>NC_135234.1:433339814-433647869 GCF_051348905.1 Ranitomeya variabilis
TATTAAATGCGGTCTTCCACTCATCCCCCTGCTTGATTCGCACCAAATTATACGCCCCACGGAGATCAATCTTAGAGAACCACTTGGCCCCCTTTATACGAGCAAACAAATCAGTAAGCAGTGGTAACGGATATTGATATTTAACCGTGATTTTATTCAAAAGTCGATAATCAATACACGGCCTCAAAGAGCCGTCTTTCTTAGACACAAAGAAAAAACCGGCTCCTAAGGGAGATGACGAAGGACGAATATGTCCCTTTTCCAAGGACTCCTTTATATATTCTCGCATAGCAGCGTGTTCAGGCACAGACAGATTAAATAAACGACCCTTAGGGTATTTACTACCCGGAATCAAGTCTATGGCACAATAGCACTCCCGGTGCGGAGGTAGTGAACCAACCTTGGGTTCTTCAAAAACGTCACGAAAGTCAGACAAGAATTCAGGAATCTCAGAGGGAATAGATGATGAAATGGAAACCAAAGGTACGTCCCCATGAGTTCCTTTACATCCCCAGCTTAACACAGACATAGCTCTCCAGTCGAGGACTGGGTTATGAGATTGCAGCCATGGCAATCCCAGCACCAAAACATCATGTAGATTATACAGCACCAGAAAGCGAATAACCTCCTGGTGATCCGGATTAACACGCATAGTCACTTGTGTCCAGTATTGTGGTTTATTACTAGCCAATGGGGTGGAGTCAATCCCTTTCAGAGGTATCGGAGCCTCCAGTGGCTCCAAATCATACCCACAGCGTTTGGCAAAGGACCAATCCATAAGACTCAAAGCAGCGCCAGAGTCGACATAGGCGTCCGCGGTAATAGATGACAAAGAACAAATCAGGGTCACAGATAGAATAAACTTAGACTGTAAAGTGCTAATTGAAACAGACTTGTCAGGCTTCTTAGTACGCTTAAAGCATGCTGATATAACATGAGTTGAATCACCACAATAGAAGCACAACCCATTTTTTCGTCTAAAATTCTGCCGCTCGCTTCTGGACAGAATTCTATCACATTGCATATTTTCTGGCGTTTTCTCAGTAGACACCGCCAAATGGTGCACAGGTTTGCGCTCCCGCAGACGCCTATCGATCTGAATAGCCATCGTCATGGACTCATTCAGACTCGCAGGCACAGGGAACCCCACCATAACATCCTTAATGGCATCAGAGAGACCTTCTCTGAAAATCGCCGCCAGGGCGCACTCATTCCACTGAGTAAGCACAGACCATTTGCGGAATTTTTGGCAGTATATTTCAGCTTCATCTTGCCCCTGAGACAAGGACATCAAGGCCTTTTCCGCCTGAAGCTCTAAATGAGGTTCCTCATAAAGCAACCCCAAGGCCAGAAAAAACGCATCCACATTGAGCAACGCAGGATCCCCTGGTGCCAATGCAAAAGCCCAGTCTTGAGGGTCGCCCCGGAGCAAGGAAATTACAATCCTGACCTGCTGTGCAGGGTCTCCGGCAGAGCGAGACTTCAGGGACAAAAACAATTTGCAATTATTTTTAAAATTTTGAAAGTGAGATCTATTCCCCGAGAAGAATTCAGGCAAAGGAATTCTAGGCTCAGACATAGGTGCATGAACAACAAAATCTTGCAAATTTTTACCTTTGTGGCGAGATTATTCAAACCTGTAGCTACACTCTGAAGATCCATTTGAAACAGGTGAACACAGAGCCATTCAAGGATTAGAAGGAGAGAAAGAGAGGAAGGCTGCAGTATAGGCAGACTAGCAAGTGATTCAATTAAGAGCACACTCAGAACTAGAGGAAAAAAAAAAAAAAAAAAAAAAAAAATTGTAGCAGACTTCTTTTTTCTCTCCTTTCTCAGCCAGTAATTTAACCCTTTTTTGGGCCGGTCAAACTGTCATGATTCTCAATGGCGAGAGAACATAGCCCAGCATATATGAGAACTAGCTCTTGGAAGATGGAAACTATACTGACCATGAACTAAACCTGCCGCACAACTAGAAGTGGCCGGGTAGCATGCCTACGTTTTTTAACCCTAGATGCCCAGCGCCAGCCGGAGAACTACCTAATCCTAGCAGAGGAAAAGACAGTCCTGGCTCACCTCTAGAGAAATTTTCCCAAAAGGCAGACAGAGGCCCCTACATATATTGGCGGTGATTTAAGATGAAATGACAAACGTAGTATGAAAATAGGTTTAGCAAAATCGAGGTCCGCTTTCTAGATAGCAGGAAGACAGAAAGGACACTTTCATGGTCAGCAGAAAACCCTATCAAAACACCATCCAGAAATTCCTTTAAGACTCTAGCATTAACTCATAACACCAGAGTGGCAATTTCCGATCACAAGAGCTTTCCAGACAGAGTAACGAAACAGCAGCTGTGAACAGGAACAAAATGCAAAAACACACAAGGACAAAAGTCCAACTTAGCTGGGAGTTGTCTAGTAGCAGGAACAAGCACAGAAGGCTTCTGATTACATTGTTGACCGGCAAGAAACTGACAGAGGAGCAAGGTTATATAGCGACTCCCACATCCTGATAGGAGCAGGTGAACAGAGGGGATGATGCACACAAGTTCAATTCCACAAGTGGCCACCGGGGGAGCCCAGAATCCAATTTCACAACATACGAGCTAATGTGGCCTACACATCTGTAAAGTGGTGTGTTTGGTGAACTTTATTATTTATTTTTTTTTTTTTTTGCAGAAATGACTACAGGGCAAGCTGCACTCACACGGAGACCGTGCAGACAGCCGTAAACGGCGCTGCAAGGCCCAAAAAACCTCCTCTAGGTTATCCTATGTAGTGTTTTTCCACAATTTAGCTGGATACAGGTGGAAAGCCACTAATAGGAATTGTTTGAAAAAATGTGCAGCAGCCTGCACTATTTGCAAAAAAGGACAATGAGTATGACAGTATGAGTCAGTGAACCACCCTGAGCTGAATACAACCGGCTATGGCTGCACACAGACTACAGGGTGGGCTTCACTCACACACACACACACACACACACACACACACACAGAGACCTTGCAGATCGCTGTGAAAACAGCGCTGCAAGGCAAAAGCAAGGTGAACACACAGCGGTTGCTAAATTAGCCTGGGAAAAGCACAATGAAGCAAATCGCTATCTCAACTGGCCCTCAGTCAGAACACAGCATCCTATGCCTAACTGAATTCACAGCAGAGTGAGCCAGAAAGGGCGGCAGCGTTTTTTATAGTGCATCATGACATAATTTCAGCAGCCAATCACAGCCTTGCCAGTAGTTACATGCCCACCATGCTGAACAGGATGTGCCCACACTTGTAATCATTCCTCATTGGCTGAATTCGTGCAGTTTGAATTCTGGGAACTTCCGATTCTGGTATCCGATATGCGGTAAATATCGGAACTCGGTATCGGAATGCTCAACACTACTGCTGACTTCCGGCACTATGTGCCAGGAGCGGTCACGGATCGCCCCCGGCACATTAACCCCTGGCACACTGTGATCAAACATGATCGCAGTGTTGCTGCGGTATAGGGAAGTATCACGCAGGAGGGGGCTCCCTGCGTGCTTCCATGAGACCCTCGGAGCAATGCGATGTGATAGCGTTGCTCCGAGTGTCTCCTACCTCCTTCTCCCTGCAGGCCCCGGAACCAAAATGGCCGCGGGGCTGCATCCGGGTCCTGCAGGGAGGTGGCTCACCAAGCGCCTGCTCAGAGCAGGCGCTGGTAAGTCAGGAGCAGTGCACGTCAGATCGCTGATCTGACACAGTGCTGTGCAAAGTGTCAGATCAGCGAACTGACCTTATAACATGATGCCCTCCCCTGGGGCAATGTTATAAAGTTAAAAAAAAAAAAAAAATCCTAAATAAAGGAAAAAAAAATAATTCCCATAAATACATTTATCTAAATAATAATAATAAAAAAAAGTACACATATTTAGTATTGCCGCGTCCGTAACGACCCGACCTATAAAACTGCCCCACTAGTTAACCCCTTCAGTGAATACCGTAAAGAAAAAAGAGGCAAAAAACAACGCTTTATTTTCATACCGCTGCACAAAAATTGGAATCGCACGCGATCATAAAGACGGATATAAAGAACCATAGTACCTTGAAAACGTCATCTTGTCCCGCAAAAAACGAGCTGCCATACAGCATCATCAGCGAAAAAATAAAAAAGTTATAGTCCTCAGAATAAAGCGATGCAAAAATAATTATTTTTTCTATAAAATAGTTTTTATCGTATGAAAGCGACAAAACATAAAAAAATTATATAAATGAGGTATCGCTGTAATCGTACTGACCCGAAGAATAAAACTGCTTTATCTATTTTACCAAAGCGGAACAGTATAAACGCCCCCCCAAAAGTAATTCGTGAATAGCTGGTTTTTGGTCATACTGCCTCACAAAAATCGGAATAAAAAGCAATCAAAAAAGTCACATGCCCGAAAATGTTACCAATAAAAACGTCAACTCGTCCCGCAAAAAACAAGACCTCACATGACTCTGTGGATCAAAATATGGAAAAATTATAGCTCTCAAAATGTGATAACTAGGGTTGAGCGAAACGGATCGTTCGTTTTCATAAGTCGCTGACTTTTGGCAAAGTCGGCGTCTCATGAAACCCGACCTGATCCCTGTGTGGGGTTGGCCATGCGGTACGCGACTTTCGTGCCAAAGTCGCGTTTCAATGACGCTAAAAGCGCCATTTCTCAGCCAATGAAGGTGGACGCAGAGTGTGGGCAGCGTGATGACATAGATCTCAGTCCCCACCATCTTAGAGAAGGGCATTGCAGTGATTGGCTTGCTTTCTGCGGCATCACAGGGGCTATAAAGGGGCATTCCCGCCGACCGCCATCTTACTGCTGCTGATCTGAGCGTAGGGAGAGGTTGCTGCCGCTTCGTCAGAAGCAGGGAGAGCGTTAGGCAGGGTACATTCACCCCCAAACCGCTTGTGCTGTAGCGATTTCCACTGTCCAACACCACCTTTTGTTTGCAGGACAGTGGAAGCTACATTTTTTTTTCCTCAGCGCTGTAGCTCATTGGGCTGCCCTAGAAGGCTGCCTGATAGCTGCGTTGCTGTGTGTGTACGCCGCTGTGCAAACCAACTGCTTTTTTCAAAGCACAAATCCTGTTGTTCCTTCCTTTCTGCACAGCTATCTTGTTTGTTTGTCCACACTTTTGTGTGCAGCAGTCCTTTTCATAGCTGCCTGACATACTTTTCTGAGATTACTGCAGGGAGATAAAGATTGGCAAGTCTGCCTCTGTGCCAGTGCTGTGTGTGGCATCTGTCTCTCATTGTGTGCCACAGAAAACCTAGTGTGTAATATTGTTTTTTTTTTTTTGTTTTTTTTTAATTCTCCCTGAAAAAAAAAAAAAATTAAACACTGGGAGATAAAGATTGGCAAGTCTGCCTCTGTGCCAGTCCTGTGTGTGGCATCTGTCTCTCCTTGTGTGCCACCAAAAACCAGTGTGTAATATTGGGCCATTTTTTTGGGGGGGGTAAATTCTCCCTGTAAAAAAAAAAATTAATAGTGGAAGATAAAGATTGGCAAGTCTGCCTCTGTGCCAGTCCTGTGTGTGGCATCTGTCTCTCCTTGTGTGCCACCGAAAACCAGTGTGTAATATTGGGCCATTTTTTTTTTTTTGGTAAATTCTCCCTGTAAAAAAAAAAAAATTAATAGTGGGAGATAAAGATTGGCAAGTCTGCCTCTGTGCCAGTCCTGTGTGTGGCATCTGCCTCTCCTTGTGTGCCACCGAAAACCAGTGTGTAATATTGGGCCATTTTTTTTTTTCGGTAAATTCTCCCTGTAAAAAAAAAAATTAATAGTGGGAGATAAAGATTGGCAAGTCTGCCTCTGTGCCAGTGCTGTGTGTGGCATCTGTCTCTCCTTGTGTGCCACCGAAAACCAGTGTGTAATACTGGGCCATTTTTTTGGGGGGGGTAAATTCTCCCTGTAAAAAAACAAATTAATATTGGGAGATAAAGATTGGCAAGTCTGCCTCTGTGCCAGTCCTGTGTGTGGCATCTGTCTCTCCTTGTGTGCCACCGAAAACCAGTGTGTAATATTGGGCCATTTTTTTGGGGGGGGTAAATTCTCCCTGTAAAAAAAATTATTAATAGTGGGAGATAAAGATTGGCAAGTCTGCCTCTGTGCCAGTCCTGTGTGTGGCATCTGTCTCTCCTTGTGTGCCACCGAAAACCAGTGTGTAATATTGGGCCTTTTTATTTTTTATGTAAATTCTCCCTGTAAAAAAAAAAAATAATAGTGGGAGATAAAGATTGGCAAGTCTGCCTCTGTGCCAGTGCTGTGTGGCATCTGTCTCTCCTTGTGTGCCACCGAAAACCAGTGTGTAATACAGGGCCATTTTTTTGGGGGGGGTAAATTCTCCCTTTAAAAAAACAAATTAATAGTGGGAGATAAAGATTGGCAAGTCTGCCTCTGTGCCAGTCCTGTGTATGGCATCTGTCTCTCCTTGTGTGCCACCGAAAACCAGTGTGTAATATTGGGCCTTTTTTTTGGGGGGGGGGGGTAAATTCTCCCTGTAAAAAAATTATTAATAGTGGGAGATAAAGATTGGCAAGTCTGCCTCTGTGCCAGTCCTGTTTGTGGCATATGTCTCTCCTTGTGTGCCACCGAAAACCAGTGTGTAATATTGGGCCATTTTTTTGGGGGGGGGTATATTCTCCCTGTAAAAAAAATTAATAGTGGGAGATAAAGATTGGCAAGTCTGCCTCTGTGCCAGTCCTGTGTGTGGCATCTGTCTCTCCTTGTGTGCCACCGAAAACCAGTGTGTAACATTGGGCCATTTTTTTTTTTCGGTAAATTCTCCCTGTAAAAAAATAATAATAGTGGGAGATAAAGATTGGCAAGTCTGCCTCTGTGCCAGTCCTGTGTGTGGCATCTGTCTCTCCTTGTGTGCCACCAAAAACCAGTGTGTAATATTGGGCCTTTTTTTTTTTTGGTCAATTCTCCCTGTAAAAAAAAAAATTAATAGTGGGAGATAAAGATTGGCAAGTCTGCCTCTGTGCCAGTCCTGTGTGTGGCATCTGTCTCTCCTTGTGTGCCACCGAAAACCAGAGTGTAATATTGGGCCATTTTTTTTTTGGGTAAATTCTCCCTGTAAAAAAAATAATAATAGTGGGAGATAAAGATTGGCAAGTCTGCCTCTGTGCCAGTCCTGTGTGTGGCATCTGTCTCTCCTTGTGTGCCACCGAAAACCAATGTGTAATATTGGGCCATTTTTTTTTGGGGGGGGGGTAAATTCTCCCTGTAAAAAAATGTATTAATAGTGGGAGATAAAGAGTGGCAAGTCTGCCTCTGTGCCAGTCCTGTGTGTGGCATCTGTCTCTCCTTGTGTGCCACCGAAAACCAGTGTGTAATATTGGGCCATTTTTTTGGGGGGGGGTAAATTCTCCCTGTAAAAAAACAAATTAATAGTGGGAGATAAAGATTGGCAAGTCTGCCTCTATGCCAGTCCTGTGTGTGGCATCTGTCTCTCCTTGTGTGCCACCGAAAACCAGTGTGTAATATTGGGCCATTTTTTTTTTTTTGGTAAATTCTCCCTGTAAAAAAAAAATTAATATTGGGAGATAAAGATTGGCAAGTCTGCCTCTGTGCCAGTCCTGTGTGTGGCATCTGTCTCTCTTGTGTGCCACCGAAAACCAGTGTGTAATATTGGGCCATTTTTTTGGGGGGGGTAAATTCTCCCTGTAAAAAAACAAATTAATAGTGGGAGATAAAGATTGGCAAGTCTGCCTCTGTGCCAGTCCTGTGTGTGGCATCTGTCTCTCCTTGTGTGCCACCAAAAACCAGTGTGTAATATTGGGCCATTTTTTTTTTTTTTGTAAATTCTCCCTGTAAAAAAAAAATTAATAGTGGGAGATAAAGATTGGCAAGTCTGCCTCTGTGCCAGTCCTGTGTGTGGCATCTGTCTCTCCTTGTGTGCCACCGAAAACCAGTGTGTAATATTGGGCCATTTTTTTGGGGGGGGTAAATTCTCATTGTAAAAAAAAAAAATAATAGTGGGAGATAAAGATTGGCAAGTCTGCCTCTGTGCCAGTGCTGTGTGTGGCATCTGTCTCTCCTTGTGTGCCACCGAAAACCAGTGTGTAATACAGGGCCATTTTTTTGGGGGGGTAAATTCTCCCTGTAAAAAAACAAATTAATAGTGGGAGATAAAGATGGTCAAGTCTGCCTCTGTGCCAGTCCTGTGTGTGGCATGTCTCTCCTTGTGTGCCACCGAAAACCAGTGTGTAATATTGGGCCATTTTTTTTTTTTGGTAAATTCTCCCTGTAAAAAAATAATTAACAGTGGGAGATAAAGATTGGCAAGTCTGCCTCTGTGCCAGTCCTGTGTGTGGCATCTGTCTCTCCTTGTGTGCCACCAAAAACCAGTGTGTAATATTGGGCAATTTTTTTTTGGGGGTAAATTCTCCCTGTAAAAAAAATAATTAATAGTGGGAGATAAAGATTGGCAAGTCTGCCTCTGTGCCAGTCCTGTGTGTGGCATCTGTCTCTCCTTGTGTGCCACCGAAAACCAGTGTGTATTATTGGGCCATTTTTTATTTTTTTTTGTAAATTCTCCCTGTAAAAAAAAAAATAATAGTGGGAGATAAAGATTGGCAAGTCTGCCTCTGTGCCAGTGCTGTGTGTGGCATCTGTCTCTCCTTGTGTGCCACCAAAAACAAGTGTGTAATACTGGGCCATTTTTTTTTTTTTTAATTCTCCCAGAAAAAAAAAATAGTGGGAGATTAAGATTGGCATTTCTGCTTGAGTGCCGGTCCTGTGTGTGCCATCTGTCTCAAATTATTGGGGCACAGAAAACCTTGTGTGTAACATTGGGCCTGATTTTTCTTTCAGTGTCAGGCACCTATAAAGGTATATATAAATCCTACAGAAGTTTGAGTTCACCTTATAAGTTGTTTTACAGTAACAAATACCGTTACTTTGGTTACGTTTTGCAAACAATGAGGAAGTCTAGTGGAGGAGGTCGTGGCCATGGGCGGTCATTGTCAGCTAGTAATGATGGTAGTGGTGGTGGAGCATCAGGTGGTTGTGGTAAAAGCAGTACAGCACCTAAGTCTCGAGTTGTTGAGCCAGGTTCGTCGTCTGGCTACACAAGGCCTCGAACGCTCTCTTTTCTGGGAGTAGGAAAACCACTTTTGAAGCTGGAGCAGGAGGAAAAAGTATTGGCTTTCATTGCTGACTCTGCCTCTAGCTCTTTCGCCTCCTCCTCGGAAAGTGCCAAATGTCAGAGCAGTGCATCGTCAGTGGATGCTCCCGGTCAGGAACAAGTCGCTTCCTTGTGTCCTTCACCCAGAACAACAGTGAAGGATGCGTCAGTCGACACAACAGGCTACTCCATGGAGCTCTTTACACATACCGTTCCTGGGTTAGACAGTGAAACAGTTAACCAGTTAACAGGCCATGCCCATTAGAAGTTGAATCGGACATGGAGTGCACAGATGCACAGCCACAGCCAGATTACTATGCTGTTCCTTTGACTCAGACCAGAACATTGCCCTCGCAGTGTACTGAGGCAGAATCAAAACCAGCGGAGACTATGGTGCCCCGTCACGAACGCTATACCACCGGCTTACACGGTGACACAGACAAAGTTGCACATGACATAGAAGAGGAGGTCATAGATGACCCAGTTGTTGACCCCGATTGGCAGCCATTGGGGGAACAGGGTGCAGGCGGCAGTAGTTCTGAAGCAGAGGAGGAGGAGCCACAGCAGGCATCAACATCACAACAGGTTCCATCTGCCGGGCCCGTATTTGGCCAAAAATGCTTGGCAAAAGCAAAACCAGTTGGAGGACAGCGTGGCCATCCGCTTAAAGAAGCTCAGTCTGCAATGCCTGAAAAGGTATCCGATAGTAGAAAGAGTGTAGTCTGGCATTTTTTTAAACAACATCCAAATCATCAGCGCAAAGTCATCTGTCAAAAATGTTCAACTACCTTAAGCAGAGGTCAGAATCTTAAAAGTCTAAATACAAGTTGCATGCATAGACATTTATCCACCATGCATTTGCAAGCATGGACTAACTACCAAACGTCCCTAAAGGTTGCAGCACCCTCGGCCAATGAAGCTAGTCAGCAACGCTACATCCCTTCCCTCCCTGTAAGCCCACCATTTCCCGCACCACCTGCAGTATCTGTGCAGCTTTCGTCGCCAGGCCAAAGCAGTCAGGGAATCACCAGGTTAGTAGTAGGAAACACTGCATGTAGGGCACCAGCAAGAATACCATCTCCAACCCTCTCTCAGTCACCCATGTCCACCGGCACCCCCGCTAGTTCCACCGTATGCAGCTCTCCAGTCCAGCTCACCCTTCATGAGACTCTCGTTAGGAAAAGGAAGTACTCATCCTCGCATCCGCGTACACAGCTTTTGAACGCCCACATTGCTAGACTAATCTCATTAGAGATGATGCCCTACCGGTTAGTTGAAAGCGAAGCTTTCAAAGCGCTGATGGACTACGCTGTACCACGCTACGAGCTACCCAGTCAACACTTCTTTTCTAGAAAAGCCATCCCAGCCCTCCAACAGCATGTTAAAGACCGCATCGTCCATGCACTCAGGCAGTCTGTGACTACAAAGGTGCACCTGACAACAGACGCATGGACCAGTAGGCATGGCCAGGGACGTTACGTGTCCATCACGGCACACTGGGTGAATGTGGTGGATGCAGGGTCCACAGGGGACAGCAATATTGGGACAGTTCTGCCTAGCCCACGGTCAAGGAAAGAGTTGGCTGTAGGCGTTCGCCCCCCCTCCTCCTCTTCCTCCTCCTTCTGCAGAAGCGAGAGCTCATCCACAGACCGCAGTCGCACATCCACTCCATCCGCAGCTGCCACTGTTGCACACCAGGTGTGCCATTATGGGACAGCTGATGGCAAGCGTCAGCAGGCTGTATTGGCAATGAAGTGTTTGGGCGACAACAGACACACCGCGGAAGTTCTGTCCGAGTTCTTGCAGAAAGAAACTCAGTCATGGCTGGGCACTGTACATCTTGAGGCAGGCAAGGTAGTGAGTGATAACGGAAGGAATTTCATGGCTGCCATAGCCCTTTCCCAACTGAAACACATTCCTTGCCTGGCTCACACCTTAAACCTGGTGGTGCAGTGCTTCCTGAAAAGTTATCCGGGGTTACCCGACCTGCTCCTCAAAGTGCGCAGACTTTGCTCGCATATCCGCCGTTCGCCCGTACACTCCAGCCGTATGCAGAACTATCAGCGGTCTTTGAACCTTCCCCAGCATCGCCTAATCATCGACGTTGCAACAAGGTGGAACTCCACACTGCACATGCTTCAGAGACTGTGCAAACAGAGGCGTGCTGTTATGTTTTTGTGGGAGGATACACATACACGGGCAGGCAGTTGGATGGCAGACATGGAGTTGTCAGGTGTGCAGTGGTCGAAGCTACAAGACCTGTGTCAAGTCCTTCAGTGTTTTGAGGAATGCACACGGCTGGTTAGTGCAGACAACGCCATAATAAGCATGAGCATCCCCCTAATGCGTCTGCTGATGCAAAGTTTGACGCACATAAAGGAGCAGGCGTCTGCAGCCAAGGAAGAGGAAAGCCTTGATGGCAGTCAGCCATTGTCTGGTCAGGGCCGTGTAGAGGACGCGGTAGCGGGCGAAGAGGAGGAGGAGGAGGACGAGGAGGATGATGGGGATGAGTACTTTTTTAATGAGGAAGCTTCTCCTGGGCCAACCGAAATTTGTGGCGTTGCAAGGCCGGGTTCTGTTTTTTTAAGGGAGACAAGTGACGTAGATTTGCCTGTAACTGCCCCTCAAACCAGCACAACCGCAGATTTGACAACTGGAACTTTGGCCCACATGGCGGATTATGCCTTACGTATCCTCAAAAGGGACCCATGCATTATTAAAATGATGAGCGATGACGATTACTGGTTGGCCTGCATCCTTGATCCTCGCTATAAAGGCAAATTGCAAAATATTATGCCACATGAGAACCTCGAACAAATATTAGCAACCAAACAAGCTACTCTTGTAGACCGTTTGATTCAGGCATTCCCAGCACACAGCACCGGTGATGGTTCTCACACGAGCTGCAGGGGGCTACAGGGCAAAGGTGTTAGAGGTGCACAAATCAGAAGTGGCGTTGGACAGAGGGGTTTTCTGACCAGGTTGTGGAGCGATTTCGCAATGACCGCAGACAGGACAGGTACTGCAGCATCTATTCAAAGTGACAGGAGACAACATTTGTCCAGTATGGTTACTAACTATTTTTCATCCCTTATCGATGTTCTCCCTCAACCGTCATTCCCATTTGATTACTGGGCATCCAAATTAGACACCTGGCCTGAATTGGCAGAATATGCATTGCAGGAGCTTGCTTGCCCAGCAGCTAGTGTGCTATCAGAAAGAGTATTCAGTGCTGCTGGTTCAATATTAACCGAAAAAAGGACTCGTCTGGCTACCCAAAATGTGGGTGATCTCACCTTCATTAAAATGAACCACTCCTGGATTTCAAATTATTTTGCCCCACCTTTCCCGGCTGACACCTAGCTTTCCTATAAAAAGGTCTTGCTTGTGGACTGGTCTTACTGAGTGTTCCAATCTCTTAATTTGCAGCAGCTGTTTGTCCAGCATACGACATGTTTACACCTCCCTCAATGGGAAAACTCCCCCCACGGGGCCGTGGTCTCGCCACTTGGCGCAAGCACCCGTTAGAGTGCCGTTTGTCTGAAGAGGTGGGTGTGCCCGCTGTTGGTCGACGGCACTGCCACTGGGTCCCTCATAGTACAATAAAGTGTCTCTGGCGGTGGTGGCGCGCACCCAACGTCAGACACACCGTTGTAACATGAGGGGCCCTGGGACGGTACCGCCGGCCACAAGAGAGTTCACCCCCCCCATCTCAAACTGTGCTCTACCACGTGCAAAATCATCTCTCACAGCTCCACCAATGTTTAGTCTATGCTCTGACATCATTCAATGCCTGGCACTGACAATACCAATTTTTTGACATCTATGATGCTAGTTTAAGTAGTCTGGGTCAGTGTCCTATATTGACACCAATAAATACTTACTGCCAAATTACTATGTCAGAAACTCAGCAGATGAGCCCACCCCTGTACCTAAGTATGCCACACTTTTTTTTTTTTGTTTTTTGGCGAGACATTAACATCTATTTATTTTTTGTGAGTACTAACAGTGTCAGACACTCCTTGCAATCGTCCTCCGCTGACCACACCAATGCTGCCTGTGTACCCCTGCGAGATAACTCTAAGTGCCTTGAGCCTATTTTTATTTCTTTTAGGCCTAGTAAGCCTGTCTGCGGTCCCTCCTTGCAATCCTCCTCCTCCGCTGAGCATACCACAATGCTGCCTGTGTATCCATGTAACCGATTTAAAACTGCCTTGAGCCTATTTTTAGTTATTTTAGGCCTAGTACGCCAGTCTGCGGTCCCTCCTTGCAATCCTCCTCCTCCGCTGGCCACAATGCTGCCTGTGTATCCATGTAACCGATTTCAAACTGCCTTGAGCCTATTTTTAGTTATTTTAGGCCTAGTACGCCAGTCTGCGGTCCCTCCTTGCAATCCTCCTCCTCCGCTGACCACAATGCTGCCTGTGTATCCATGTAACCGATTTCAAACTGCCTTGAGCCTATTTTTAGTTATTTTAGGCCTAGTACGCCTGTCTGCGGTCCCTCCTTGCAATCCTCCTCCTCCTCTGACCACAATGCTGCCTGTGTATCCATGTAACCGATTTAAAACTGCCTTGAGCCTATTTTTAGTTGTTTTAGGCCTAGTACGCCTGTCTGCGGTCCCTCCTTGCAATCCTCCTCCTCCGCTGACCACACCAATGCTGCCCGTGTACCACTGGAACCTATTTTAAACTGCATAGAGCCTATTTCTTTATTTTATGTAATATTAAAAAAGCCATGATGGACTACGCTGTCCCACGCTACAAGCTACCCAGTCGACACTTGTTTTGCAAGAAAAGCCATCCCAGCCCTCCACCAGCACCACCTCCATTGTCCATGCACTCTGGCAATCTGTGAGTACAAAGGTGCACCTGACAACAGACGCATGGACCTGTAGGCATGGCCACGGAAGGTTACGTGTCCATTACGGCGCAATGGGTTAATGTGGTGGATGCATGGTCCACAGGGGACAGCCTACTAAGTCAGTCTGCAGTCCCTAATTCAAATTTTCCTCCACTGTCTAAATCTGAGCTTCAACCTTCTGGCTCTCATTAAGTGCTTTTTTTAAAAAAAATTGGTGGTTGGGGCCTAATACCTCTGTTTGCCGCTCCCTGGTGTTCTCCTCAACTGAATAAATCTGAACTTCAACCTTCTGGCTCTCATTAAGTGCTTTTTAAAAAAAAAATTGGTGGTTGGGGCCTAATACCTCTGTTTGCCGCTCCCTGGTGTTCTCCTCAACTGAATAAATCTGAGCTTCAACCTTCTGGCTCTCATTAAGTGCTTTTTAAAAAAAAAATTGGTGGTTGGGGCCTAATACCTCTGTTTGCCGCTCCCTGGTGTTGTCCTCAACTGAATAAATCTGAGCTTCAACCTTCTGGCTCTCATTAAGTGCTTTTTTAACAAAAAATTGGTGGTTACGGCCTACTAACGGTGTCTGCCGCTCCCTGGTGTTGTCCTCCACTGTATAAAACTGAGCTTCAGTCTTTATGCTTTCGGCCTATAGTATCAGATATTAAACTGCATTTTGCCTTCAACTTTGGTTACGGCCTACTAACGGTGTCTGGCGCTCCCTGGTGTTGTCCTCAACTGAATAAATCTGAGCTTCAACCTTCTGGCTCTCATTAAGTGCTTTTTTAAAAAAAAAAAAATGGTGTTTGGGGCCTAATACCTCTGTTTGCCACTCCCTGGTGTTCTCCTTAACTGAAGAAATTTGAGCTTCAACCTTCTGGCTCTCATTAAGTGCTTTTTTAAAAATAATTGGTGGTTGGGGCCTAATACCTCTGTTTGCCGCTCCCTGGTGTTCTCCTCAACTGAATAAATCTGAGCTTCAACCTTCTGGCTCTCATTAAGTGCTTTTTTAACAAAAAATTGATGGTTACGGCCTACTAACGGTGTCTGCCGCTCCCTGGTGTTGTCCTCCACTGTATAAAGCTGAGCTTCAGTCTTTATGCTTTCGGCCTATAGTATCAGATATTAAACTGCATTTGGCCTTCAACTTTGGTTACGGCCTACTAACGGTGTCTGCCACTCCCTGGTGTTGTCCTCAACTGTATAAAGATGAGCTTCAACCTTCTGGCTCTCATTAAGTGCTTTTTTAACCAAAAATTGGTGGTTACGGCCTACTAACGGTGTCTGCCGCTCCATGGTGTTGTCCTCCACTGTATAAAGCTGAGCTTCAGTCTTTAGGCTTTTGGCCTACAGCAGCAGATATTAAACTTCATTTGGCCTTCGACTTCGGTTACGGCCTACTAACGGTGTCTGCTGCTCCCTGGTGTTGTCCTCAACTGTATAAAGCTGAGCTTCAACCTTCTGGCTCTCATTAAGTGCTTTTTTAACAAAAAATTGGTGGTTACGGCCTACTAACGGTGTCTGCTGCTCCATGGTGTTGTCCTCCACTGTATAAAGCTGAGCTTCAGTCTTTAGGCTTTTGGCCTATAGTAGCAGATATTAAACTGCATTTGGCCTACTAGTGTGGTTGGGCCCTTAAAACAGTGTCTGCTGCTCCTGGGTTTGCTACTCCACTGAACAAAGCAATGCCGCCTGTTTAGTCCTGTTACCAATTTTGAACTGCATTTAGCCTACTTTATTCTTTGGCCCTATATCTGTGTTTAGTACTCCTCATCCTGCCCATTGCCCAGCCACTGCTAGATGAGTCTGCTGGTACATTGACCTAGACCACTACATTCCCCTTGCACTCTACACAGCCAGAATCTGACCCTGCTGAAAGTAAGCTTCCCCTTCCCGCATGTTATACCACCTTACACAGGGACAAAGAGGAAGGTGCAGATGAAAGTGCAGGTTCCTTCATCAGGTGGGGGGCATACTCGTTGGCGACGTCAATGGCACAGGGCCCCTCAGAGTACGCAAAAGTGTCGCTGCTGGTGGGAGGCGCCCCCGCCGTGCAAACACACCGCTGTACTTTGAGGGCCCTGTGCCAGTGCCAATGCCAACGAGTGGGCCCTCCCTGCTTGCTTAGGATCACAGCACTTGCAAACTTGACATACTTACCTCTCACTACTCCACCGCCGTGACGAAGTCCACGTTTCCTGGGCCCACTAAAACCTTGAACCAGCCCTACCCCCCCACAACTTTTGCCAAATGACCCCCAATTTCCAATGCCCAACTATTATTATAAAGTTAATTAAGATTGACAAGCTTCAGAAACAAGAATGGATGTTTTTGGCATTAAAATGGGCACTGTAGGTGTTTTCCTGGCCTCCACTCACTGCTGACTATGCTTCCCCATTGACTTGCATTGGGTTTCGTGTTTCGGTCGATCCCCGACTTTTAGCGATAATCGGCCGACTGCACTCGACTCGACTTTGGACAAAGTCGGGTTTCGCAAAACCCGACTCGATCTTAAAAAAATTAAAGTCGCTCAACCCTAGTGATAACGCAATAAAATATTTTTTGCAATAAAAGCGTCTTTTAGTGTGTGACGGCTGCCAGTCACAAAAATCCGCTAAAAAAAACATTTTAAAAGTAAATCAAACCCCCATTTATCACCCCCTTATTTAGGGAAAAATAAAAAAATTAAAAAAATGTATTTATTTCCATTTTCCCATTAGGGTTAGGGCCAGGGTTAGGTTTAGGGTTAGGGCTAGGGCTAGGGCTAGGGCTAGAGTTAGGGTTAGGGCTAGGGTAAGGGTTAGGGTTGGGGCTAGGGTTGGGGTTTGGATTACATTTACGGTTGGGATTAGGGTTAGGGGTGTGTCAGGGTTAGGGGTGTGTTTAGGGTTATGGTTGGGATTAGGGTTAGGGGTGTGTTGGAGTTGGGGTTAGGGGTGTGGTTGGGATTAGGGTTAGGGGTGTGTTTGGGTTAGGGTTTCAGTTAGAATTGGGTGTTTCCACTGTTTAGGCACATCAGGGCTCTCCAAACGCGACATGGCATCTCAATTCCAGCCAATTCTGCGTTGAAAAATTAAAACAGTGCTCCTTCCCTTCCGAGCTCTCCCATGTGCCCAAGCAGGGGTTTACCCCCACATATTGGGCATCAGCGTACTCAGGACAAATTGGACAACAACTTCTGGGGCCCAATTTCTCTTGTTACCCTTGGGAAAAAAAAATTTGAGGGGCTAAAAAACCATTTTTGTAGGAAAAAAAGAATGATTTTTTATTTTTACGGCTCTGCATTATAAACTGTAGTGAAATACTTGGGGGTTCAAAGTTCCCACAACACATCTAGATAAGTTCCTTGGGGGGTCTACATTCCAATATGGGGTCACTTGTGGGGAGTTTCTACTGTTTAGGTACATCATGGGCTCTGCAAATGCAACGTGACGCCTGCAGACCAATCCATCTAAGTCTGCATTCCAAATGGCGCTCCTTCCCTTCTGAGCTCTGCCATGTGCCCAAAAGGTGGTTCCCCCCACATATGGGGTATCAGTGTACTCAGGACAAATTGGACAACTTTTGGGGACCAATTTCTTCTGTTACCCTTGGGAAAATACAAAACTGGGTGAAACACTTGGGGGTTAAAAGGTCTCACAACACATCTAGATAAGATCCTTAGGGGGTCTTCTTTCCAAAATGGTGTAATTTGTGGGGGGTTTCAATGTTTAGGCACATCAGTGGCTCTCCAAATGCAACATGGCGTCCCATCTCAATTCCAGTCAATTTTGCATTGAAAAGTCAAACGATGCTCCTTCCCTTTCGAGCTCTGCCATGCGCCCAAACAGTGGTTTTCCCCCACAAATAGGGTATCAGCGTACTCAGGACAAATTGTACAACAACTTTTGGGGTCCAATTTCTTCTCTTACCCTTGAGAAAATAAAAAATTGGGGGCAAAATTATTATTTTTGTGAAAAAATATGATTTTTTATTTTTACGGCCCTGCATTATAAACTTCTGTGAATCACTTAATGGGTCAAAGTGCTCACCACACATCTAAATAAGTTCCTTAAGGGGTCTACTTTCCAAAATGGTGTCACTTGTGGGGGGTTTAAATGTTTAGGCACATCACAGGCTCTCCAAACGCAACATTGAAAAGTCAAATGGCGCTCCTTCGCTTCCGAGCTCTGCCATGCGCCCAAACAGTAATTTACCCACACATATGGGGTATCGGCGTACTGAGGGCAAATTTTACAACAACTTTTGCAGTCCATATTCTCCTGTTACCCTTGGTAAAATAAATCAAATTGGAGCTGAAGTAAATTTTTTGTGAGAAAAAGTTAAATGTTCATTTTTATTTAAACATTCCAAAAATTCCTGTGAAACACCTGAAGGGTTAATAAACTTCTTCAATGTGGTTTTGAGCACCTTGAGGGGTGCAATTTTTAGAATGGTGTTACACTGGGTTATTTTCTATCATATAGCCCCCTCAAAATGACTTCAAATGAGATGTGGTCCCTAAAAAAAATGGTGTTGTAAAAATGAGAAATTGCTGGTCAACTTTTAACCCTTATAACTCCCTAACAAAAAAAAATTTTGGTTCCAAAATTGTGCTAATGTAAAGTAGACATGTGGGAAATGTTACTTGTTAAGTATTTTGTGTGACATATCTCTGTGATTTAAGTGCATAAAAATTCAAATTTTGGAAAATTTCAAAATTTTAAAAGTTTTCACTAAATTTCCGTTTTTTTCACAAATAAATGCAGGTAATATCAAATAAATTTTACCGCTATCATGAAGTACAATATGTCACGAGAAAGCATTGTCAGAATCACCAGGATCTGATAAAGCGTTCCAGAGTTATAACCTCATAAAGGGACAGTGGTCAGAATTGTAAAAATTGGCCCGGTCATTAACGTGCAAACCACCCTTGGGGGTAAAGGGGTTAAAAAGAGAAAACACAGTAGTTTGTCAATAAATGGCTTCACCGAACCACTAACCATGAGTGGAGAAAAAGTTTTTGTGTTATCATTCATATTCTCTGGAAAAAGGCAAAAAAGCAAAACTTCTGCTGGGGTATGTAAACTTTTGAGTACAACTGTATATATGTGTGTTTTCATTAGTGTTTATTATTTTTTGTCCTTTATTTTTAATTGTTTTGGGGTTTTTGCAAGAATTTTTTTAACAAACATCTTTTTCTTTTTTTTTTTTTACTTAGTCCCTCTATGAGACATTATTTTTTATTATTCTGATCACTGGTCTCAATCCTTTCAATGCACCAGCACTGCAATACATGAGACCTGTGTGATTACATAGGCAGATTGCCTATTATAATAAAACAACAGAAAAAAATGGAGTATTAGTCCAAAAAAAGTCACAGTTTATTAATACAAAAATACATAAGTCACAATACAATGACTAAAAAGTCCAGTGCATAATTATAGACTAGGTGACAAAAGAGGGCATAGTAAGAACAAAAACACCAGCTAATCAATTTTATGTAAAGTGAATATGGGAAGGACACACTAGGAAGTATGTTTATTTAATGATAAATAGGTTACCTATAATAAAGTGCAAATACATCTAGCAGTCCCAAAAATTGATGCATAATGTTATTAGGGGGTATATAGTATAATTAAATCAATATCAGTATAGTAAGCAGAAGTATCCCAAAGTTTAAAGTAGATATCGCACTACCCCTATTCACATACATGAGCTGTCAAGAAGTTTAAAATTCCTATTCTAGGTTCTTACCCATATTAGTTCTAATCAGATATGCCGATGTAGCCCCTACTAAACTGATATTGATTTCAGTTTAGTCCCTGTATGCATGCTTCCCCCATTCAGTCCCTGTATGCATGCCACCCCTGTTCAGTCCCTGTATGCATGCCACCCCTGTTCAGTCCCTGTATGCATGCCACCCCTGTTCAGTCCCTGTATGCATGCCTCCCCCGTTCAGTCCCTGTATGCATGCCTCCTCGTTCAGTCCCTGTATGCATGCCTCCCAGTTCTGTCCCTGTATGCATGCCCTATTATCCCCTATCCCTGTGTGCATGGGAAAACAAAACATCATACTCACCTACCTGCAAGTCCTGGGTGCTGGCATTGCATCTCGTTCCAGCCACCAGTGCCCGCCTGCAGCTTTTCCTGTGCTCAGCGGTCACGTAGTGCCACTAATTAAGGTGATGAATATGCGCTCCACGCCTATGGGAGTGGAGGCGCGTCCATATTCATCACCTTAATGAGCGGTACCACATGACCGCTGAGCACAGGAAGAGCTGCAGGCAGGCACTGGTGGCTGGAACGAGATGCAATGCCAGCACCAATGGCGCGTAGATAGGTGAGTATGATGTGTGCGCCGCCCCCCTCCCCCGCCGGCTTTCTGTACCGTGACTCGTGTATAAGCCAAGGGGGTCGTTTTCAGCACAAAAAAATGTGCTGAAAAACTTGGCTTATACACGCGTGTATATGGTAAATGTGAAAACAATTCAGTGCATTTGCTTAGGTTAAGGAATTAGCTGCTTGCTTTATTTGAATGTAAACAAACTATAGTAAAATTTCTATTGTTTACTACTTTTTGCTGTTTTCCTTTGTTTTACAGTATGGTTTTTATTGCCTGTTAGAAGAAGCATCTCTTCAATTGTTTACAGGAAGAATATAGAAGGATTATTTTATGGCTGTGCTTTCTTCTAGTTCTAAAGATGTTTTATTGAAACATCATTTAAGATTTGTTAGACAGTACAGTTTCATATGACCTCTTTCTTTCAGACAATGTAAAATGTATGTTCTCTACATTGGTATAGGTATATGTTGTACTTAGATTTATGACTGGTCAGTAACACATACAGCCAATAACTCGAAGGTGTTGTTTAGTCTTTCATGAGTACATGACTGAATTCTGCAACTTACTGGACTACATTTAATCACACAGATTTTGCCCTCCAGCCAGAACAACCAGAATAATATCATTCTGCATTGAATGAAAATATTTGCAGCGCCCCAGAGTCCTGGTCGTTGCAGTACTGATGCTCCGCCACTAAGGGGAGTGATGGTACGTCTGATGGCACCTAAAGAGTTCACCTGACCAGGTATCACAGTCACACATTACACTTCACACTCTGGCCACCAGGGGGAGCAAAGGGTTCTATGTATTAGGCCACTCCTCACACTTGGGTAAAACTGGGGCTGGATAGGAAGTTAGTCACAAGCTGACTGGGTTGGATCCAGGCAACATCCTGTGGCAGAGGGTGTTGCCGGGGAAGATTCAGGGGGTCTCTGTCAGGGGTGGGATCCTGACAGTGACCTAGCGAAAAGGACAGATTGTTACGGAACCGCACCTGCACTGCATTGCGGCGGTATCTTAAGAAAGGACACGAAGCGAAGTTTATTGTGGAGAAGTGAGAAACGAGATCCAGCACAAAGGCGAATAGAACCAGTAGGAGTTGTGCCTTAAGATCGTGGCAACATCCTACTGAGGCGCGTAACCAGTGGCCAGAATGCCGAGGAAGTATTGGGCTCCAAGCATTACTTCAAACAGCGGCAGGACAGTTGATTATAGGTTGGCTGTCTCACCTAAATCACCTAAGCAGACATAGGGGGCAATTGTGGGAGAGGGGCGACGCTAGGGTCCCGGAAGAACTCCAGGGCTACCCGTCATACGGGTGCGTCCTAGCCATATCATCTGGGGGATGGAGAAAGAACATCAGAACAAATACGAGTTGTGAGAAAGAACATCAGAAACAGACACAACAGTTGTGAGGACTATCCCGTGGTGCTCAGCAGGGAGGTACTACAACACACAGGCGCTAGAAGGTAGGCACTGATTTCCACCTGCAAAGGAAACTCTGGATGTGCCTTCGGACCGGCTGGTCTCAGCCAGCCCTGTTAGCAGTACTCTGGATTGCGGACCCTGAAGCCTTCAGTAAAGAGGTAAAGAGACTGCAACCCTGTGTCCTCGTCATTCATTGCGACCTGCACCACGCACCCTCATCACACCTTTCATTGGACGCCCCTTAGCAGGGTCACGGACCGGGTCTAGCCACCGTGACAACCCCAGAACCGAGACAGAGAGGCCTGGTACCGAGTACCCCACGGCTCTGCGTCTGGGGGCGCTCCAACTTGGTGTCACGAACAGGATCTACTTAAGCCTGAAGAATCAGGTCATGTGTGCCTTGGAACAGTGTCTGAATTGTGCTTGAACTGTGACTTATTGCAAAGACTGTGCATTGCCGATTCCCGCCAAAACCGCCGCCATTACAGCGCCATGAGGAGCGCAGAGGAAGAAGAAGGGCGTGCCATGGGAGGAGACTATCAAAGTGGCGCCAGAAGCTGCGACCTCCCCCTCCGATTGCTGCTGCGAGAAGATGACCTGCCCCGAAGCAGAGGAGAACCGCCCCCTGATTTGCTCCGGTGGGAACGAGAGGAAGAAGAAGCTACGCCCTCAGAAAATGGAGGAGCAATGTGCATGTGCCGCCGAAGATCCGGGAGCAGGGATGGCGACCAGCGAGTCCTGGAACGACGATGAAGTGACCCGGGATTGTCCTCATCAACCGGAGACGGACCCGAACCTGCCGCAGCTGGAGGATCCGGACTTCTTGGAGCCGCAGGCGGAGGAGCCGAGTCAGCCTATCCCGAGCCTGGAGCCAGTCAATGTGAAGCAATGGAGGTTGGAGCCGGCACAGGGAGCCGCATCGGGAGAACTGTGGTCCGAGCCGCAGCCGACTCCATCGCCCTCGTCAATGGAGTCGATCGGCGTCGGTGGAACCACATCAGATGGAGGTATGGAAAACTCCCCTGCTCCCCCGACCGCTCCTGCTCCCGTGACCGCTCCCCGTCCCGACAGTGACCGATTCTTCGCTCCTGAGCTGGTGACGATAGCCCCCGGCACTATGGAGAAGCTGGTGCCTCCGCTACCGACAACTATGGGGGAACCACTAGATGTGAGCTCAGAGGGGGTAATCTTCCAATGGGACACCCCAACGATCGGGCCAGACGGGACTAGACAGGAGGGTCTTAGCATTGCTGCGCTCACTTGGGAACAATATAAACAATGCCTAATTTTACACTGGAAAGACCAAAAAGAGACAGAACAAAGGGACCCACTGAGAGTACCAGAACCAAAGGCGGGAAGCAGTAAGAGAAACCCGGTAAAGCAGGGGACTGTGTTAGCCTTTCACCCAAAGCGGGGTTGGGGCTCTATACAGGAACCGGGACTGCCAACTGAAGTCTTCTTTACCAGCTACAATGTGAAGACCCCGTCCCGCAACAGATGTGACGATCCGCTACTATGTAGAGGAGACCAGGTGACCTACACTCGCCATCGGAGTGCGCAGGGGTGGTGCGCACGGAACGTCCAACGATGCGAGCCGGCGGTGGTGTCACCTGGTGTTCTGACTATGACTCATCCTGATTTGACAAATTCCACCCCTGTCACCACGGTGTGCATTATCGCCGCTACTGAACTTGCAACCAAAGCTGACATTCGAATCCAGACGCCGGGTGACCTGGCCGCACCTGAGAAACGAACCACTGATACTGACACCGCATCAGGCAGGAACACGGAACTAAGGCTTCCATGGTCAGGAAGTGTTCGCTACCCCCTGATGCCTTGTAACCTACTGTAAAGCAAACCTCGGAACCACGAGTATGTAAATAGTTAACTGTTTGTTTTCCTGCTGTTTTGCTGCTTTAAACCCGACCAGGGTTATTCTTAAAGGTATCCCTTTGTTTACCCGGGATCCCTATTGCTTTTGCTTTTGCTTTCGTCTGTTTTTGCACCAAGTTCATCAATGTTTACAAAGACTGCCGAATCATGGACGGTGAATGGTTCACAAACTGTATTGTAAATAGTTCGCACCTTCTTAAAGGTGCCCCTTACTGGTTTTACAAAAGGAGAGCTTTTGGAAGAGACTGTTCCTGAATACAGCACGGAAGCTCTTGCCTTAAACGGACTTGCAGATAGAGAGTCTGCACTACCTCGAAGAGACTTGGTTCCTTCTTAAAGGGAATGTCCACTTGTTGCACCTGAGTATAATGTTGCCTTAAGAATGTTGAATAGTGATAATGTTTTACATAAAAGTAGTATGTAGTTAGCTAGATAGTTATAGAAAATGTTTAATGATGTTACTAGAGATTGAGGACAGGAAAGAGTTGAAAGCCGAATTTCAATAAAGTGAACCCATGGGGGTTGGTTAGTGAGTCCTCCTGAAAGCCATAGAGAGATGGTTAATTGATCCTGTACTAAGAAAAGAGGCAGTAGGCCTGGGCAGATAGACAGGTGGTCCTGCATATGAGAAATCAGAGAGTCAAAAGAAAAATGTTGCACTTAGAAGAAGAGAAATGAAGAAAAAGTTAATTTATATTTCAGAGTTTTATAGTAAGCCTTTAGTGGGTTCAGCCTATATGCCCTTAAAGGAAAGTTAAATTATTGTTCAGAATTTTTGCACTTGATAGATAGAATACCCGGCTGGGTAATAGAAGTTATTTATAGTATGTTATTTAAAATATTTAAACATGTTTCTGTTTGTAACGTTCAAGAGTCCTCACCTCCCATAAAGGGAAGCACTGTGAAATCTACTTGTTCATTGCATTTCAAAATTTTGTATGTCTTTTGCTAACATGTATTGTTGTTCTTCTTCCCAGTCCGGGAGTACTGGATTTAACCGGGGGGAGTGCAGCGCCCCAGAGTCCTGGTTGATGCAGTACTGATGCTCCGCCACTAAGGGGAGTGATGGTACGTCTGATGGCACCTAAAGTGTTCACCTGACCAGGTATCACAGTCACACATTACACTTCACACTCTGGCCACCAGGGGGAGCAAAGGGTTCTATGTATTAGGCCACTCCTCACACTTGGGTAAAACTGGGGCTGGATAGGAAGTTAGTCAGAAGCTGGCTGGGTTGGATCCAGGCAACATCGTGTGGCAGAGGGTGTTGCGGGGGGAAGATTCAGGGGGGTCTCTGTCAGGGGTGGGATCCTGACAGTGACCTAGCGAAAAGGACAGATCGTTACGGAACTGCGCCTGCACTTCATTGCGGCGGTATCTTAAGAAAGGACACAAAGCGAAGTTTATTGTGGAGAAGTGAGAAACGAGATCCAGCACAAAGGAGAATAGAACCAGTAGGAGTTGTGCCTTAAGATCGTGGCAACATCCTACTGAGGCGCGTAGCCGGTGGCCGGAACGCCGAGGAAGTATTGGGCTCCAAGCATTACTTCAAACAGCGGCAGGACAGTTGATTATAGGTTGGCTGTCTCACCTAAATCACCTAAGCAGACATAGGGGGCAACTGTGGGAGAGGGGCGACGCTAGGGTCCTGGAAGAACTCCAGGCCTACCCGTCATACGGGTGCGTCCTAGCCATATCATCTGGGGGACAGAGAAA
Source organism: Ranitomeya variabilis (assembly GCF_051348905.1). NCBI lineage: Eukaryota > Metazoa > Chordata > Amphibia > Anura > Dendrobatidae > Ranitomeya > Ranitomeya variabilis. Next base: position 433,365,162 of record NC_135234.1, read on the forward strand.
GAACATCAGAACAGATATCCTGGACTATCCCGTGGTGCTCAGCAGGGAGGTACTACAACACACAGGCGCTAGAAGGTAGGCACTGATTTCCACCTGCAAAGGAAACTCTGGATGTGCCTTCGGACCGGCCGGTCTCAGACAGCCCTGTTAGCAGTACTCTGGATTGCGGACCCTGAAGCCTTCAGTAAAGAGGTAAAGAGACTGCAACCCTGTGTCCTCATCATTCATTGCGACCTGCACCACGCACCCTCATCACACCTTTCATTGGATGCCCCTTAGCAGGGTCACGGACCGGGTCTAGCCACCGTGACAACCCCAGAACCGAGACAGAGATGCCCGGTACCGAGTACCCCGCGGCTCTGCGTCTGGGGGCGCTCCATATTCATTATTAGTACAAGGTGAGCATGAAACAAAATGGCCAGTACACGCAAATAAAATAGCTATAGTATACTGGCACTAAAAGTATGAGCTGCTGAGCATTGTTTATGTTCATCTTATAGAGAATTTGTCAACAGATTTTTGATAACCCATCTGAGATTTGCATGATGTAGGGGCAGAGACTCTGATTGCAATGATGTATCACTTACTAGGCAGTTTGCTGAATTCTGCTAAAGATCTGCTAGTTCTCTGAAGGCTGAGCTCTGAGTGACTTTCTGTACACTCTGCATAGGCAGAAAGACGACAATCAGCAGAAGCGGATTTATACTGAGCTAATGAATATAGAGAACTACCTGGCAGCAGGTTTACTAGTCCTCTAGTGGTAATCGCTTGCTGACAAAACAATGATTTTATAAAAACTACTGCAAGCAGACAAGTAAATGACACATCATTGGAATCAGGGTTTTTGTTTCTACAGTGGGGAAAAAAGTATTTAGTCAGTGACCAATTGTCCAAGTTCTCCCACTTAAAAAGATGAGACAGGCCTGTAATTGACATCATAGGTAGTCCACAACTATGAGAGTCAAAATGAGAAAACAAATCCAGGAAATTGCCTTGTCTGATTTGGCAAGATTTATTTTGCAAAATATGGTGGAAAATAAGTATTTGGTCATTAACAAAAGTTCATCTCAATATTTTGTTATATATCCTTTGCTGGCGATTACAGAGGTCAAATGTTTTCTGTAAGTCTTCACAAGGTTGGCACACACTGTTGGTGGTATGTTGGCCCATTCCTTTTTAGTTATTTAGTTACATCAGGGTTTTCGCTCATTTTGCTTCTTGTAGATTTTGTATGCTTTATGGCCAATTTGAACATGCGTTTATGTGCTGCATGTACAGTACAGACCAAAAGCTTGGACACACCTTCTCATTTAAAGATTTTTCTGTATTTTCATGACTGTGAAAACTGTACATTCACACTGAAGGCATCAAAACTATGAATTAACACATGTGGAATTATATACCGTATTTTCCGGCGTATAAGACGACTGGGCGTATAAGACGACCCCCCAACTTTACCAGTTAAAATATAAAATCTTCTTAAAAGTCGGGGGTCTTCTTATACACCCTATGTCGTCTTATAGGGCCGGTGAATATGTGCCTTTGGGGGGGGGGGGAGTGATCCTGATGACGAGGGGGCGTCTCACAGGAAAGTGAGTATCCCCCATTACCTTATCGTAGCGGTGCAGCGTGGGGGTCTCAGTGCTGGGAGTGGCGGCGGCGGCTGCTGTGCTCTGGTGCGGCGGCTGCTGTGCTCTGGTGCGGCGGCTGCTGTGCTCTGGTGCGGCGGCTGCTGTGCTCTGGTGCGGCGGCTCCTCTTCTGTGTGGGGCCTCTGTGCTGTGCGGTGGCGGTGGCGGCGGCATATCTTTATCCAGTTGGGGCTCCTCCGGCATCTCCTTAGCCCTGGAGGCCCCGCCGCAACTCCATGAGTGCAATGCAGCGGCCATTTTCCCGGAGGCAGCTCAATAGGTGCGATGCGGTGGCCTCCGGGAAAATGGCCGCTGCTCAGATTCAGATCTCGTCCCGAAATCTCGGGACACGAGATCTGAATCTGAGCAGCGGCCATTTTCCCGGAGGCCACCACATTGCACCGATGGAGTTGCGGCGGGGCCTCCAGGGCTAAGGAGATGCCGGAGGAGCCCCAACTGGATAAAGATACGCCGCTGCCGCTGCCACCTCACAGCACAGAGGCCCCACACAGAAGAGGAGCCGCCGCACCAGAACACAGCAGCTGCCGCCGCTCCCAGCACTGACACCCCCACGCTGCACCGCTAGGATAAGGTAATGGGGATTACTCACTTTCCTGTGAGACGCCCCCTCGTCATCAGGATCACTCCCCCTCCCCACCCACCATATACACCGGCGTACAAGTCGATTCCCGGCGTATAAGACGACCCCCGACTTTTAAGAAGATTTTCGGGGGTTAAAAAGTCGTCTTATACGCCGGAAAATACGGTACTTAACAAAAAAGTGTGAAATAACTGAAAATATGTCTTATATTCTAGGTTCTATAAAGTAACCACCTTTTGCTTTGATGACTACTTTGCACACTCTTGGCATTCTCTTGATAAGCTTCAAGAGGTAGTCACCGGGAATGGTCTTCCAACAATCTTGAAGGAGTTCTTAGAGGTGCTTAGCACTTGTTGGCCCTTTTGCCTTCGCTCTGCGGTCCAGCTCATCCCAAACCATCTCGATTGGGTTCAGGTCTGGTGATTGTGGAGGCCAGGTCATTTGGCGTAGCACCCCATCACTCTCCTTGGTCAAATAGCCCTTACACAGCCTGGAGGTGTGTTTGGGGTCATTGCCCTGTTGAAAAATAAATGATGGTCCAACTAAATGCAAACCGGATGGAATAGCATGCCGCTGCAAGATGCTGTGGTAGCCATGCTGGTTCAGTATGCCTTCAATTTTGAATAAATCCCCAACAGTGTCACCAGCAAAGCACCCCAACACCATCACACCTCCTTCTCCATGCTTCATGGTGGGAACCAGGCATGTAGAGTCCATCCGTTCACCTTTTCTGCATCGCACAAAGACACAGTGGTTGGAACCAAAGATCTCAAATTTAGACTCATCAGACCAAAGCACAGATTTCCACTTGTCTAATGTCCATTCCTTGTGTTCCTTAGCCCAAACAAGTCTCTTCTGCTTGTTGCCTGTCCTTAGCAGTGGTTTCCTAGCAGCTATTTTACATGAAGGCCTGCTGCACAAAGTCTCCTCTTAACAGTTGTTGTAGAGATGTGTCTGCTGCTAGAACTCTGTGTGGCATTGACCTGGTCTCTATACTGAGCTGCTGCTAACCTGCGATTTCTGAGGCTGGTGACTCGGATTAATTTATCCTCAGAAGCAGAGGTGACTCTTGGTCTTTCTTTCCTGGGGCGGTCCTCATGTGAGCCAGTTTCTTTGTAGCGCTTGATGGTTTTTGCCACTGCACTTGAGGACACTTTCAAAGTTTTCCCAATTTTTCGGACTAACTGACCTTCATTTCTTAAAGTAATGATGGCCACTCGCTTTTCTTTACTTAGCTGCTTTTTTCTTGCCATAATACAAATTCCTGCAGTCTATTCAGTAGGACTATCAGCTGTGTATCCACCAGACTTCTGCACAACACAACTGATGGTCCCAACCCCATTTATAAGGCAAGAAATCCCACTTATTAAACCTGACAGGGCACACCTGTGAAGTGAAAACCATTTCCGGTGACTACTTCTTGGAGTTCATCAAGAGAATGCCAAGAGTGTGCAAAGCAGTCATCAAAGCAAAAGGTGGCTACTTTGCAGAACCTAGAATATTAGACATATTTTCAGTTGTTTCACACTTTTTTGTTAAGTATATAATTCCACATGTTAATTCATAGTTTTGATGCCTTCAGTGTGAATGTACAACTTTCATAGTCATGAAAATACAGAAAAATCTGTTAATGAGAAGGTGTGTCCGAACTTTTGGTCTGTACTGTATACCAACTTAAACCAAGCTCAGTTTTTGTGTTTTTTATTTGTATTTTTGCATTCTGTGCAAGCTGGGGTGTGGCCTTCCTCTCCTGAGCTGGAAATTAAATTTAAAGGCTTCCCCAGACTGGTGTCCACAGGTCGGGTCCCGGTCATTTTGTTTGTCCTTATTAACATACTGAGGTCAACTCTGACACATGGTAAGGTTTTTAATATTAGACGGGGCAGGACCATCCCAATCAGGGTCACCTTGTCGACGGTGGGATTGCTTTTATGCTATTTTTGATCAAAAACAGTATTACTAATAACCCTGTGTTATTTAAATGAACTTTTGCTTTTTACTTATTTAGTTACAGCAGGGTTTTTGCTCATTTTGCTTATTGTAGGCTTTGTATGCTTCATGGCCAAGTTTGAACATGCATTTATGTGCTGCATGCATATCAACTTAAACCAAGCTCAATTTTTGTGTTTTTTCCCTGCTACAGCTGCAATGGTTGAAGGATGCCCCCCTGCCAGCTTAATAGTGAGTAAGTGTAAATGGGTGGCCTTTAGTCTGGGTTGATAGAGGGGGAGGGGATGAGTTACGTAGGGATAAATGAGGGCCCCATTACCTCATCTCTCCTTTCACTCATGACTGACTGCACCCCTCCCTCTATATCACCCCTGACTGAGCCTCCTTCCTTGTATCACCCATGACTGCACCCCCTCACCTTATCACCCCTAGCTGAGTTCCCTCTGCTAAACCCCCACACCCCGGAATCACCCTGAATGATCCTCTCTGCTCCTGCATTCCCTGACTGCTCCACCTCCCTCTGTATCACTCTGACTGAGCCCCTCTCCCCTGTATTACCCCTGACTGGGCCCCTTCTCCATATATCACCGCTGCTGAATGTCCTTTCCCTGTATAACCCCTGACTGCACCCCCTCCCCCTGTATCACCCTGATAGACTAAAGCCCCTCTCCCTGTATCAACACTGACTGCAACACCTCCACCTGTATCACCCCTGACTGACTGTGTCCCCTCCCCCTGTATCATCCCTGACTGAGCACACTCCCCCTGTATGACCCTGACTGAGCCCCTCTACCCCTGTATTACCCCTGACTGCACTACATCCCCCTGTATCACTCTGACTGAGCCCCTCTCCCCCTAGCTACTACACTAGCCCTGTAACAATATGGGGAGCCAATTTTGGTTCACTTAGTAGGTTTCCCCAATTTTTTCCCAATATTTTGCTTATATCTTGCCATTGATTGTTAAAAGTGGTAATGATGCTTAAGAGTCTAGCTGACTCAATTGGTCGTCTCTGCAGTAGATTTTGGTGTGTAACCTGTTTTGCTTGTTGAAAGATATCAGAAATAACTCCTTTGGGATATCCATGTTGTTTGAAATGTGTGGTCAAGCTCTTTGCCTGTAACTCAAACTCAGATAGGGTGCTAAATTGTCCCTTTGGGATACCATTTTTTAGATGGTAAGGATGGAAACTCGTGTTATGTAAAAGGTTGTTAGTGGCTGTGGGTTTACAGAAAAGGGTTGTAGAAATATGCAAACTAGAAATGGTGAGTCTCAGATCCAAGAAATCCACAGACATACAGGATATGGTAGAGGTGAGCCTTATATTTAGAATTTTATCATTAAGTTCTGAGATGAATGAGTTACACTCTCCCATGGTCCCTGTCCAAATCAGAATGGCATCGTCAATAAAGCTGGGCCATATCGATACTTTGGTGGCATACTCTTTGTGTCTGTACTCAACAATTTCCTTCCACCATCCCCCAAAAAATTTGCATATGAAGGTGCACAGTGTGCACCCATCGCGGTCCCGGTGATTCGTCTATAAAATTGTCTGTCAAAAGTAAAGTAAGTTTTGTCAAGGACAAAGTGTAGAAGTTTCAAGATGAAAGAGTCATGTCTCCTGTCCCCTGTGGAGTTGGAAGCAAGAAAGGAGAAAGCCTCGATGCCCAAGTCATGGTTAATACTTGTATACAGGGACTCTACATCTAGTGTTATCAAGATTGTATGTTTTTGGATGAAAAGTCCATCAAGATGTTGAATAAGATGCGTAGAGTCCCTAATGTATGAGCGTAGAGAAGATGCCAAAGGTTGAAGAAAGAAGTCCAAGTAAATGCAAGGACATTCAAAGAGCCCCCCAATCCCAGACACAATGGCCCTACATGGGGGTCTTGTAGAGACTTATGGGTAGAAGGTAGAAGGTACACTATGGTTCAAAAGTTTAGGGTCACCCAGACAATTTTGTGTTTTTCATGAAAACTCATACTTTTATTAATCAAATGAGTTGCCAAATGAATTGAAAATCTTGTCCAGACAAAAAAAAAAAGATTTTAATTTGAAATAATAATTTTCTCCTTCAAACTTTGCTTTCGTCAAAGAATGCTCCCTTTAGAGAAATTACAGCATTGCAGACCTTTGGCATTCTAGCAGTTAATTTGCTGAGGTAATCTGGAGAAAGTTCACCGCATGCTTCCATAAAGCCACCCCCACAAGTTGGTTTGGCTTGATGGGCACTTTTTGCGTACCATACATCAAGTTGCTCCCACAACAGCTTAATGGGGTTGAGATCTGGTGACTGCGCTGGCCATTCCATTGCAGAAAGAATACCAGCTACCTGCTTCTTCCCTAAATACTTCTTGCATAATTTGGAGGTGTGCTTTGAGTCATTGTCCTGTTGTAGGATGAAATTGGCTCCAACCAAGCGCTGTCCACAGGGTATGGCATGGCGTCGTAAAATGGAGTAATAGCCTTCCTTATTGAATATCCCTTTTACGTTGTACAAGTCTCCCACTTTACCAGCACCAAAGCATCACATTACCTCCACCATGCTTGACAGATGGCATCAGACACTCTTCCAGCATCTTTTCAGTTGTTCTGCGTCTCATAAATGTTCTTCTGTGTGATCCAAACACCTCGAACTTGGATTCGTCTGTCAATAACACTTTTTTCCAATCTTCCTCTGTCCAATGTCTGTGTTCTTTAGCCCATATTAATCATTTCCTTTTATTAGCCACTCTCAGATATGGCTTTTCTTTGCCACTCTGCCTTGAAGGCCAGCATCCTGGAGTCACCTCTTTACTGTAGATGTTGACACTGGCATTTTGCGTGTACTATTTAATGAAGCTGCCAGTTGAGGACCTGTGAAGCGTCGATTTCTCAAACTATAGACTCTAATGTACTTGTCTTTTTGCTCAGTTGTGCAGCGGGGCCTCCCATTTCTCTTTCTACTCTGGTTAGAGCCTGTTTGTGCTCTCCTCTGAAGGTAGTAGAACACACCATTGTAGGAAATCTTCAGTTTCTTGGCAATTTCTCGCATGGAACAGCCTTCATTTCTAAGAACAAGAATAGTCTGTCGAGTCTCACATGAAAGTTCTTTTTTTCTGGCCATTTTGAGAGTTTAATGGAATGAATAAATGTAATGCTCCAGATTCTTAACTAACTCAAAGGAAGGTCAGGTTTATAGATTCTCTAATCAGCCAAACTGTTTTTAGCTGTGCTAACATACTTGCACAAGGGTTTTCAAGAGTTTTCTAGCCATCCATTAGCCTTCTTACACAGTTAGCAAACACAAAGTACCATAAGAACACTGGAGTGATGGTTGTTGGAAATGGGCCTCTATACACCTATGACGATATTGCATTACAAACCAGATGTTTGCAGCTAGAATAGTCATTTAGCACATTAACAGTGTATAGAGTGTTTTTCTGAATCATTTACTGCTAACTTCATTGGGAAAACTGTGCTTTTCTTTCAAAAATAAGGAAATTTCTTAGTGACCCTAAACTTTTGAACGGTAGTGTAGGTATGACCGAATGGTGAGTAGTGAGGAAATATACCTCTTTGTTGTTCAAAATGTTGTTCCGTGCAGCTTGTCGGATTAAGGTGTCCAAACAATCCTTGAAAAAAGAAGTTGGGTTACAGGGTAGAATACGATAGCAAGAAGTGGCCTGCAGCTGGCCCCTAGCTTTCCTGATATATATTGAGTTAGGCCAAAGCAAGACAGCTTTTGATCTGTGTGACTGCGATCTTCATGGCATATTAATTTAAGCACTGCCTGATTGCGGTGAGCTGCGCATTACGGAGTTGGGGAGATTCACTCTGCACTGTTGGAATGCGTGTGTCATTAAGGGAGAGGTTGATGGTGCAGGTGGAGGCCCTAGAGGAGCTGGAGGAGGCAGAAACAGCGGAGGAAGTTTTAGATACCGAGGTTTGTCCCCCAAGGGGAATTACAAGACTTGTGAAGCAGCCCCTTGCCGCCTGCTAACACAGTCACCAGAGTCACTCTGTGCCCAGTGAGTGAGATGTAACGCCCCTGGCCATGTTTTCTCATGCAGATCAGTGGTGAAATGCACCCTGGCAGGCACTGATTTTTTTTCAAGGAATGGGTGATGTCTGTGAAATGCTGGTGTAGTGCAGGCAGTTTTTTTAGAGACATAATGGCGACTGGGCAACTGGTACTGGGGGACTGTGACGGCCATCAGCTTTTGGATGAAAAAGAAACATGGAGGGCACTACCACATTTTATATAGCACGGATCAGCACAAAGCAGGTAAAGTTAAGCCAGAATAAAATACAAAAAAAGACATGCTAGAATGGGTATACACATGGGAAAGGTGTATCTCCATTCTAGCATTTCTTTACTTTTAGTCTTTTATTCTGGCCATCAGCTTTCGGAAACCATCTGTATCCACCAGGTGAAAAGGCAGCATTTCCGTGGCCAACAGATTGGAGATGTTGTAGATCTAGCTCTTAGCTTTGGCATGTGTAGGAGGAAATATTCTTTTACATGACTACAACTGCGGGACCGAGGGTTGGCTGCTGCGCTGAGAGAGGGTAGAGTAGGGTGAACACCACAAACTGATAGACTGTAAATGAGGTGCAGGCGGAGATGTTATGGTGGTTTTAGACAGATGTGGTGTGCTCGGTGAAACAAAAACAGCAGGCATCTCCACTTCCATAACAGCTGACGAGCTCTCAGTCACCCCCACTGTAGGGGGTAAACAAGTGGAGGTTCTGCGGCCGGAGACCTGTGTGAGAACACTTATCACGGTGATGGAGGAGGAAGAAGCAGCTGATGCTGTTGATGGGACAGCTGGTGGTTGGCAGGGCCTGCTAGTCTGCATTTTATCGTAGTGAGATTCCCAGACTAACGCATGTTCTCGGTTCATGCATATAGTCAACTTATTGCAATTTTTGCCTCTAGTGAGTAGTTTTTTGCAAAGTTGGCAACTAACGTGAGTTGGGTCATCCTTTGCGGTCTTAGAAAGGCCCAGGTTAGGTAATCCTTGCCTCCTCTTCGAATTGCAGACCCATGACTGCTACTGCCCACAGCCATAGTTGTGGCTGAGGATACAGTGTTTGTCGTGGATGCATCACTCCATTTCTGTGCAGCAAGCCACAATGTAATCTCCTCATCTTCCTACTCCTCTACTTCCAATGCTGAGCTACTCAGCTGCTTGCCTCTGGGTTTACACCAAGTGTAATCTACTACCTCATTATCATCCTCTCTGTTCTCCCACTCTTCGCCCTGAGAGTCACCCTCCTCCTCTTCCTGCCCTTACAGCACAGTAGAGTCCACGTGCCCCTTAAGTATCTCAGTCTTGTCAGATTCACTTCCACCCCCAAAGTTAAGGCCTGTTGACAAGGGTTTGGGTTCTGCTCAGACCTTACTTCATCCAGCCCTGGTGGATCAAACTAAAAAAAATGTGGGCATCGGTGCAGATGATTTCCTCCTCTTGACTCTGTGAATCTTTGGAGTACACTTCCATTACCCATGGCATAGACTGTGTGAACAGATCTGCAGACTCAGCCATCTGTGTTTCTCTACAGTCAGTTGGGCGGATGGAGAATCGTGACGTGGGAGGAAACAAGGGTAATTAGGATGTTACCTCTACAGATTGTACTGTGATGTTAAGGTGAAGGAAAAGGAGGAAAGGCCACTTGATGCAGTGCTTGCCATTCACTGGAGCACATGCTCTCTCTGGCCCTCATCTGCAAGGTCTACTGCTGTGCGGCTGCCAAAGAAAGGGAGTGGAGTAGCCTGTCCAGCAACAGATGTTGTCATTTGTCTTTGGATAGGACGAGAAGGTGTTTGTTCAGTAGAGCTTTCAGTATCATTACCATTTAACCCATGGACATCTTGAACACAAAGCTTATTTCCCTTTCCACCACGACCTTGCTTTTTCCCACTAATGTTGGATGTACCCTTCCCTTCTTTTAACCAGCTGTTTCACAGCTCTAGGCCCAGACCTGTCAGTCACCTGTCACTAAATTAAAAATCAGTATTTATTTGCGGAGATAGTGTTCTGGACCACATTATTAGCAGAAAGGATTTAGATTCTGAAATGTGGACTCCTGTCTGGACCACAATATTATCACAAACAATTTAGATTCTGAAATGTGGCCTAGTGTGTGGCCCACACTATTAGCAGAAAGGATTTAGATTGGGAAATGTGGGCTCCTAGCTGGACCAAACTATTAGCACAAACAAAGCAGCAGGAGCAGCCTCTCTGCGCTGTTAGACTGACAAAATGGTGCAAAAATAACATGTCCACTTTTTATATGAAGAAAGATATCTGACTTCAGCAGCCAATAACAGAAGACCTTGTGTCTAGACATAGAAATGATTTCTGCACCCTGATTGGCTGTTGGAATCTCCACACATTAACATAATAAAAAAATTAAAATACAGTCTGCAGCTACTCTGACCTCTCCTCATACCCTCCCTCATCAAACATGTCCCCTAAGCTCATCATACAGCACCACTATCCTAGCCAAAGTCCTAACAAAAGCATTAATGGAAACTGATTATTTACCAAATTTTGGCCTAATTTTGCCAATTTTGAGGAAAATGCTGGAGAATCCGAACATGAATCCGAATGTGCAACATTTGTGCCAAATTTGAAATTGGCAAACATTTTCTGAAAAAGTTAGCTCATCTCCACAGGTGACCTCATTTTTTGTTCCAAAAATTAACTTTTGTCATCCATAGAGTTTAACTTGCTTTTTGTGAAATTACAGTGGCTTGAAATTTAAAAACCTTCTTGGTCTGCTACAGGTGAACTGAATACATTTTTTAATTCCAAAAATTGACTATTGTCACCAATACAGATTATCGTGCTTTGTGTGACATTATGGTGGTTTGAAATTTTTCAAAAAAAGCTTGGCCTGCCTCAGGTGACCCTTTTTTAGTTCCAGAAATTGACTATTGTCATCCATACAATGTAACATGCTTTGTGTGAAATTACGTTGGTTTGAAATGTTTAAAAACTGCTTGGTCTGCTATAGGTGACCAAATAATTTTGTTCCAAATATTGACTAATTTAGTCCATACAGTGTAACGTGCTTTGTGTGAAATTACGGTGGTTTGAAATTGAAAAAAAAAAAAAACACTTGGCCTGCTGCAGGTGACCACATTTTTTTGTTCCAAAAAGTAACTATTGTCATCCATATAGTTTAAACTGCTTTGTGTGAAATTACGGTGGTTTGAAACTTAAAAAACGCTTGACCTGCTACAGGTGTCCAAACTTTTTTTATTTAAAAAAAATAGTTTCAATTAATAAAGGAAACTTGGCTTCCAGAGAACAAGCATTTAGGAAATGCAAAAGGCGTGGGGTAAGGGACGGAGAAGTGAAAGTGCTGATGGCGGTGCATGCAGACAGAGAGGTTGTGGGGCAGATGTGACTGCACCTGTTGCTGTAGCACAAGCAACATGCCCGTCCACAACACATTGCTTTCTGTCTCACTTTGTAGGGAGGCACAGGACACCACTTCTGAACGACACCAGTGCGAACAGGTGGTCAGTTGGATAGCACATAATGCTTCCAGCATGCTTGCCAGCACCACTCAGTCTTATGCACGGTCCAGTCTCACCAGCCAAGAGTCTGGATCACTTAATCCTCAGTCTAATCCATCTTCCTCCCACCACCCAGGAGACCAGTGGTCCCACACTAGGAAACTCCAAGTAGCTATACATAATCATTTCTTGATTGTGGCCTCTCACCCTGCATGTTCCAAGAGGGACAGGAGGACTTGCTGTTTAGTGATGCACAAAAATTAGAGCAGAGACGATCACAAGAAGATGACTGTGGGGAACAGCAAATTTTGTTTATGGAGGTAGACGATGCTGAGACATTTGCTGATAAGTCAAGTTGTTAATTCACCAACTCAGGAGGACTAGGGTGCATCAGTGGAAGACGAGGTGGTAAATGACAAAGTCACTGACCCACCCTGAGATGTTAGCTTGCAGAGTGAGGTCAACAGCCCTGAGGTGAAGGTATTGGCAACACCAAAACAGGCAGGGAGAGGCAGTTGGGTGACCAGAGAGATAATGTGGGCAATTGTTCCGCAGAGCACTGACACTCGGGAATTTCTCTGTCAAAGAGTTAGGTGTTCCCCATTTTGTGACTTTTTAAAAAGTTCTGAGACAAAAAAATCATCATTTGCAACCCGTGCCATGCCAAGATAAGCATAGGTCTGACCACTAAGAGCCTAACCACCACCAGCATGATCAGGCACATATTATCTAAGCACCCGACTCGGTGGCCCAAACACCTGGATCCACAATTGGTGCCAGCGGCTGATATCACTGCCTTTTCCCCTGTGCTAAGATCTTCCCAATCCCCTGTTCATAACACTGTCTAAGATGTCCCCTACCGAAGCTAACGATTGCTGGCCCTACTTCGATCAGGATTTCCTTCACCTCCTACACAAGTTCCTGCTGCCTCCTGCTTGTCCTAATCTTCCATCTCCAATTTGGTATCTCAGAGCGCATTGTCCACATCAGCTGGAAGCTGGAAGCTCTGCAGCACTGCTTTAGTGAAGCGACAACAGGCTCTGCTGAAGCTAATTTGTCTAGGAGACAAACGGCACATGTTGGCAGAGTTATTGAAAGGAATAACAGACTAGGCAGATCTACGGCTCTCACTGCTTGACAAGTCACACGTGTACCATGCTGGGCTCAGATGCTCAACTTGGTATTTCTGAAAACCTACCCAGATTTGCTAAAGTTTCTAGTCAAGGTGCGCTGCATCAGCTTCCATTTCTGCAAGTCAGCTACAGCTGCCGCCACTCTAGCAGGCTGCAGAAGTGCACCGAGTGGTGTGCGACATGATCACATGTTGAAACTCCCCACTGCACATGCTGGCAAGGCTTTGTGAGCAGCTCCAACACACCAATCGGTATTCTGGTCAGCCTCCACCCATAACAATTTAAAATTGGTCATGGATGTCTGATATTTGTGCGATTTGCCAAGACTTGGACGACTCCACAAAGCGGTGATGCCATAATCAGTGCAACGATCTGTGCCTACTGAAACAGTCACTGCTCACATTTAAAAACATGAAGCTTTGCATGCTTACCAGGTTTAGATGGAGAAAGACATGAGACAGGGATATATTACCCAGCCTCATCTCATCTGTTCAGTGCGCATTGGGCAACAATGAAGAGATGAAGGCTGAGGAGGAAGAGAAGGAAAAGCAGCTGGCTGCTAGTGCAACAGAGGCTTATATCTACACCAGCTTCATCCTGTCTCTCCTAGCTGAGGAGGGAAATGAGGAGGAAGAGAGGGCGGAGGAGATAGAAGTGTGGAGACATTGTGGAGACAGGGAAGTGCTGACTGTAGGGAGCTTAGCAAATATGGCTGACTCTATGTACCGATGCCTTTCCCTTGACCTTACGTTATATTCATTTTCAAAAAAGAGTACTGGTTATTCACCCTGCTAGACCCTACTAAAATGGTGCTATACCAAAAGGCCATTGGGGAAAATAAATTGAGAAAATTCCCAACAGGCAACGTAAGCTGCAGAGGGCAAGTTTTCTTGCCCATCTAAGGAAGAGAGGTGAGAGAGACACACACCAGGTACAGCAAAGGCATGGGTACACTGTTAAAGGCCTGGGACAATTTCATGATACCATACCAGAATCCAGACCCTGATGACCAAGTATTTTTGCCAAGGAGGAAAAAGATTTTAAAGCTGGTCAAGCGATACCTGGCTGACTAAACCAGTGTACTCCCTAATTGCTCTGCGACCTTCAACTATTAGGTCTTAAAGCTGGACACCTGGTTTGAGCTGTCTGCTTTGGAGGTGTTGTGCTGCATCTTGTCTGTGTGGGCTTTTACTGCCTATAGAGGGGTCATAACAGACAGGTGCTTTCATCTGTCAGCACAAAATGCTCACAGGCTCATTCTGATAAAAATGAGCAAAGCCTGGATTTTCCCAGACTTTTCCACAACTCCAGAAGACAGCAGCACATAGAGTGTTTATAAAATGTAATATTTGAAAGAGGCCACCCAGTTGTTGAATTCAAGAGTCAATGGATGACCCGCCTTATAATTTTTTCTGGCCTTGCACTGTGTGCAGTGTATTTATGAGTTTAGAAGTACCACAATTACAATTTCCTAATATTTGAATGAGGCCCTACAGTTGTTGCATTCAAGGGACTATGCATGACTTTCCTTATAATTTTTTCTGACTTTACACTGTGTGCATAGCCTTTGTGAGTGTAGGAATACCACAACTACACTTTTTTAATATTTGAAAGAGGCACTACAGTTGGTGACTTCAAGGTTGCGTGGGTAACCCTGCTTGTAATTCTTGGCAGGTTTTGTACTGTGTGCAGAGCTTTTATGAGTATAGAGGTACCATAACTACACTTTGTTCACACTATTTGAATAAGGTACGTCAGTTGATGCCTTGAAGGATGTACGGATGATCCTGCTTGTAATTTTTGCCTGGCTTTTCACTGTGTGGAGAGTCTTTATGAGTATATGTGTACAACAACTATACTTTGTCTACAATATTTGAATGAAGCAATACAGTTGGTGTCTTCAAGGGTGTATGAATGACCCTGTTTGGAATTTTTGGCGGGCTTTGCACTTATTGCATAGCCTTTTTGAGTTTTGGAGTAGCACTATAGGACAATTTGAACAGAATTAGTAATGAGCGAGTGTGCTCGTTACTCAGGTTTTCCGAGCATGCTCGGGTGATCTCCGAGTATTTTGGGTGTGCTCGTAGATTATGTTTGTGTTGACGTAGCTGCATGATTTGCGGCTGCTAGACAGCCTGAATACATGTGGGGATTGCCTAACAAACAGCTGCTGCAACACAAACATAACCTACGAGAACGCCCAAAATACTTGGAGATCACCCGAGCTTGCTCAGAAAACCCGAGTAACGAGTACACTCATCACGAAACAGAATGTGTATGAGTCCCTCCTTTATATCTAATACAAGCTGAGTCCCTCTTCCATCAAATTTTTGGCAGTTTGTGCTTCCTTCATAAATTACACTGATATTTTCAATTTTTTAATACAAATAAAAAAAAAAAAAATTTTATTTTTTTTTATTAACCCTCTTTAAATGTTTCCATATATACAAGTCATTATACAGGAAAGAATGTTTCTTGACATTTTGTTTCCTGTAAACTACAATTTCTCATCAATTTTGAATGTTTTATTGTCAGTCCTTAAAGTGGAGTAAAAGATTGACATCATTGCTCTCAGCAGGGACATGGGAGTCAGAGGTGCTTTTAGGGGTGTTCCCCATTCTGCTCTTCTTCCATTCAGCACTTTTTCCATCCATTTCAACATTTTCACTGTCCCCACGCCTCCTTGTAGGGTCTGCCAGCAAAATGCTTGGATTTCCCATTGACTCCCATTATACTTGTTACTTGAAATGAGTATCCGAGCATTAGGAATTGATTGGTTCGAGTAACGAGCATCTAAGCATTTTAGTGCTCGCTTATCACAAATATTGCTCTATTGTGCACTTCTGCCCTAGCCAGTCCTCAGCATTCTCATACTTTTCATTTCCCTCTGATCCATATACTATGAAGACTTTTCATATCCGCACCTCATCTGTGCAGATTTTCAGATTTTTCAGTCTTCTGCAGCAAGTCCAAACATGTTCCCTTAATATTTAGGATCATGGAGGTCTATAGGATCGGATCTATATCTATTTCAACATTGGTCCCCCATCCTTGCCTGATCAACATTTAGATTCCATTGTTTCAAGTTGCCTTGATCAGCACAGAAAAGAAGAACATTTTGGTCTGATTTATCAAAACAGGTTTGAGACTTTTGCATTTTCACCTTGTCTCCAGCCATCTCCACTAACATTTTGATAAGGAGACAAAGTTTACTCAGGAGACTTGTTCAATTAATCAAAGTTTATGTGAGAAAAAGGGTGTAAATTAAAACACAAATATACTCCAATTGTTGACTTGAGTCCTTTTTTTTCATGTGTGGGCGCACGACAACTAAAAGACTCTCCAAATTCATTAAGTTGCGTACACATCTTAGTGAACTTGGTACATTTTTATCCAGCATACTCTTCATCAAGACTAGGGTACAATTATGTTCACCTTGTCTTCTTACTAAATAAAGGAAAACATGAAAAATAAATCTATCAAGTCTGTCAGTGTTATGTATCTTATTAAAAGTGACGCATAAGTGTGAACTGGACCTTATCATTATACACATGCTCTTAATGTAGTACCTTAACGTTTCACAAAAAAAAGCAAAACTGATGGTGATAAAATAAACACAGAGCTGCAAAGATGTAAAAAATAAGAGCATGAATTAGAAAATATGAGAAACTAGGTGAGTGTGATTGTTTGTTTTGATGTATTTAAAGATCAGATACAAAACAGAACTGCAAAATGAATCAGACTGGTAGGAGAGGGGATGAGAGGCTCACAAGCCCATCTTTGCTCTGCACATGAGATGTCCTGGGTGCAGAATTAGGGGACTGCAGCCAGTTGCACACATTTCCATTTTCCCTACAAATCCATGTGAAGTTCAGCTCCTGCTCCTCCTCCAGTCCCAGCAGTGAGGCAGGCACAGTGCAGGCAGCTATGTGAGACACATACGTCCATGCTGTATAGTACAGTCAGTGAGTATTGTTTCCAGTGTATTGACAGCTGTAGGATTTGCTGGGCATCACTGACTTGTGACATCCCTCATCCCTGCTGCTCCCTCTGCCAGCCTCTGATCAGCGCACAGCTCTTTGAATTGCCCGCTGCCAGTGTATGCCAACCAAGACAATAGCTGATCCTCCTGATTTCTTCGGGAACCGTCTCAGGATTCTTGAGGGGTATGCCATTGTGGAATGGAGTTTCTAGCAAGTTCCCCATCACAGCTCCTGGATGTGTGGAGTATTGATGCTCCCTGGTACACAGCTCATGACTGATCAGGACACTTGTTTGCTCCACATATTGCAAATTAAGGTAATGGGCAGGAGAGATTCCTGGGGAAGGTGCATTGCCTGAACTGAATGCACCTCCATCCTGGTCTAAGCTTCCACAAAGCCAAGGGCAAAGGACACTGACCTGGCCCACCAGTCAAAGATACAGGATCCAAAGAGAACAGCTGCGAGGATCAGTCAAGTAGCAGAACACAGACAGGTAAGGAAGGACCCCCTCCTTCACTGGATTTGTAATGATTGTATCTGAGGTTCCAGCAAGGGAGAGGTTAACGCGGCGGTCATTGTCAAGCGGTCCTATTCTGTTCTGTAGTTTGGGAAATATTCCTGAAACCTGTTGTCATAGCACTGGGGGATCCTGCTCCACTCCTGCATTACAGCCTATGTGCAGGTCCTTGCATTTTTCTTTTAATTAGGAGATGTATTTTTTGGCTTGCTCTAACTAGGTTCTTGCAAGAGTCCAGTAATTTAGGTTTGATCATTTACCTCTTCACTGGCTGCAGTGAATGGAAGCATGGAGCTGTTCATCACTCTGGTAATGGAGCAGGCTTCAGATTCTGTGGTACAAGCAGCCGCCTCTCAGCATGGACTGGACGAACTGTAAGAATTTTAACATTTACTTGCTCATGTCTGTGCCCCCCATAAAACCCTATTTAGGCAATCGGTCATCCTTGCGGCAATTTACAGCTATTTGCCATATGATATAACACGGAGGGTATGAGACAGTCCATTTATGAGTCATTTGTCAGGATCCTTTTTATGGTTGCATTGCATTATAAATTGTCACATCATGAAGGCTTGCTCTCAGTGCCAAGAAGGGGACAGTAAAAGATGGAAGGCTGACTTCTAGGGTAGTGTGCACTGCTATGCCCTGGTGTCCCACAGCTAAATGCATTTACATGAATAATACCTGCGTGTAGAAGGTGGACAGTGTTGATGACCACATACCTGGGTTATAATATGGCATTTTGGAAAGTACACACCCTAAATGTAAGCCCAGTCCTCTAATCGCAGCATATGACCACAGTGACTGCTTGGATAATCATTTTTGCCTGCAACTGTGGGATAGTCAGGATTATCTGGACTGAAAGACAATCATTAGCACATAAGAACTAAGTTGTACAGCTGTACAGTAATTCAGATGAATCATGTCACGCATGACCATGGGTCGCAGGCTGCAGTGGTCTCAGGGACCACATAAATTGCAATATGTTATGTATTATAAATTCTGGCTTTAGTGTGAAAAGCTTATTTGTGGAAGAATGAGAGGTTTTGCTTTGATTCATTGAATGCACCTGACTGGTACATACAATTCATATACATTAGTATTAACCCTATGACCTGCCATCGCGGTATAAAGCACTATAAATAGCACTGGAACCCCAAATGTTAGCAGAAAATATATATACTTCCTTGTGCCTGTGCTGTATTCCCATACACCAACATGTATCCAAAATGTCGTAAAATCTGTTTTTTTTTATACTATGAATTACTACGTGGTTTAAGAATCTAATTTGTATTATTTCTATAAAAATAATCGTAGCATGAATAAGTTAAAACTCCTTCTCTGCTTGCGCCGTGTTGCTCTGGAAATTGCTTGGCTTTTTAGAAGACGTGTTTTGATTTTTTGAGCAAGGTGGAAGAATGAGTTGGGTTCAGACATAGTCAATGTTCTTACAGAACAGACACTGCCCCCCCCCATTGTCTTCCTCAATTTTCATTGTGAGGGGTCCCTAGCAGGAACGTTGCAGCTTGTATCTAAGCGAAGAACTGTTCTCAGATGATAATGACTTCCAGTAGCTGCTGACCCAGGCCAAGTTTCAACTTGCTTCCTGTAGGTATAAAAACTACACATCGCAGTGCCAATCTATTGAGGCATCGGTGCCGTTACTCATGTTCTGTGTTGCTTCTGCTATGAGCCAAAGATGAGTCATAACATTTGGGCACGGTGGCATACTGATTAAGATGCAGCTTTATCATGATGAAAACTTTGATCAGCAAGCAGTAATGTATCTCTTCACGGTGATGCGTAAGTTTCTTAGGGTAGTAGACAAAAGACTTGAAGGAAGAAACCTTCAAAATACCTAGATGCAGAATATGTGTTTCATTCTTCATTTTACTAAAACACATTGAGCTTTTTCCTGGATGCTGAGCACCAGACATTATACCAATTTCCTTGGGTCTTAACAGTTGAAGCTCGGCTTTTATAAGTGCATACCTATTGTCATATAAACCGCCAGATCTCTTCTAATAGGGATGGCATTGCTACAATGATACAAAATCATTTACTAAGATTCATCCAAATTACAACAATTTACATTAGTGTGGGAGAATATGGAAAGGCAGTTTTTGTAAACTGTACTTAACCAGCATGGAGCTGTGACGCTGATGGAACACTAGATCAATAAATTACACTTTATCCGCAGTCGGTTCCTACATATTTGACGTGATAACGTGGGAATATTCGGAGATTAATTATTGTTTAAGAACATATAGTTACATATAATAGGTTTACTAGAGTATAGTTATTATAGTTCAGCATATTAATAATAATCTCTCAAAAAATTGTTACTTTTTACACATTAATAAGAGGAGGAATACTCAGCCATATGAGGTTTTCAGTGAATGAACTTGAAAGTACCTAAAAATAAAAAAAGCATAAGAAATTAACCACTGTGTGTTCTTGTAATGACCATATAGGACTATACTGTGCGGGATCCCACTTCATCAATCACCCTTAGCCTAAACACACTGCCCGTTATACAATCAGTTATATCTTTTTTTAAACTAGACGTCATGTGGTGACAATTTTTGGTGAAGTTTTTGTATACTTACAATAAGAATACTACGAGCAGCGTAAAAAACGCCCTTCAAAGTACTTGTAGTAGAAAGTAGAGCCAATGCTCTGTATTCCTTGAAAATACATGTGACATAGATATGCATAAATACTAGACAATTCAAGGAATGATTTACTATCTACACAGTAGAATAGAAATTGGGTTTTATTAGTGTATTGGATGTTTCAATTTTGATATGCTACGTTGGTTTTCCTTCAGGTTTGAAGCTGTAATTCATTCTGCGAGTGACATTTGTCCTATAAATATTTATGAAAGTATTGGATGTAATTTGTACATAGGTCTATAGTGCTCCATGGGTGATAAATGATTTTACAGTATGTATATGAAAGCTCGAAGTCGCCTACTTTTCATTACTGTTTGAATATATTTGATTTTACACGGTAAATGAAAAAACAGATAATCATAAATAATATTTAATCAGCTACAACAATCGGATTGATATTATGTTTCTTTGGGGCCTGGCATCCTCTTTGTGATGAATTGCAAAGTATTTTTCTTTTAGTGCTTTGCTTTCAAGTTAAGATCACTTGCCCTAGTTTGTCTTGACACCTTTTTATTTTTGTTCTTTCCAAAGGATGACATTTGAAGGTCATGAAAGTGTTTTCTGCCCAGCCAATTCAAGCTGCTTATTGTATTTTGTCTCTTCAGTTGGTTCTTGTCTGAATTTTTATCATGCAATGCGATTCTTTTATTTTTAGAGTTTAGAGCAGAGAGCCAGAGTGAGATGGACTGAAGTCGATGACATAAAATGTGTTTGAGGATTTCTTAGTTTAGGAAAAAAAAAATATATATCAGATAAATCTTACTTAAAATATATTTCTTTGTAACATAATAAATCAAATATGCAAAAAAATCTCAAACTATAGAATTATATATTGCATGAGTATGATATATAGAGCAAATTTAATAGCCTTATAGTAAAAGATGCTTTTAACTGGAGTGAAAAAGAGGTAAGATTCTTTCGGCTATACTGTTATAACATCGAAGTTTCAGAGATACAGTCTTAAGTAGGTTGTAGACAGCCATTACAGAAAGATGTATGACGCTGATTCTCTCTCCTGTCTTCCCTCTACCTAGAAGGAAATAAAACCAGACCACATGCAATAGATCACAGTGATAGTACCACTTGTATGTTATAGACCTTACCTTGGCTCTGCTGCAGTTTTTAAAATTGAGATCTACGGGTAGACGACGGTAAAATTTCATGTTATAATGGAAAAATAAGCACCAATGCCAAATTTGCTAATCGTAATAAATTTTGTGAATATTTAGGCTATCTGTGCACTAGAAAAAGCAATCTAAATCCACTTTGATCTAACATAGATTTCACTTACATTTTTGGAATACGTTAACTTCGTCTCAAAATAGGCCACAATTCCGTTACTAAAGCCTACTCACTTTATACATGAACATTGGGGCCAGCACAAAAGGGCAAAAAGTAGAAACATTATTGTGCAAATGTCCTTTGTGCCACATTTGATGATCCATGCTGTTTCCATGCTTAGGAGTCCAGTGGGCAGCCCTATTAAGCGATTGACAGCTACCTCTTTTTACATAGGCATATAAGGAACACTGTCACTGAATAGGATCTCCCACTAGACCCATAATCTTAGAAAGTACAGGGATTTAAATGAATAAAGTGTCAGTTATACTAATCTTTTACCACAAAACTATACAGCAATCTGCTCGGCTCATTCTGATCGATAACATGAGATGGATTTCTACACAACGCGTTAACTATACCCTGATGTGGAAAAAAGCAGAAAATGATAAATGAATATTTAACAGTGCACAAGCCATTGAATATATCAAGTTAGATGTGGAGTTAAGGTTTCTACATCAATACATTGCTGCACTGTAGTATTTCCTTATTTTACACACTTATATAACACCATTAATTCCACATCACTTTACAGACATCATCATCACTGTTCCCTAAATTCCCTATTGGTATGTTTTTGGAGTGGGGAGGAAACTGGAGTACCCAGAAGAAAACTTGCAAATGTAATAGTGATGGACTGAACTGTCACATTTTTAACCTTGAAGATACCAATCGCGCCATGTGAATGGTGTTGTGCGTCATATAAATATATTGTGTCGTGTGAAATGTAAAATGTTCCAGTGTAATCTATAGGGTTGAAAAGTGTATTGAAAGTGTAATATTCATAGTGTATAGTAATGTAGGATGTGATAGAGTAAGGTATAGTATAAGTATTGTTAATGCATAGTGTGTAATGTAAGTGACTTCTGCCCATCAACAGACAACGGGGTCAGAAGTAGTTAAGTGTTGGGACTAGCCCACAGAGGAAGGACTTAGTGAAAGGGGAAGGACTGTATTTTCTGGTTAAAGTCAGATAGTAGTTAGAATCTGAAGAAGTAACAAGTGTGCAATGCTGCCAAGGGGTGATTCACAGCATAGAGACAGGGATAGTGAGATCCTGAAGAGAATTACTGACAATAAAGAGTGGCCTTCCACCTTTAGGGGTCCTCGGATAGGACAATGTGCCACGAGAAACCCGAAAGCTGAAGGTAACAGACCTAAAGGGGACTGAGAGTAAAGGACTAGTGGGGGTCCTGAGTGGTAAATCCAAGGTATCCTTAATAATAAGACATGAACCACTGAACGAGTAGAGAGAGATTTGTTGATCATGACTGTGGCCTAAAAGCTGGGTTATGGTGAAGTAAGAGTGAAACGGTGTGCTTCAGCGGCCCTGAAGTAGACTACAGTGGAAGGAAACGATGTGTCTGAATATGCTTTTCATTGTGAAGGAGACGTGCTTAAAATTGTGTACCTGTTATCCCTTGTACGTAACCCTTATCACATTTAGCAAAGTCACCATGTTTGTACAGAAGTCTCCTTTATTAATTTGTGGAGTTTGTGGTCTTGGCCAGCCAATACCATCTGCTAAAGGCGGCCTGCACGGGCGCAAGGCCCTCACATCACTAACACCCTGCCAGGACCCATATTTCCTGTAATGTGTCAGGGCGATACGAAGCAGCAGCTGAGCCATGGCTACTACCTGCCATCACTTTACACAAACACAGAGAGAACATACAGACTCCTTACAGACGTTGTCCTTGGTGGGAACTGAACCCTGGACCTCAGCGCTGCAAAGCAACAGTGTCCACTGAGTCACCATGCTGCCTCGTAGTGTCACATCAGCAAATGCTACTGTATATTTGTACCTGCCCATTAGATTTCATGCTAAACATAATAGGTTTCCTTTAAATTATCGTTTAAAGGGAATCTGTCAACGGGTTTTTGCTATGTAATTTTAGGGCAGACATGTGTTACATGTTAGGTTGTGTTAAAATCAGATAGTAGTTAGAAACTGAAGAAGTAACAAGTTGTTGATTTACACTGAAGATTTTATCACTAGGAAATTATCATTGTCTACACTACAGAAGATACAGGATGCTAGTCGAAGTCCTCCCCTCCTGTGATAAGCAGCTCACTGTCTATTGACAATGTATATAGAGAGCCTGGTGTAGGCATAGTCAGCTTTCTTAGCTATCCTGCATTGCTAAATCTAAGAACTCTGTGTCACAACTGCTGCACCCAGAAAAACTAAGTGATACATCCTTGGATTCAGGGTCTCTTTTCCAACATCATGTTGCTCTCAGATGAGGCAGCAAAAACCTGGTGACAGATTCTCTTTAACCTAAGGTATTTTAGTTGCAAACACTCAGATATGCCATGAAGTTCTAGTAATTGGAAATATGTAGGGTAACGTAGAGATCACAGGGCAAACATATTTCTGGACTTCAGGCAGTTAATTCCATTGATGAAACTTGCAATCATCCTCCCATAGGCTGACATTACTTTTTACTTTCATAAGCCTGTTTAGTATTGGAATACCATAAACACATTACACATTGCTTTTCTGCATTACAATATTTTAATGTCACTTATAGTAAATGCAATTGCCTTTCTCTGTGTTTCACCGTAGTAAATTTAGCTCATTTATAGAAAGCTAAATTAAGCTGAATTTAAAAAATACAAAACTCTCATGCATACAATGTTTTAATTGGATGCAAGAAATTTCCAGAAGATGTCAAATGTGAGATAAAGAATACCAAAAAATTACAAAGAAAATGTTTTTTATCACCACGCAGGAAGAATGATTCAGATGTATAATCAGCTGTGAATGTTTTATATTAACTGTTGTATATCAGCTGTGTCCATTTCAGGAAGTTTTAGCTTATCTCGAGCCTTGTTCACATATAGTCACTAAAATAGAAATACATTTAAATTAATTTTAATTAAGGATTAATGTTATAAATCGTCCGATCAATATACACTGCATATATTAAGTATACATTACCATAGGTAATCAGTTAAAGGGGGTATGCACATCTCCAAGATCCTATCCCAATACATAGCAAGTATAATAACCCCTTCATGACCTTGGGATTTTCCATTTTTCCGTGTTCGTTTTTCACTCTCCTCCTTCCCAGAGCCATAACTTTTTTATTTTTCTGTCAATATGGCCATGTGAGGGCTTATTTTTTGCGAAACAAGTTGTACTTTTGAATGACATCATTGGTTTTAGTATGTCATGTACTAGAAAATGGGAAAAAAATTCCAAGTGCGGTGAAATTGCAAAAAAAGTGCAGTCCCACACTTGTTTTTTGTTTGGCTTTTTTGCTAGGTTCACTAAATGCTAAAACTGACCTGCTATTATGATTCTCCAGGTCAGTACGAGTTCATAGACACCTAACATGACTAGGTTATTTTTTTATCTAAGTGGTGAAAAAAAATTCCAAACTTTGCTAAAAAAAAAAAAAAAAATTGCGCCATTTTCCAATACTCGTAGCGTCTCCATTTTTCATGATCTGGGGTCGATTGAGGGCTTATTTTTTGCGTGCCAAGCTGGCGTTTTTAATTATACCATTTTGGTGCAGATACATTCTTTTGATTGCCTGTTATTTCATTTTAATGCAATGTCGCGGCAACCAAAAAAACTTAATTTTGGCAGTTTTAATTTTTTCTTGCTACGCCATTTAGCGATCAGGTTAATGCTTTTTTTATTGATAGATCGGGCGATTCTGAATGCGGCTATACCAAATATGTGTAGGTTTGATTTTTTTTTAATTGATTTATTTTGAATGGGGCGAAGGGTGGGGCGTGATTTAAACTTTTATATTTTTTTATTTTTTCCACAATTTTATTTACGCTTTTTTTTACTTTTTCCATGCTTCAATAGCCTCCATGGGAGGCTAGAAGCTGGCACAACTCGATCGCCTCTACTACAGAGCAGCGATCATCAGATCACTGCTATGTAGCTGAAATGCCGGTGTGCTATGAGCGCTGACAGTTACCGGCGATCAGTAACCATAGAGGTCTCAAGGACCTCTATGGTTACTCTGCAGAAGCATCGCCGACCCCCGATCATGTGACGGGGGTCGGCGATGCGCTCATATCCGGCCGCCCGGCCGGAAGCGCCGGTTAAATGCCGCTGTCTGCATTTGACAGCGGCATTTAACTAGTTAATAGCGGCAGGTGAATCGCGATTTGACCCGCCGCTATTGCGGGCACATGTCAGCTGTTCAAAACAGCTGACATGTCCCGGCTTTGATGCGGGCTCACCGCCGGAGCCCTGCATCAAAGCGTGAGTTCTGACCTCGGACGTACTATCCCGTCCGAGGTCAGAAAGGGGTTAATAATAAAAAATAATAGTAATAATAATATTAGCAATTCCCTCCAATTAGTAATATAGTGTAGTTTTTCTGATTCGTTATGTCTCTTGCCTTATGTGCAGGACCTTAGGTATCCATGATTACGTCCACTGATAAAGTGACAGCTAGTTGCTAATGGTTGTAACCATGGATACCTAAGGTCCTGCACATGAGGAAAGAAACATAGTGAATTAGAAAAACTATACTACATTATTAATTGAAGGCATTTGCAACTATTATGATTATTACACCTACTACTATTTGGCATAGGAGCTTGGAGATGGGAATACCCCTATAAGTTTAGATTTATATCAGTCAGTAAAAGCAGTTAATGGGAACAGGACCCAAATAAGTATCATATAGAAAGGCACGTATAACCTAGGACCTGGTCAAATATTGAAAAAAGTATTCACCAATAACTAGAAATGAGGGCTCTTTTCAGCACTTGTTCACTGACTATTGGCAGGTGTAAAAGGGCCTTATGCCACTGATATAAACTTATGGTGGTAAATTACAGTATCTCACCTGGGTATAAAAGGCAAAGACATGTTAAAATTCAAAAGAATGGTCCTTCTCCTCCCCCATTAGGTAGAGTATGTATACATTACGTGGTCAATAGGTTTAGCAAATAATAATCTTAAATGTATGGCCTGCTTAATTTTTCATATATAAAGTTATTACATATAGATATGACCACTGTGTCCTCCTGGCTCAATATATCCTGACATGTGACTACCAAATTAAGAAAATCTGATTACTTGGTCACAAGCTGTACAGTGAATGCTTCTATGTTTGGCCACCCAGTGGTTGTGATGTGTATTGCAGCTTGTCTAGGTTTATGCTAATTTGTCTCAATATTGTGTTGAATTTGTTAATGAGAAATTGGAGTCTTTAAAGAGTCAATTCAGGAAATGGCAATGGTGGACACATCTTTAGCCAATTATTAAGATGCCTGCCCACTATCAGTGAATAGAAACTTTTTTTTTTCCATACAGACCTGATACTTCTTAAGAATTAATGCAGTGTATCGTGACTTATTTTCACTGACAGCAAGCAGATATTTTCATAATGCAATTGCTAAAGGGAATCTGTCAGCAGGTTTTTTGCTATGTA
The DNA here is from genome assembly GCF_051348905.1 of Ranitomeya variabilis. Classification (NCBI taxonomy): domain Eukaryota; kingdom Metazoa; phylum Chordata; class Amphibia; order Anura; family Dendrobatidae; genus Ranitomeya; species Ranitomeya variabilis. The sequence continues at coordinate 433,391,912 of NC_135234.1, forward strand.
ATCTGAGAATAACTCGAGGTAGGGGTTAAAATACTGAATTCATTGATGTACCACACCTATCAAGCTGTGTGCTCTTGTTTACTTGTACTGAAGGTTTTATCACAAGGACATTATCATTGCTGTGACTCATTGGAGCACAGGCACTCATCTGACTCCACCCCTTCTGTAATAAGCAGCTCACTGTCAATAGACAATGTACATGGGGAGACTGGTGTTGGCGGAGCTAGCTTTCTCAGCTCTGCTGCATTCTACCTCAGAGAACTCTGATTGTCTCAGAATGGCTGTGCCCAGTAAACTAAGTGATACATCACTGGATGCAGTGTCTCTTTGCCTACTTCAGGTTGCTGTTGGATGAGGTAACAGAAACCTGCTGACTGATTCCTTTTAACCTTTGACTACATTAGGCTGGATAACGTTTTGGAATGAATCTAGAGTCTTGATGTGTTTTATATCATAATACACTCATTTCCCAAGTACCCCAATGCTAAAAACTGCATATACAATATTTAATATATGTTTTTCACTTTATATGCTTTATTAAAAACATATATTCTTAAGATATATTTGTAAAGATGTTCATCGCGTGCACTGTTAGTACGCTGTGTTCCTTTGCATAACAAAATGTGTGTTATATTATATTATTACAGCAGTGCCCTCTACTGGAACGAATGCAAAGCCTAAATGAAGAGTTTGCCTAGCTAGCTCTCGATCAGGGTGCTTGTGGTCAGATACTTAGGGAGGGCGTGCTTTCCCATTGTGTGCTAAACCCAATATGCAAAGAAAGCACGAAGGAATGACTGAGTAAGGCTGAGATCACTCTGTGTCTGTGCACTCAGTCTAAAGTATACGTCAGGTAGCGATATGTATATACAAGACCCTTTTTACTAAATGGAGGCCAAAAGTCAGTTATGTTGGCCTTTTCACTGTTACACATCTGCATATCATTATATGCTCTTATTCAGAAATATGCTCCAATACAGAGTACATATACCATGCTGTATCAATTTTTTTTTTACTATTGGTCTCTATGGTCATTGCACCCATTGTCAGGGCACCCATCTTTTTAGTCACTTTTTAGCCAGTGCCATCCACAACATAGCCACTGTCGGGCATGTACAGTACAGACCAAAAGTTTGGACACACCTTCTCATTTAAAGATTTTTCTGTATTTTCATGACTATGAAAATTGTAAATTCACACTGAAGGCATCAAAACTATGAATTAACACATGTGGAATTATATACTTAACAAAAAAGTGTGAAACAACTGAAAATATATCTTATATTCTAGGTTCTTCAAAGTAGCCACCTTTTGCTTTGATGACTGCTTTGCATACTCTTGGCATTCTCTTGATGAGCTTCAAGAGGTAGTCACCGGGAATGGTCTTCCAACAATCTTGAAGGAGTTCCTAGAGATGCTTTGCACTTGTTGGCCCTTTTGCCTTCACTCTGCGGTCCAGCTCACCCCAAACCATCTCGATTGGGTTCAGGCCTGGTGACTGTGGAGGCCAGGTCAACTGGCGTAGCACCCCATCACTCTCCTTCTTGGTCGAATAACCGTTACACAGCCGGAAGGTGTGTTTGTGGGTCATTGTGCTGTTAAATAAATGATGGTCCAACTAAACGCAAACCGGATGGAATAGCATGCTGCTGCAAGATGCTGTGGTAGCCAAGCTGGTTCAGTATGCCTTCAATTTTGAATATATCCCCAACAGTGTCACCAGCAAAGCAACCCCACAACATCACACCTCCTCCTCCATGCTTCACGGTGGGAACCAGGCATGTAGAGTCCATCCGTTCACCTTTTCTGCATCGCACAAAGACACGGTGGTTGGAACCAAAGATCTCAAATTTGGACTCATCAGACCAAAGCACAGATTTCCACTGGTCTAATGTCCATTCCTTGTGTTCTTTAGCCCAAACAAGTCTCTTCTGCTTGTTGCCTGTCCTTAGCAGTGGTTCCCTAGCAGCTATTTAACCATGAAGGCCTACTGCACAAAGTTTCCTCTTAACAGTTGTTGCAGAGATGTGTCTGCTGCTAGAACTCTGTGTGGCATTGACCTGGTCTCTAATCTGAGCTGCTTATCCTCAGAAGCAGAGGTGACTCTTGGTCTTCCTTTCCTGGGGCGGTCCTCATGTGAGCCAGTTTCTTTGTAGTGCTTGATGGTTTTTTCAACTGCACTTGGGGACACTTTCAAAGTTTTCCCAATTTTTCAGACTGACAGAAATCCCACTTATTAAACCTGACAGGGCACACCTGTGAAGTGAAAACCATTCCTGGTGACTACCTCTTGAAGCTCATCAAGAGAATGCCAAGAGTGTGCAAAGCAGTCATCAAAGCAAAAGGTGGCTACTTTGAAGAACCTAGAATATAAGACATATTTTCAGTTGTTTCACACTTTTTTGTTAAGTATATAATTCCACATGTGTTAATTCATAGTTTTGATGCCTTCAGTGTGAATTTACAATTTTCATAGTCATGAAAATACAGAAGCATCTTTAAATGAGAAGGTGTGTCCAAACTTTTGGTCTGTACTGTACATATCTCCTGAGCGAATGCGCCCTACAGAGGCTTTGAATGTATTGTGTCCTTAGACTTATTTTGCACACATAGAAAATGTATTTAAAGTGAGGAAGAGGAGGAAGGAAAAAAGCCTGCATGTGTGAATCTCTGTCCTGTGTCTGGGTGATAAAACAGATCCAAATGTAACAGTTCTCAATTATTTGTCCTAAGTTACAGAAGGAAGAAGAACTCTGGAAAATAAACTGCTGCTGTGACTAGAAAATCTATCAGTGTATATACTTCAGTAAGATAATGCCTGCCTATGTAAAAGAGATTTACCAGTTATTACTTGGATCTTCTTTTCCAAGCACCTGCATCACACATCAGCACTGTCTGTAACATTATATGCCAATAGCCTCTTCAAACAGCAGGAGGGCGGAAACTGTAGTGCCACCTAGTGGGGGATTGCTACTTCAAATAGTTGGCACTAGAGTTCCTGTTCTCTTCCACTCTGAAGAGGCTATTTGTGCATTTAAAGAGAACCTGTCAGCAGTTTTGGCCGATATAAGTTACGGCCACCACCTTTCAGGGCTTATCTACAGCATTCCATAATGCTGGTCACAAACCACCAACGCAACTACATATTATGGGGGATTCTAAACTTATTCTTATATAATATCAATCATAGACCCCTATGTGAATACTTTGTCATAATGGACACATCAATTTAACAACAACCAATCTTTATTAGAAACAATAAAACTAAATTGACAGGTGTGTGTCAGATGCAACTATGAAAAATACTTAAACCATAAGGCATCACACCCCCATGTGTATCCCCACCAATATCAAATTACCATACCAAAATAGTCTATTATAACAACAACAGGGTCCTTTGAACATCATTAACGCTGCCCTGCATCGAATATCCTTCACATATTGCTCACTTGTGACTTATCACTGGGCCACGTTCCAATTTGGGACACCATACCATAATATATTAGTGTCTTTATACTCACTATAAAGTGCAGAGTGCGCAGCAAGAGGTAGGGAACCAGGTGAGTGTGTGCCCGCCCCAATGCGCGTTTCTGTCCGTCCTTCATCAGGGAGCACACACTTCCTCCTGTCCCATGCCTTATATAGTCTTAATCTACATGCGGCCACCAATAGATCGTAGCGGCGTCCCCTGGATGTGACGTCCCCACCGGATATGACGCGCACATCCCCACAACAACCATGATGCCAAGGTGTGGTGTCCCAAATTGGGACGTGGCCTAGTGATAAGTCACAAGTGAGCAATATGTGAAGGATATTCAATGCAGGGCAACATTAATGATGGGGAAAGGACTTTGTTGTTGTTATAATAGACTATTTTGGTATGGTAATTTGATATTGGTGGGGATACACAGGGGGGTGTGATGCCTTATGGTATAAGTGTTTTTCATAGTTCATCTGACACACACCTGTCAATTTTGTTTTATTGTTTCTAATAAAGATTATATAAAATTTTATTGGACTAGTACATCATTTATTCCCTAGTGGAATTGGGTTGTTAGCATTCTATAATGCCGTGGATAAGCCCCCGATCCAACCTGCAAGAGAAGAAAAATAAGTTTTGCTATACTCATCCTGGGGGCAGTCTGGTCCGATTGGTGTCGCAGGTCTGGTTCCGGCACCTCCCCTCTTCTTATGATTGCTGCCCTCCTGCCTGCATCATGGCTCCTGCGCAGGCGTAATTATCTGCCCTGTTGAGGACAGGGGAAAGTACTGCAGTGCACAGGTGCCAGGAAAGGCCAGAGAGGCCCAGTGCCTGCGCACTGCTGTACTTTGCTCTGTCCTCAACAGAGCAGAGAAGTACGCATGCGCAGGAGTGCAATGCCGTGGATCCTGTGAAGCAAGAAGAAGGGTGGCATCACAAGAAGATGGGAGGCGCTGAGCCAGGACCTGCGACACCCATCGGACCGGACCGCCCCCTGGGTGAGTATAATAAAACTTATTTTTTCAGGTCGGATCGGGGGCTTATCTACATTATTATTATTATTATTATTATTATACAGTTTTATAGCGCCATTTATTCCATGGCGCTTTACATATGAAAAACATACTATTTTCGCCATTATGGCTTACTCCAATTTATGGTCCCCTGATGAGCCCCTATACTAGGAGGGGGTGAAACGCGTTGGGACAAGGATACTGGGACAAGGATACTGGGACAAAGCAAAGAATGCCGCTTTTTACCCAGATAAGTCTACCTATTATGGTGTTCCTAGCATGCTGCTGCTGAAGTGTTGGTACACTTATGACAAAAAGCACCTGGCTATAGTATGTTCCATTGTGAAAGCAATAAGGTGTTAACTTTTTTCTTGCATGCTAGGCCAAGTTACTGGTCACTGAGATATATTGCTCTGTGTCAATCCATCACATATGTAGACCTGAATTATAGGGAACAGATTAGTGTTGAATAACCTGTTGGTTTTTATATCATTATCAACAGACACTATTAATCTATATAATATCCATCCTCTTTGAGCATAATCAGATGTAGATCGTATCTACATGTGGCTGACACACTTTCAAAAGTTTTACTAGAGCCGTACTCAATTGGCAAAAACTTTTGTTTTCTGGCCCGTTGTTTAGGCAGAAAACCTATTAAGGTTTAGTATTACTCAGCTAGACCCGCTTTTTTCTGTGTGTATGGTGTGGAGGGTTTGGGGTTTTGGGTAGTGGATAGGGCGGTATAGGGACATAAGGGACAGTCGACGCGGAGTGGGGGCGCCACATCGTGTGTTAGGGTGCCAACCTCCACTGTCAGGTAGGGCACAGGTCATTTAGGATCTTAACAGGGTCCTCTAGGCATTTGCCATTTTTTCCCCCTCGGTCTTTGTGGTCCCTATTATCGGCCCACCTACACCCAGCCCTAATCCCTTTTGGTGTTAGTTTCACATATTTGATTTTAAAATTGACTAAAAATTTTTTAAAAAAAGTGAAATAAAGGTATTTTTTAAAGGGTTTTTTCTTTTTTGGTTTTCTAAGTAATATATACCCTGGTTTATTCAGTTTGGTTTGTTACCTTATGAAAAGGGGGCAAATATAGACAAATACATTAAATATGAGCAAAAAGCAAGGCACTTACAGGTACAGAAAGAGGGAGGACCCTGCAGGGGATGGGTGAGGATACACTAGGAGAGGTTAGATCTGGTTGTGCGGCGGGTCAGTAGGTTGAGGATCACTGCAGCCTGTAGGCTTGTTGGAAGATGTGAGTCTTCAGGTTCTTTTTGAAGGTTTCTATGGTAGGCGAGAGTCTGATGTGTTGGGGTAGAGAGTTCCAGAGTATAGGGGAAGCACAGGAGAAGTCTTGGATGCGTTTGTGGAAGAAGAAATAAGAGGGGAGTAGAGAAGGAGATCTTGTAAGGATCGAAGGTTGCGTGTAGGTAAGTACCGGGAGACCATGTAGTGAAGAACAAGACGTGCACTCTCGCTAGTGCTGGTGCGGACTGAACATGGAGGGATACTCCAGACTATAATCCTGTACAACAACAGTCGCACTCAATAAAGGAGTTTTTAGAATTTTCGTTAGTCAAAAAAACGTGATTTTCTTTATTGTTAACAAACACCAAAAATGAGGGTATCACCGCAGTGTTTCAAGGTAGGTAACGTTTCGACCCACAGGGTCTTTCTCAAACCTTACTTTCAGTGGTGGATACCAAGAGGAGGGCACAAATCCCTGTAGAGATGCAGGAGTCCCGTTAGGGGCTGTAGAATGAGATTATCTGGTGTCTGCGGTGGTGGTGTCAAGATTGAATATGCGTGTCTCCACTCCATATATATATATATATATATTTTTTTTTTTCCATATAAGACAGGCTGCAGAGCCCTATTCTTAGGGTTCCCAGAGCCCTGATCTTCAGATTACAGGGAGCCCAGCAGTCAGAGCCTCAGAAATCAACAAGTTATCCCCTATACTATGAAATTATTTATATTTTGTTAATAAATCTTTAAATGTAGTTTTAAATTATGATGATGCAAAAAATACAAAATCTGTAAACTATAAATGAAGTAACCTAAGGCTAAGGGCACACTTGCATTTCGCTGGTCTGCGTATGGCTGCATACTTCCTCCCTTAAGCTCCGCCTACCGCATGCGGAAGTAGGTGGAGCGTAGGCAGAGCTTAAGGGAGGAACTACGCAGCCACACGCAGACCAGCCATATGCAAATGTAAAACCGGCCTAAGTCCATTATAACTCGAGGGACCACTATATGTTATGTACTAATAGATTTCTTAGAGTGTTTTTTTGGCCTATATTGTCTATGAGATTGTAGAGAAGGGCAACAGGCATACATAGGTTGCTATCCTCATCTTTACAGTTCCCACCAACTGTTGCAAGAAGATTTCATCTAGAAAACAACATTTGATGCTTAAACTGCTTTCCAAAAAGTTGACTTGAGAGTTTGTAATTATATTCTGTAGTTTCTTAATGTAAGTTCAGATTACATACAACTTGATAGATTCAGTATTTGTAATGAGGCCTAAACTTGTATTATTAGCCAACATTTCATTCATTTAATGTTTAAGCCTCCCTGGATCTGTTCCCCACACAGCCCCATCTTCCTCTGCTTGACTGACAGCTCACTAGTTCTATAGTTAAGCCAGTGAGCTGTCAGTCAAATGGAGGAAGGTGGTGCTGGGGTGAGACAGAGACCCAGGGAGCCAAAAGCTTGGGAATTGCTTTGACACTCTCAGAACACTTAAGCTTCGAATTAAAACCGATTTTTTTTCAATACCGGAATAACAGATTGAACTATAAAGACATCCTTACTAGGGATGAGCGAGCACTAAAATGCTTTGATGCTATTTACTCGAACTGAGCAATTTCTAATACTCGAATGCGTCGTTCGAATAAGGAGTATAATGGGAGTCAATTGGAAATCCGAGCATTTTTTCAGATCCTACAAGGAGGTCTGCGGTGCAGTGACAATATAGTGCTGAATGAAAGGAGAACAGCATGGGGAAGACCCCTGGAAGTATCTCTGACTCCAAGATTGCTGCTGAGAACAATAATTTCACAGAAAAACAGTTAAACATTCTTTCCTGTATAATGACTTTTTTATGAGGCAACATTTAAAAGGGATTTAAAAATAATAATAATAATTTAAGCAAACCAAAATTGTTTCTTTATTAAAAAAATGGAAGTTTCAGCATAATTTATGAAGGAAGCAAGAACTGCCAAAAATTTGATGGAAGAGGGACTCACATACGCCCTATATTAGACATAAAGGATGTTATATACACATTCTGTTCAAATGTAGTAGTATTCCTATGTTCATAAAGAATATGCACTAAATGCAATGGCTGCCAAAAACTACAAGCAGTGTCATCCATACACCATTCAAGGCACCAACTGTAGTATCTCATTCAAATATTGTGAGCAAAGTGTAGTTGTGGTACTCTCACACTCATGAAAGGTCTGCACTATGTTCAAAACCTGCCAAAAATTACAAGCAGGGTCATGAATACACCCTTCAATGCACCAACTGTAGTGCCACATTCAAATATTGTTAATAAATTGTAGTGGTGGTACTCCTACAATCATAACAGCTTTGAACACAGCACAAAGCCTGACAAAAATTACAACCAGGGTCATCCATAGATCGTTGAAGGCAACAACTTGAGGGCCCCAATAAAATATTTTGAATGTGTAGTTTATGTACTCCTACAGTCATAACAGCTTTGTACAAAGTGCAGATTCACGAAAAAATTGTAAGTAGGGTCATCTAGTCATCCATTGACCCTTTAAGGCAACAATTGGTGGGCCTCATTGAAAAATTGAAGATTAAAAAGACTTTATGTGCTGCTATCATCTGGTGGTGTGGAAAAGTCGGGGCTAATCCAGGTATTGTTCATTTTTATCAGAGTGAGCCTGTCAGCATTTTTTGTTGATAGCCAAAAGTGCCTGTCTGTTATGACCCCCCAGGCACTAAAAACCTGCTTAGCAAGAGGCTTGAAGCAGTGCAGTACAACACCTCCAAGGCATAGAGGGACAGCAAATGCCAGTTGTCCAGCTATGAGACCCAATAGTTGAAGTTTGCAGAGGAATTAGAGAGTTCGCTGGTTTTGCCGGCCAGGTATTGCTTGACCATCTTTAAAAACTTTTCCTTCCTTGTCAAAAATACCTGTTCATCAGATCATGGACATTGGGATGGTGTCATGAAATTGGCCCTGGTTTTTGACAGTGTATTCCTGCCTCTGCTGTTGCTGGTGTGCGTCTCCCTTGCATCTCCACCTTGGTTGGGCAATGAATCTTGCCACTGCCGCTAATGTTATCTGATGGAAATTTTTTCAACATATTTTCCACAATGACCTTCTGGTATAGCACCATTTTAGTAGACCTCTCCACCTCAGAACGGAGAGATGAAAGGTTCTGATGTAGGGTGGGTCTAGCAGGGTGAACAATCAGTACTCTTTTTTGGCCAAGATGAATGTAAAGTGAGGGTCACAGGAAAGTCATCAGTATATGAAGTCAGCCGAATGTGCCAAGCTTCGTACAGCCAACAGCTCTCTGTCTGCACCATGATGACTACTCTCCATCTTGTCCATCTCTTCTTCTTTATTCTCCTCTTCAGCCCATCCACATGGGAGAGATGGGATGAATCTTAGGTGGCTACTAGCCTCTGTTGCGCTACCAACCAGCTCCTGTTCTTCCTCAGCCTCCACCTCCTCATTGTTACCCAATCTACGCTGAGCAGATAAGAGGATGTGCTGGGTAGTATCTCCCTAGCTCATGACTTCCTCCATCTCCACTTAGTACTCATGCAAAGCTTCAGCTTTAATTGTGAGCAGTGACTGTCTAAATAGGCACAGAAGCGGGATCTTGCGCTGATCATGGCGTCATCGCCGCTTAAATTCGTTGTGGAGTCCTCAAATTCTTGGATAACTGCACAACTGTCAGAGCACGTGGGCCATGCATGATATGTGTGTGAGCTTGCCAAGATTTATAGCTGCCACCACGTTACGGCCATTATCACACGTGACCATGTCTGGTTGGAGGTTCAGCAGTGAGAGACACAGATCGGTCTGGTCTGTTATTTCTTTCATTAACTATGCCACGGTTTGCAGTTTGACTCCTAAACAAATTAGCTTCAGCAGAGCCTGTTGCTGCTATGCTGTGGCAGTAATGCAGAGCTTCCACCTTCCGACTGATGTGGATGACATGCGCTGAGATACTAAGTCGGAGATCGAAGATGAAAAGGGGCAGAAAGGGTTGCAGGATCGCCGGCGATTCACTCCACCAATAAGGAAATAGTGAATGTTTGGCACCTACATCAAGTCCACGCATTCCATGTCATGAGCCCAAGCCCTCGCATACGCACAACCTTAGTATATGAGTGAAATTAGCTACAACAAATCCATGTGCCTTGGAATGCAAATGAAGTGAAATAATGTGTGTAATTTGTAAATACTAAGTGACATTTTATGGTCATTGTAATCTGCTCACACAGCTGAATTTTAATATCATACCTTAGTTGCATTTTTATTGAACATCCTTTGTTCAAGACATGAGGTTTTAATCATGGTTAGCAATTATCATTATCTGAGTCCTGTGTCCCTCCATTTTTTTCTCTTGTACCTTTGTTAATTTTATTTTGTTTTTGTCATTAATAATATAATTTTTTTTTATTTATCTGCACTCTAATTGAGTAACTCAATTCACCTTTTGTTAAACTTGCACCTAGGTTAATATAAATTATTTCATGAATTTTCGTGAGTGTTCCTATTATTATAGTAGTGTTGCACTAACAAGGACATAAAGTTTGTATAATGTACCTGATGCTGCTGGTGGTTAGAATCTTAGTGGTCAGACCCCTGATGATTTTTTCATGGCTCAGGTTGCAAATGACCATTTTTTGGTCTCAGAACTCTCGTTAAAAATTTGCAGACTGTGGAACACCTAATGTTGACAGAGAAGTTCAAGAGTAATCTGCAAAACAGTTGCCTGACTTCTCCCTCTGAGCACCCCACTGCCCCTTCCTGCCTGTTTCGGTGCTGCAGATCTCTCCCCCTCAGCACTGCTGGTCTTGCTCTACATACCAGCTTCCCAGGTTGGGTTGGTAACTTAGTCATCCACCACGTCATCTTCCACTACTGCACACTGGTCCTCCTGACTTGGTGACTTAACAACAACTTGACATATTGGCCAATGTGTCTCATCATCATCTATCTCATACACAAAATTTGCCTTAGTTAGTGCTCATATGACCAGGGTGTTAATCTTTGCTTTGTGCTGGGATGTGAAGGTTTTGCATTTATTTTGTACACTAACAATAAAAACAGAAGCTATGTTTGAACTGAACTTCATTGTCGGTTGCTCTTGTTGCATTGATCACATGCTTGGTTAATCTTCCACTACATATATAAACTGTACGTTACATTGGCACACATTGTTATATTTAATAACCTCATAACAAGCATATGCCATGTCCTGAATTAGATTTGCTCATACAAAGGTTTTTTGTTTGTCAGGAAAACGATATTACCAGTGTATGTGTTTTAGACTTATATTTGTTTAACATTTATTACAAACCATACCTTCCCAGTGCCAGTTGATCTATAATTGTCATTTTTATTAGGTCATGTGTGTGTGAGTGGAAAAATTATTTTTCAACATGCAATAAATCCATGTTACTGTGTGCTACATAGGACTATTTAGGAAGCACATTGAAAAGACAATAGTTTAAAATTAGTTTTGTCTTACACAGATATGGATTGCAGTAAAATTAATGAGGCGACTTCGACAGGAGTGCTGAAAAAAACAAGAAACTTTTTTTTTTACAAAGATTAAATGACTTCTGAGTAAGCTAACATAGAATGTAATACCGTATTTTTCCGATTATAAGATGAACTTTTTGCCCCCAAATTTGGGAAGAAAATTGGGTTGTATCTTATAATTCAAATGTAGCTTACCGTGGGTGGGGAGGCTGCGGTAAAGCTGGGTCACAGGAGGCAAGGTTGCTGCTGCAGAAGGCAGGTGGCCGCAGGAGTGGGGCGATGCTGCAGGCCCCAGGCTGTGAGTATAGAATCTCCCAGCGCTGCAGTACTGTGGGCTCTGGGCTGTTAGAAAATGTTGGTGTTGAGTGCAATCCCTGCACTCTCCCATTGATTTCCCAATGGTGGGCTTCTGGAAACATGACCACCAAAGGTATGTGCAGATTGAGATCTTGGCTCCTGGGAAATTTGGAGCCCAGGGCCTGTTGCCTCACAGCGCTGGGATGCCCTCTTCTGCATGCCACGGCACCCGCAGCATCTCCCCACTCCTGCCGTCACCGTCATTCTGCAGCAGCGACTTTACCTCCTGTGACCTTGCTCCCCTGCAGCCACTCCCGCCGGTAAGCTACTGTAAAATCGAACTATAAGACACACCACCATTTTATTAAAAACTTTTTTTTTATATTTTCCTCTCCAAAATTTGGGGTGTGTCTTTTGGTCCAGAGCATCTTATAGTGCGCAAAATATGGTAATAGCTAACACACTGCATTGGTTCCTATCAGATATCTTGTCTGATACATTACATGGTTATTAGGAACATAAATATTCTCTGTAATGCTGGCATCCCTGCATGGTTTTTCCCCCTCCTCCCGGCAGAGACACCAACATGCTCACCACCTCAACTGCTCAGCTATGCCCTGTGCTCCAACTCACGTAACTCAGGACCTTTACAAGCCACACAGGTCTCCTGTCACCACCCTTAGGATGCGGGCATGCTCCCTGCCTCTTAAAGGGGTAGCGTGTAAACTCCTGATGTGTCCCCAACCAATGACTGGAGGCACTAAAGTATTTAAGACACTTTAGCTTATAGGCTGTCATCTGTGATTAGTTAGTTCGCAACCTGCTAAGCTGGTGTCAGGTCACTGTCCCAAAATCCTGAACTTGAACCAACTTTTCGGTACCTGAACCTGAATCCTGAAACTGAACAGCTCAATCGGTACCTGAACCTGTTACCTGTCTGTGTCTGAACCTGTTACCTGTCTGTACTTGAACCTGTAACCGACCTTCTTTACCTGAATCTGTTACCTGTCTGTGTCTGAATCGGTAACCGTTACCTGTCTACCTGAACCTGAATCCTTTCTATTTGTTATCGAACCTGAACTCCTGATCCCGAACCATCTAGTCAACCAGCTCATACACCAGTGTTCGTCCTGTTAAGTTTTCCTGGATCCCCTGGAAGCATCGTGGATCCACAATCCACCCTCATGACAGTCTACAATGCACCACAAATATATAATGGAGGTCAGCTGCACAAGTCCCTGAAACGCCACACATGACTAATTAATACATAACATAAAACATATAAAAAATACATAAAGTTGTTTTTAGACTGTACAGTGGTTAGATGGATTTTTAGTGTATAATGGCTAAAAATTATATTATTGTGGTTATCCAACTTTCTATCATGCCTGACTAGTTTTTACAATTCCTGCTGGCTGTCAGTGAAATAAAACTTGTTTTTACACACTGAAACTAAAAATATATAAGGCTTTGTGCACATATAAAGTATTTGCTGCATTTTTATGAGTGTTTTTAAATGCCATTTTGTCACAAAAATTGAAGAATTTCCATGTTCCAGCAAAGTGAATGAGGTTCATGTTTCTTACTTTTCCCTTGTAGATTTGATTATTTCTGTTATTTCTGTGAGGTAAAACATGTTTAAAAACAAGTTGCAAATGCTTTACCTCACAGAAAATAGCAGTTGCAGTCCCATGTTGTCCTATCTGTATACACTCTTTTGGTATGGGGTATGTTCAGATCATGTTCCTGCATAATCAGACACACACAAAAGAGTGCCTTTAAAAAGAATTCCTAACGCTTAACCTTTTGCACATTTTTTCATGTTACACACGCAAACTTAAAAGTATATTTTTGGGGAAATTTCTGTGATATAACATAACAAAGTAGCATGCATTTGTGAAGTGTAAAGGAAATGATACATGGTTTTCTAAGTATTTAAAAAATATAAATCAGAAAATTGTGATGTGGCAGTGTTATATTAGCACTGCATAATAATTTAATTTGGATATTGTATAAAGTTATAATTTAGGCAGTACTGACAGTCTGTCAGTATTATATAGGCATTGTATTATTTTGTCATTTTATAGCCTTTTTAATACTATCCAGAGCCCAATTTTCTATAAAATCAGCATCTATACTAATTTAACCCAAAAGAGTGGAAAACTTAAGAGAAAAATACATTGACATATATAAAAGCTTAAAATCAAAATTGTACATCCATACCAATAGTGAGCTGCTTAGAGTTTAACATTTCCCTCAGTTATCAATACACACTTGCCAGGTTCCAATACGCGTCCAATGAATTCTGGATGTATGAAGTATATACCGTATTAATTTAGAAGAGAGCCTATTTACAGCTCTTCTCATCTTTTGTGCAGTGATGTTAACCAGTTCATATTACTGTGTTCACTAATCTGAAATACTTGTTCAATTAAATTTTGGACCCCTGAGGCAATTAATAGCTATCCATGAGGAGGCCATCCTTGTGTCTGTACACTGCTCCCTATAATATCCAGTTATAACAGATATGCTTTGCCTTTATACTTGTCATAAATACAGTATTAAAAGATATTAAAAAATAACATTTATCAATGGGTAAAGTTGATCCTAGACTTAGTCTGCCTCTGGTTATCCAACACCTTTTTATGAAAAATGATCATCTCATTCTCTACTGAATATATTGCCATATAAATGCAATCTACTGAAGATAATTGATGCTATTTTTCTTTCAATTGATTTTGTATTAGGAAAACAATAAAAAAGAAACAGTTTACAAAATGTATACTTGTTTGACAAATAAATAAAGAGATTGATTGTGACATTGAGGTCCATGAATGCTTTGAAGTCACCATATCTACCATAGAGCTGCATCGTAGGCCAATATGCAAGCTCAATTATCACTCCATACAATTTGTAGATGTGCTGGTGGTGATGAATAGTGATGAATGTGGACTCTGGGTCCTTTGTGTTTTGTAAATAGTGGTGTGACTTTAATTTTTCATTAACTGCTTGGTTAATTGATAAATCCTCTCATTTCCCTTCACTTACTTAACATCCACAAAATTATTATTTATTTTGCTTTTGCTTCTATAGCACCAGGGCTGGACTGGCCATCTGGCAATTCTGGCAAATGCCAGAAGGGCCTGTCTGGTCGTGGGCCACCTTGTCTACTAACTTGTTATCAGAATCTGCATTCTTAAGGCACCAATACTATTAACATTTGTGATGGAGGACAAAGTTGCTGGCTCCATCAATTGCCCCAGCAGGCCGCTGATGTCCTCTCTGGCTGCTACCTGCCAGAGGCCACCACCAACAGGTGACGTTGGCAGTGTAATAACATGACTGCATTGTGCCGCCAGCATCCACTGCGAGAATGGATAAAAGAGGAGTCAGACACTGTCGAGGATGAGATGTCTGAAATAGGTGATTATAGGGATTTTTTTAATCTTTGGGTGGTTGTGGGGGACCATCACACTACAAAGGGCACTGTGAGTTGGACCATCATAGTATATAAGGGGCTGTGGGGTGGATCACCATAGTAAATGGGGGACTGTGAGGTGTACCATCATAATATATAAGGAGCTGTGAGTTGTACCATCATACTATATAGGAGGTGTTGCTAAGGGGACCATCATAATATATAAGGAGCTGTGGGTTGTACCATCATATTATATAGGCGGTGTTGCTAAGGGGACCATCATACTATATAGGGGGCTGTTGGAGGTACCATCATACTATATGAGGGGCTTTGAGGTGGACCAACATACTATATAGGGGCTGTGATGTGGACCATCATACCATATAGGGGGCTATGAGGTGAAACATAATTTAAGGGGGATTGTTGGTGGCACCATCGTACTGTATAGGAACTGTGAGGTGTACCATCATAATATATAATGATCTGTGAGGTGTTCCATCATACTATATGGGTTTTTTGGGAGACCATCATACTAAATAGAGGGCTATTGGAGGGCCCATCATACTATATGGGGGACTGTGAGGTGAACCATCATACTATGCAGGGTGCTGTGATGGGACCATCATACTATATAGGGGATTGTGAAGGGACCATCATATGGTACTTTGGCTATGGGGGATCTCAATAATGTATGACGGATATATCATACTGTGTGGGATGGCTGTGGGGAGGACCAGCTTACAGTGTAGGGTGGTTGTGGTGGACATCATACTGTGTGGGGTGGCTGTGGTGGACATTATACCTTCTGGAGGTCTATGGGATACATTATATGTTGGGGACTGTGTTGACCTTCAAACTGTATGGTATGGTTATGGGGGACATTATATTGTATATGGGGTATATGGGCTGTGGGGTTCTCATACTGTCTGGGGGGCTTTGGTGGACATCAGACTTTATGTAGGGGCCTGTGGTGGACATTATACTGTGTGGGAGTCTGTGGTGCCTCTCATACTGTGTATTGGGGCTGTGGTGGATATCATACTGTATATTGGGGGCTGTGGTGGATACCATACTGTATGGGAGCCTGTGGTGACAATCTTACTGTGTGGTGTGCTGTGGGGCATCATACTTTGTGTAAAGTTTGTGGGAAAATCACACTGGGTGGGGTCATCACACTTTGTGGGGGCATAATATTCTACGGGGGTCATGAATGGGGTATCATAGTGAGTGAGACCACTCAGGGGCTTCAGTAGGGGCAAAATGTCTGTGCTGCTATACACTTCCTTCTACGTTTCTTAAAATGTTGGGAGATATGCTCTTCTTTTACTGTGATAGGACTTTTTATAAGGGGCGCCTGTTATTTATGTACACCCCTTCTCAGGAGCATTATTACAATATAGAGGCACTGAGAGTGATTATTACAAAGAGGCACAATGGGGGAATCATTATCATTATGGGGAAGCAAGGAGCCATTGTTATTAATATAAGAAAGCTCATTGGATATTTTTATTATAGGAAGATACAGGGTCATTATTATAAGATTATAAGAGGTCAAGGGAGGCATTATTAAAGGAGGTAAAGGGGAATTGTAATAAGGTATCACAAGTTGTGGTCTGTGTAGAGGTGGTGGAAGATAGAGGGTCCTGGAAAATAAGTAAAATCAAGATGTTTGTGTTTTACATTTGTAAGGATGAATTATAGATGAAATTAGAGGTCATGGTGGTCTGGACCGAATGCAAAGGAAAAGGGAAAATGATTGACAGCAAAGAGCGAGAACCTGCACAATATACACATATATTGCTCTGCAGAGTACTGGTGTAAAATGGATATCGCCATTGTATGGTCACTGTATGGCAGTAATATCAGTCTTAGTACAGGGGTTTTTGTTTAGAGTTGTTGCCCAAGCTTGAAGCTAAAGTCTGCAGTGACTCTATGTGACTGCGGACTTCTGAATTCTCCCGAAGCTCACTCGCTGTGAGAATTCCCAGGTGCTAGCACTCGGAGTTGGTAATAATGTGCAGTGTTGTAACTTGAACAGCATGGGCTCCAAAGCAAAAGCTCTAATTGGGCTCCCAATTACTGCAAGCCTTTAATAGCATTGGTCTTTTTATATTGGCCAAATGGACTTTGGGGCTCCTCTAGGCTCCAGAACCTGGGTGGAATTGCAACCCTTGCATCTACTGTAATGATACGATTTGCATACATGCGGTCACTTGCTCACTAGATGTGCTCGGCCTCACCCAATACAAGTTTGCTGTACTGGCTGTATATAGATTAGAGGCTGAGGGGCTGTATAAAGTGTATATGCAGCACTATACTGTAAACAGGTCCACACTATATAAATACAGTATACACAGACACACTGTTAATGCAGGATATAGTGTGGACCTGTACATACAGTATAGTACTGTGTAGGACAGGAGCTGCAAGAAAGATACACAGACATACACACAGACAGACAGACAGAGATCATACCCACTGCGACACTGTAAAGACTGAACCACTTCACCTCTGGATCTTCAGTGACTGAAGATCCAGAGTGAAGTCCTGCAGTGCTCAGTGGTGGAGAATCCTCTTCTCATGCCGACATCGTGGCTCCGCCTCCTTCCTAAAAAGTTGGTTGAACAAACTCTCATCTGATCTAATCCGAGAGAGCGTTCATATAGCTGAATAGGTAGCTCCTTGAAGCTTCTGTTGGGATCAGAGAAGACTGCTGCATGCCGTAAGTTAAGCATTAGGTACAGGGAGGGTACTAAGGAAGTCTGGCTAGGCTAGCCAGGTTATGTGCCATGTCTCTGGCGCTCTGCGCCAGCCACTGAGATGTAAGACCGTAGCCAGGTCCCTACACTTTCAATAGTTTCTCTTTTGTTAAATGTTCCTTATCATTAGAAACAGTTCACAGCAAAGAGACGTGTATTTTACATGTTTTGAGATATCTATACCTATATTGGTGGGGGGCCCCCACTTGGTGGGTGGTCCAGGGCCTGGGCCCCTTGGGCCCCCCACTAAATCCGGGCCTGTACTGCACAAGGGCCTGATACCACCAGCGGGTGCCATATTGAAAAACCCATCACTTGGGTATTCCAATATGGCGGTCGGTGTACTTCCGGTGCGGCGCGGTGGATTGTGGCATTCGAGGACGTCCAGACGGAAGTGGATGACAGACAATTTAAGGCAATTTTATAAATAGATATCCCCATCTGGTGCTTGGGGACGGGAACACCATGGGCCTGTGTGATTCCAAATGCCAGGAGCCCAGTCTGTCCCACACTCACCTGTAGACCTCATGCCTCTGCTTTCTCTAGGTCTCTCTCCTCAGATGCAGCATATAACTCAGGGAACACGCAGTTCATTGTAGCAAGGAAACATTTATTGGCCAGTTTAAGTTCCTCAGACTGTAACATGCAGTGTCTGGCACCTCTTATTCCTTGTTTCTTTAGTACAGTATGTCTCCAGCATCGCTCTTCGTTCCTCCTGGACTATCCTCACCATAACTGGTTTTCCAGGGATTTCCTGTCCAGTCATGCAGTGCAACTTTCCCTTAATGCGGTTTCACTTCCACTTCCTCTGTACACTAGAGGATAAGGCACACTTTATAGTATCTGTACTGAGCCCTAGGCTCCGGATGTTGCAGGAATGTCCACAAGAGATACCAGTAAGGCTATGTGCACACTTTGCGGGGTCCTCTGCGGGTTCTCCCGCAGCGGATTTGATAAATCTGCAGGGCAAAACCGCTGCGGTTATCCCTGCAGATTTATCGCGATTTGTTTTGCGGTTTCCGCTGCGGGTTTACTCCTATACTATTGATGCTGCTTATGCAGCAATATGCAGCATCAATAGTAATGTTAAAAATAATAAAAAATGGTTATATACTCACCCTCTGACGTCCCGATCTCCTCGGCGCTGCACATGGCGGTCCGGTTCCAAAGATGCTGTGCGAGAAGGACCTTCGTGACGTCACGGTCATGTGACCGCGACGTCCCGGTCATGTGACCGCGACGTCACTGCAGGTCCTGCTCGCACAGCAAACCTGCGACCGGATGGCCGCGTTCAGCGCTGAGAGGTGAGTATATCATTATTTTTTATTTTTATTCTTTTTTTTTTTACACTAATATGGTTTCCAGGGCCTGGAGGAGAGTCTCCTCTCCTCCACCCCGGGTACCATCTGCACATGATCCGCTTACTTCCCGCATCGTGGGCACAGCCCCATGCGGGAAGTTTGCGGATCAATGCATTCCTATGTGTGCAGAATCGCAGCGATTCTGCACAAAGAAGTGACATGCTGCGGAATGTAAACCGTTGCATTTCTGCGCGGTTTTTCCCGCAGCATGTGCACAGTGGATTGCGGTTTCCATAGGGTTTACATGTAAATGGAAACACTATGGAAACTGCTGCGGACCCGCAGCATCAAAATCGCAGCGGATCCGCGGTAAAACCCGCAAAGTGTGAACATGGCCTAAAGCCTCCCACTGCCTTGAACGATGGCTGCCTGCTATACTGTACTTCCCTATCTGACTATCAGGAAGTAGTCCTGTTTTACAAAGGTTTTCCCGTCTCACTATGAGCCAGTCCTAAGCTTTAATTAATGTCTGTCTCTACAGTATGCCGCTGGACAGATCACCGCTACTAACACGAAGTATTACATTTACATACATTACACATATTATACCCAGGCTTTGATTGGCCCACAGGAGAACAGGAAAATCCTCTGGTGGGTCACTGCGCAAGAGTGAGCCACTACCCTCTTATGTGAGCAGTGCTTGGCAATATACTGTTACTTAAAACACTATGTACAGATAAAGGTGGCATCTTATTCATGTAACAATCTACCCAGTTTATTGTTATGTAAATTTGTGATTGAGGATAATATCACAATATCAGCTGAAAAGTGGGGCACTGGGGTTGGTTACTGGTGGGCCCTTGGCACCGCAATCTTACACTAATTGTGTCTCTTGCATTCTGCAGCGCTGTGTCCCTGTCTTCAGACTTCTATCAGGTAGTCTGTTGTGTAGGACATATACTACTTTAGGGCACTGTCTCATAACACTTTTAATGTAACTTGGGATCAGGAGTTGACATTATGATTAGGGTTGAGCGAAACGGGTCGATCATTTTCAAAAGTCGCCGACTTTTGGCTAAGTCGGCGTCTCATGAAACCCGATCCGACCCCTGTGCTTGTCGGCCATGCGGTACGCGACTTTCGCGCCAAAGTCGCGTTTCAATGACGCGAAAAGCGCCATTTCTCAGCCAATGAAGGTGAACGCAGAGTGTGGGCAGCGTGATGACATAGATCCTGGTCCCCACCATCTTAGAGAAGGGCATTGCAGTGATTGGCTTGCTGTCTGCGGCGTCACAGGGGCTATAAAGGGGCGTTCCCGCCGACCGCCATCTTACTGCTGCTGATCTGAGCTTAGGGACAGGTTGCTGCCGCTTCATCAGAAGCAGGGAGAGCGTTAGGCAGGGTCCACTAACCACCAAACCGCTTGTGCTGCAGCGATTTCCACTGTCCAACACCACCTTCGGTGTGCAGGGACTGTGGAAGCTATTTTTTTTTTTTTTTCCCCTCAGCGCTGTAGCTCATTGGGCTGCCCTAGAAGGCTCCGTGATAGCTGTATTGCTGTGTGTACGCCACTGTGGAAACCAACTGCTTTTTTCAAAGCACATATCCTCTTGTTCCTTCCTTTCTGCACAGCTATCTTTTCTGTTTTTCCACACTTTTTATTTAATTTGTGCATCAGTCCACTCCTATTGCTGCCTGCCATACCTGGCTTACATTACTGCAGGGAGATAGTAATTGTAGGACAGTTTTTTTTTTTTTTTTGTTTTTTTTTTTTGTGGGAGATTAAGATTGGCATTTCTGCTACAGTGCCATCCCTGTGTGTGCCATCTCTCACTGAGTGGGCCATAGAAAGCCTATTTATTTTTTCCGTGATTTGTGTTCTAAAATCTACCTCAACACAAAAACAGTACATCAATCAGTGGGAGAAAAATATTGGCCTCAGTCAGGGCTTGTGTGCCACTGCTGTGTGTGCTATCTCTCATTCAGTGGGCTATAGCAAGCCTATTTTTTTTTTTTTTTTTTAATATTATTTGGTTTCTAATTCTCCCTGAAAAAAAAAAAAAAAACCTAAAAAAACAGTGGGAGAATAATATTGCCCTTTCAGCTTGTGTGCCAGTCTTGACTCCTGGGTGTGCCACCTCTCTCCCTCTCATTCAGTGGGCTATAGCAAGCCTATTTTTTTTTTTTTTTTTTTTTTTAATATTATTTGGTTTCTAAAGTCTCCCTGAAAATAAAAAAAAAAAACATAAAAAAACAGTGGGAGAGTAATATTGCCATTTCAGCTTGTGTGCCAGTCTTGACTCCTGGGTGTGCCACCTCTCTCTCTAATTGTGGGCCATAGAAAGCCTATTTATTTTTTGGTTTTTTTAATATTATTTGGTTTCTAAAGTCTCCCTGAAAATAAAAAAAAAAAATACATAAAAAAACAGTGGGAGAGTAATATTGCCCTTTCAGCTTGTGTGCCAGTCTTGACTCCTGGGTGTGCCACCTCTCTCCCTTTCATTCAGTGGGCCATAGAAAGCCTATTTATTTTTTGGTTTTTTTAATATTATTTGGTTTCTAAAGTCTCCCTGAAAATAAAAAAAAAAAATACATAAAAAAACAGTGGGAGAGTAATATTGCCATTTCAGCTTGTGTGCCAGTCTTGACTCCTGGGTGTGCCACCTCTCTCCCTCTCATTCAGTGGGCCATAGAAAGCCTTGTTTTTTTTTTTTTTTTTAATATTATTTGGTTTCTAAAGTCTCCCTGAAAATAAAAAAAAAAAACATAAAAAAACAGTGGGAGAGTAATATTGCCATTTCAGCTTGTGTGCCAGTCTTGACTCCTGGGTGTGCCACCTCTCTCTCTAATTGTGGGCCATAGAAAGCCTATTTATTTTTTGGTTTTTTTAATATTATTTGGTTTCTAAAGTCTCCCTGAAAATAAAAAAAAAAAATACATAAAAAAACAGTGGGAGAGTAATATTGCCCTTTCAGCTTGTGTGCCAGTCTTGACTCCTGGGTGTGCCACCTCTCTCCCTTTCATTCAGTGGGCCATAGAAAGCCTATTTATTTTTTGGTTTTTTTAATATTATTTGGTTTCTAAAGTCTCCCTGAAAATAAAAAAAAAAAATACATAAAAAAACAGTGGGAGAGTAATATTGCCATTTCAGCTTGTGTGCCAGTCTTGACTCCTGGGTGTGCCACCTCTCTCCCTCTCATTCAGTGGGCCATAGAAAGCCTTGTTTTTTTGTTTTTTTTTAATATTATTTGGTTTCTAAAGTCTCCCTGAAAATAAAAAAAAAAAACATAAAAAAACAGTGGGAGAGTAATATTGCCATTTCAGCTTGTGTGCCAGTCTTGACTCCTGGGTGTGCCACCTCTCTCTCTAATTGTGGGCCATAGAAAGCCTATTTATTTTTTGGTTTTTTTAATATTATTTGGTTTCTAAAGTCTCCCTGAAAATAAAAAAAAAAAATACATAAAAAAACAGTGGGAGAGTAATATTGCCCTTTCAGCTTGTGTGCCAGTCTTGACTCCTGGGTGTGCCACCTCTCTCCCTTTCATTCAGTGGGCCATAGAAAGCCTATTTATTTTTTGGTTTTTTTAATATTATTTGGTTTCTAAAGTCTCCCTGAAAATAAAAAAAAAAAATACATAAAAAAACAGTGGGAGAGTAATATTGCCATTTCAGCTTGTGTGCCAGTCTTGACTCCTGGGTGTGCCACCTCTCTCCCTCTCATTCAGTGGGCCATAGAAAGCCTTGTTTTTTTGTTTTTTTTTTAATATTATTTGGTTTCTAAAGTCTCCCTGAAAATAAAAAAAAAAAACATAAAAAAACAGTGGGAGAGTAATATTGCCATTTCAGCTTGTGTGCCAGTCTTGACTCCTGGGTGTGCCACCTCTCTCTCTAATTGTGGGCCATAGAAAGCCTATTTATTTTTTGGTTTTTTTAATATTATTTGGTTTCTAAAGTCTCCCTGAAAATAAAAAAAAAAAATACATAAAAAAACAGTGGGAGAGTAATATTGCCCTTTCAGCTTGTGTGCCAGTCTTGACTCCTGGGTGTGCCACCTCTCTCCCTTTCATTCAGTGGGCCATAGAAAGCCTATTTATTTTTTGGTTTTTTTAATATTATTTGGTTTCTAAAGTCTCCCTGAAAATAAAAAAAAAAAATACATAAAAAAACAGTGGGAGAGTAATATTGCCATTTCAGCTTGTGTGCCAGTCTTGACTCCTGGGTGTGCCACCTCTGTCCCTCTCATTCAGTGGGCCATAGAAAGCCTTGTTTTTTTTTTTTTTTTTAAATATTATTTGGTTTCTAAAGTCTCCCTGAAAATAAAAAAAAAATACATAAAAAAACAGTGGGAGAGTAATATTGCCATTTCAGCTTGTGTGCCAGTCTTGACTCCTGGGTGTGCCACCTCTCTCTCTAATTGTGGGCCATAGAAAGCCTTTTTATTTTTTTCCTTCATTTGTGTTTTAAAATCAACCTCAACACAAAAACACTACATCAATCAGTGGGAGAAAAATATTGGCCTCAGTCAGGGCTTGTGTGCCACTCCTGTGCGTGCCATCTCTCATTCAGTGGGCCATAGAAAGCCTTGTTTTTTTGTTTTTTTTTTAAATATTATTTGGTTTCTAAAGTCTCACAGAGAAAAAAAAAAAAATAAATTAGGTGGGAGATTAATATTGACATTAGTGCTTGAGTGACAGTCCTGCGTGTGTGTCATCTCTGTGATTTGGTGTCACAGAAAACAGAGTGTGTAACATTGTGCCTGATTTTCCTTGTGGTCTCACCAACCTGTTAAGGGATATTGAAATCATACTGAAGTTATAGCTCACCGTGTAAGTTGTTTGACAGCAACAAATAAAGTTAGTTTGGTTACGATTTTTAAACAATGAGGAAGTCTGGTGCAAGAGGTCGTCGTGGGCGTTCATTGTCAGCTGGTAATGATGGTAGTGGTAGTGGAGCATCAGGTGGTCGTGGGGATAAAAATATTCCACCTAAGTCTGGAGCTGTGGAGCCAGTTTCGTCGTCAGGCTACACAAGGCCTCGAACGCTCTCTTTTCTGGGAGTAGGAAAACCGCTTTTAAAGGCTGAGCAGCAACAGCAAGTTTTGGCTTACATTGCAGACTCAGCCTCTAGCTCTTTTGCCTCCTCTTCCGAAACTGGTAAATGTAAAAGCAGCGCGTCGCTTGTGGATGTTCACGGTCAGGGACAAGTCGCTTCCTTGTCCTCCTCAGCAAAAACTACAACAAGAGAGAAGGATGCAGCAGGCGACACAACGGGTCACTCCATGGAGCTCTTTACACATACCGTCCCTGGCTTAGAAAGTGAAACATTTAACAGGCCATGCCCATTACAAGTAGATTCTGACATGGAGTGCACTGATGCACAGCCACAGCCAGAGTACTATGCTGCTCCTTTGACTCAGACCACCACATTGCCCTCTCAGGGTACAGATCCACAATCAGACCCTGATGAGACTATGTTGCCCCGCCACGAACGCTATACCACCGACCGACACAGTGACACAGACGAAGTTGCACACGAGCTCGAAGAGGAGGTAATAGATGACCCAGTTATTGACCCCGATTGGCAGCCATTGGGGGAACAGGGTGCAGGCGGCAGTAGTTCAGAAGCGGAGGTGGAGGAGGGGCCGCAGCAGGCATCAACATCGCAACAGGTTCCATCTGCCGGGCCCGTATCTGGCCCAAAACGCGTGTCAAAGCCAAAACCTGTTGGAGGACAGCGTGGCCATCCGGTTAAAGCTCAGTCTGCAATCCCTGAAAAGGGATCCGAGTCTAGGAAGAGTGCAGTCTGGCATTTTTTTAAACAACATCCAACTGATCAGCGCAAAGTCATCTGTCAAAAATGTTCAACTAGCTTAAGCAGAGGTCAGAATCTGAAAAGTCTAAATACTAGTTGCATGCATAGACACTTAACCACCATGCATTTTCAAGCCTGGACTAACTACCAAACGTCCCTTAAGGTTGTAGCACCCTCGGCCAATGAAGCTAGTCAGCAACGCAACATCCCTTCCGTCACTGTAAGGCCACCATTTTCCGCACCACCGGCAGTATCTGTGCAGGTTTCTTTGCCAGCCAAAAGCAGTCAGGGTCAGGGAATCACCAGTTTAGTAGGAGGAAATATTGCATCTAGGGCACCGGCGGAAACAATACCGTCTCCAACCGTCTCTCAGTCTGCCATGTACACCGGCACACCCGAAAGTTCCACGATCTCCTGCTCTCCAGTCCAGCTCACCCTACATGAGACTCTGGTTAGAAAAAGGAAGTACTTATCCTCGCATCCGCGTACACAGGGTTTTAACGCCCACATAGCTAGACTAATCTCGTTAGAGATGATGCCCTACCGTTTAGTTGAAAGCGAAGCTTTTAAAGCCCTGATGGAGTACGCTGAACCACGATACGAGCTACCTAGTCGACACTTTTTTTCCAGAAAAGCCATCCCAGCCCTGCACCAGCATGTTAAACAGCGCATCGTCCATGCACTTAGGCAATCTGTGAGTACAAAGGTGCACCTGACTACAGATGCATGGACCAGTAGGCATGGCCAGGGACGTTATGTGTCCATCACGGCACACTGGGTGAATGTGGTGGATGCAGGGTCCACAGGCGACATCAATTTAGGGACAGTTGTGCCTAGCCCACGGTCTAGGAAACAGTTGGCTGTAGGCGTTCGCACCCCCTCCTCCTCCTCCTCGTCCTCCTGCAGAAGCTACAGCTCTTCCACAGAACGCAGTCGGCCAACCACTCCATCGGCAGATGACACTGTTGCACACCAGTTGTCCCATTATGGGCCAGCTACTGCCAAGCGTCAGCAGGCTGTATTGGCTATGAAGTGTTTGGGCGACAACAGACACACCGCGGAAGTTCTGTCCGAGTTCTTGCAACAAGAAACGCAGTCGTGGCTGGGCACAGTAGATCTTGAGGCAGGCAAGGTAGTGAGTGATAACGGAAGGAATTTCATGGCTGCCATCTCCCTTTCCCAACTGAAACACATTCCTTGCCTGGCTCACACCTTAAACCTGGTGGTGCAGTGCTTATTGAAAACTTATCCTGGGTTCTCCGACCTGCTCCTCAAAGTGCGTGCACTTTGCTCACATATCCGACGTTCGCCTGTACACGCCAGCCGTATGCAGACCTATCAGCGGTCTTTGAACCTTCCCCAGCATCGCCTAATCATAGACGTTGCAACAAGGTGGAACTCAACACTGCACATGCTTCAGAGACTGTGCGAACAGAGGCGTGCTGTTATTTATTTGTGGGAGGATACACGGGCAGGCAGTAGGATGGCAGACATGGAGTTGTCAGGTGTGCAGTGGTCGAAGATACAAGACATGTGTCAAGTCCTTCAGTGTTTTGAGGAATGCACACGGCTGGTTAGTGCAGACAACGCCGTAATAAGCATGAGCATCCCCCTAATGCGTCTGCTGATGCAAAGTTTGACGCACATAAAGGAGCAGGCGTCTGCACCAGAGGAAGAGGGAAGCCTTGATGACAGTCAGCCATTGTCTGGTCAGGGCAGTGTACAGGACGAGGTAGCGGGCGAAGAGGAGGTGGAGGACGAGGAGGATGATGGGGATGAGTATATTTTTAATGCGGAAACTTTCACGGGGGCACAGGAAATTGGTTGCGTGTCACGGCCGGGTTCTGGTTTTTTGAGGGACACAAGTGACGTAGATTTGCCTGCAACTGCCCCTCAACCAATCACAACCGGAGATTTGACAACTGGAACTTTGGCCCACATGGCGGATTATGCCTTACGTATCCTAAAAAGGGACACACGCATTACGAAAATGATGAACGATGACGATTACTGGTTGGCCTGCCTCCTTGATCCACGCTATAAAGGCAAATTGCAAAATATTATGCCACATGAGAACTTGGAACTAATATTAGCAACCAAACAATCAACTCTTGTTGACCGTTTGCTTCAGGCATTCCCAGCACACAGCGCACGTGATCGTTCTCACACAAGCTCCAGGGGGCAGCAGACTAGGAGTGTTAGGGGTGCACACATCAGAAGTGGCGTTGGACAGAGGGGTTTTCTGACCAGGTTGTGGAGTGATTTTGCTATGACCGCAGACAGGACAGGTACTGCTGCATCAATTGAAAGTGACAGGAGACAACATTTGTCCAGTATGGTTACTAACTATTTTTCATCCCTTATCGATGTTCTCCCTCAACCGTCATTCCCATTTGATTACTGGGCCTCCAAATTAGACACCTGGCCAGAATTGGCAGAATATGCATTGCAGGAGCTTGCTTGCCCGGCAGCAAGTGTCCTATCAGAAAGAGTATTCAGTGCTGCAGGTTCAATATTAACCGAAAAAAGGACTCGTCTGGCTACCCAAAATGTTGACGATCTAACATTCATTAAAATGAACCACAACTGGATTTCGAAATCTTTTGCCCCACCTTGCCCGGCCGACACCTAGCTTTCCTATGAAAAGCTCTTGCCTGTGAATTACTTTTCTAATGTCTAATTTGCTGCAGCTGATTGTACAGCATACGACATGTTTACACCTCCCTAAATGGCAAAACTCCCCACACGGGGCCGTGGTATCGCGACTTGGCGCAAGCACCCGTGAGACTGCTGTTTGTCTGAAGAGGTGGGTGTGCTCGCTTTTGGTTGACGGCATTGCTACTGGGTCCCTCATAGTACAATGTAGTGTCTCTGGCGGTGGTGGTGCGCACCCAACGTCAGACACACCGTTGTAACATGAGGGGCCCTGGGGCGGTCCCGCCGGCCTCAAGAGAGTTCCCCCCTACCCCAGCTCAAAATGTGCTCTACCACGTGCAAAATTATGTCGCACAGCTCCACCAATCTTTAGTCTATTCGCTGACATCATTCAATGTCTGGCACTGACAATACAAATTTGTAGACATCTATGATGCAACTTAAAGTAGTCTGTGTCTGTGTCCTATATTGGCACCATTAAATAGTTACTGCCAAATTACAATGTCAGAAACTCAGTAGATGAGCCCACCCCTGTACCTAAGTATGCCACCTTTTTTTTTTGTTTTGGTTGTTTTGCGAGACATTAACATCTATTTATATTTTGGGAGTACTGGGACAGACACTCCTTGCACTACTCCTCCACTCACCACCAAGCTGCCTGTGTATCCATGTAACCGCTGTAAAACTGCCATGAGCCTATTGTTTGTTATTTTAGGCCTTTGATAGCCTGTCTGCGGCCCCTACTTGCAATACTCCTCCACTGACCACAATGCTGCCTGGAGTGCCTGCCTGTGTATCCATGTAACCGATGTAAAACTGCCATGACTGCCTACTGTTTGTTATTTTAGGCCTTTGATAGCCTGTGTGCGGTCCCTACTTTAAATACTCCTCCACTCACCACCAAGCTGCCTGCCCGTGTATCCATGTAACCGCTGTGAAACTGCCATGAGCCTATTGTTTGTTATGTTAGGCCTTTGATAGCCTGTCTGCGGTCCCTACTTTAAATACTCCTCCACTGACCAGACCACTGCTGCCCGTGTACCCCTGGAACCAATTATAAAGTGCCTACAGCCAGCCCATTTTCTTATGTTAGGCCTTTGAAGCCTGTCTGCGGTCCCTACTTTAAATACTCCTCCACTGACCAGACCACTGCTGCCCGTGTACCCCTGGAACCAATTATAAAGTGCCTACAGCCAGCCCATTTTCTTATGTTAGGCCTTTGAAGCCTGTCTGCGGTCCCTACTTTAAATACTCCTCCACTCACCACCACCAAGCTGCCTGCCCGTGTATCCATGTAACCGCTGTGAAACTGCCATGAGCCTATTGTTTGTTATTTTAGGCCTTTGATAGCCTGTCTGCGGTCCCTACTTTAAATACTCCTCCACTCACCACCAAGCTGCCTGCCCGTGTATCCATGTAACCGCTGTGAAACTGCCATCATGAGCCTATTGTTTGTTATGTTAGGCCTTTGATAGCCTGTCTGCGGTCCCTACTTTAAATACTCCTCCACTGACCAGACCACTGCTGCCCGTGTACCCCTGGAACCAATTATAAAGTGCCTACAGCCAGCCCATTTTCTTATGTTAGGCCTTTGATAGCCTGTCTGCGGTCCCTACTTTAAATACTCCTCCACTCACCACCAAGCTGCCTGCCCGTGTATCCATGTAACCGCTGTGAAACTGCCATCATGAGCCTATTGTTTGTTATGTTAGGCCTTTGATAGCCTGTCTGCGGTCCCTACTTTAAATACTCCTCCACTGACCAGACCACTGCTGCCCGTGTACCCCTGGAACCAATTATAAAGTGCCTACAGCCAGCCCATTTTCTTATGTTAGGCCTTTGAAGCCTGTCTGCGGTCCCTACTTTAAATACTCCTCCACTCACCACCACCAAGCTGCCTGCCCGTGTATCCATGTAACCGCTGTGAAACTGCCATGAGCCTATTGTTTGTTATTTTAGGCCTTTGATAGCCTGTGTGCGGTCCCTACTTTAAATACTCCTCCACTCACCACCAAGCTGCCTGCCCGTGTATCCATGTAACCGCTGTGAAACTGCCATGAGCCTATTGTTTGTTATTTTAGGCCTTTGATAGCCTGTGTGCGGTCCCTACTTTAAATACTCCTCCACTCACCACCAAGCTGCCTGCCCGTGTATCCATGTAACCGCTGTGAAACTGCCATGAGCCTATTGTTTGTTATGTTAGGCCTTTGATAGCCTGTCTGCGGTCCCTACTTTAAATACTCCTCCACTGACCAGACCACTGCTGCCCGTGTACCCCTGGAACCAATTATAAAGTGCCTACAGCCAGCCCATTTTCTTATGTTAGGCCTTTGAAGCCTGTCTGCGGTCCCTACTTTAAATACTCCTCCACTGACCAGACCACTGCTGCCCGTGTACCCCTGGAACCAATTATAAAGTGCCTACAGCCAGCCCATTTTCTTATGTTAGGCCTTTGAAGCCTGTCTGCGGTCCCTACTTTAAATACTCCTCCACTCACCACCACCAAGCTGCCTGCCCGTGTATCCATGTAACCGCTGTGAAACTGCCATGAGCCTATTGTTTGTTATTTTAGGCCTTTGATAGCCTGTCTGCGGTCCCTACTTTAAATACTCCTCCACTCACCACCAAGCTGCCTGCCCGTGTATCCATGTAACCGCTGTGAAACTGCCATCATGAGCCTATTGTTTGTTATGTTAGGCCTTTGATAGCCTGTCTGCGGTCCCTACTTTAAATACTCCTCCACTGACCAGACCACTGCTGCCCGTGTACCCCTGGAACCAATTATAAAGTGCCTACAGCCAGCCCATTTTCTTATGTTAGGCCTTTGAAGCCTGTCTGCGGTCCCTACTTTAAATACTCCTCCACTGACCAGACCACTGCTGCCCGTGTACCCCTGGAACCAATTATAAAGTGCCTACAGCCAGCCCATTTTCTTATGTTAGGCCTTTGAAGCCTGTCTGCGGTCCCTACTTTAAATACTCCTCCACTCACCACCACCAAGCTGCCTGCCCGTCTATCCATGTAACCGCTGTAAAACTGCAATGAGCCTATTGTTTGTTATTTTAGGCCTTTGATAGCCTGTCTGCGGCCCCTACTTGCAATACTCCTCCACTGACCACAATGCTGCCTGGAGTGCCTGCCTGTGTATCCATGTAACCGATGTAAAACTGCCATGACTGCCTACTGTTTGTTATTTTAGGCCTTTGATAGCCTGTCTGCAGCCCCTACTTGCAATACTCCTCCACTGACCACACCAATGCTGCCCGTGTACCCCTGGAACCTATTTAAAAGTTCATAGAGCCTAGTTATATATTTTATTTACTATTAATAAGGCCATGATGGACTACGCTGTACCACGCTACAAGCTAACCAGTCGACACTTCTTTTGCGAGAAAAGCCATCCCAACCCTCCACCAGCATGTAGAAGACCGCATTGTCCATGCACTCTGGCAATCTGTGAGTACAAAGGTGCACCTGACAACAGACGCATGGACCTGTAGGCATGGCCACGGAAGATTACGTGTCCATTACGGCGCAATGGGTTAATGTGGTGGATGCATGGTCCACAGGGGACAGCCTACTAAGTCTGTCTGCAGTCCCTAATTCAAATTGTGCTCCACTGTCTAAATCGGAACTTCCACCTTCTGGCTTTCGGCCTATAGTATCAGAAATTAAACTGCATTTGGCCTTCAACTTTGGTTAGGGCCTACTAACGGCTTCTGCCCCTCCCTGGTGTTGCCCTCAACTAAATAAAGCTGAGCTTCAACCTTCTGCTCCAAATTACCATTTTGAAAAATGCAATAGGCTTTTCAGGCCTACTAAAGGAGTCTGTCTGTGTGCCCCTCCCTGGTGTTGTCCTCAACTAAATAAAGCTGAGCTTCAACCTTCCGGCTCTCATTATGTGGTTTTAAAAAAAAAAAAGGTGGTTAGGGCCTACTAACGGCTTCTGCCCCTCCCTGGTGTTGTCCTCAACTAAATAAAGCTGAGCTTCAACCTTCCGGCTCTCATTATGTGGTTTTAAAAAAAAAAAAGGTGGTTAGGGCCTACTAACGGCTTCTGCCCCTCCCTGGTGTTGTCCTCAACTAAATAAAGCTGAGCTTCAACCTTCCGGCTCTCATTATGTGGTTTTAAAAAAAAAAAAGGTGGTTAGGGCCTACTAACGGCTTCTGCCCCTCCCTGGTGTTGTCCTCAACTAAATAAAGCTGAGCTTCAACCTTCCGGCTCTCATTATGTGGTTTTAAAAAAAAAAAAGGTGGTTAGGGCCTACTAACGGCTTCTGCCCCTCCCTGGTGTTGTCCTCAACTAAATAAAGCTGAGCTTCAACCTTCCGGCTCTCATTATGTGGTTTTAAAAAAAAAAAAGGTGGTTAGGGCCTACTAACGGCTTCTGCCCCTCCCTGGTGTTGTCCTCAACTAAATAAAGCTGAGCTTCAACCTTCCGGCTCTCATTATGTGGTTTTAAAAAAAAAAAAGGTGGTTAGGGCCTACTAACGGCTTCTGCCCCTCCCTGGTGTTGTCCTCAACTAAATAAAGCTGAGCTTCAACCTTCCGGCTCTCATTATGTGGTTTTAAAAAAAAAAATGGTGGTTAGGGCCTACTAACGGCTTCTGCCCCTCCCTGGTGTTGTCCTCAACTAAATAAAGCTGAGCTTCAACCTTCCGGCTCTCATTATGTGGTTTTAAAAAAAAAAAAGGTGGTTAGGGCCTACTAACGGCTTCTGCCCCTCCCTGGTGTTGTCCTCAACTAAATAAAGCTGAGCTTCAACCTTCCGGCTCTCATTATGTGGTTTTAAAAAAAAAAAAGGTGGTTAGGGCCTACTAACGGCTTCTGCCCCTCCCTGGTGTTGTCCTCAACTAAATAAAGCTGAGCTTCAACCTTCCGGCTCTCATTATGTGGTTTTAAAAAAAAAAATGGTGGTTAGGGCCTACTAACGGCTTCTGCCCCTCCCTGGTGTTGTCCTCAACTAAATAAAGCTGAGCTTCAACCTTCCGGCTCTCATTATGTGGTTTTAAAAAAAAAAAAGGTGGTTAGGGCCTACTAACGGCTTCTGCCCCTCCCTGGTGTTGTCCTCAACTAAATAAAGCTGAGCTTCAACCTTCCGGCTCTCATTATGTGGTTTTAAAAAAAAAAAGGTGGTTAGGGCCTACTAACGGCTTCTGCCCCTCCCTGGTGTTGTCCTCAACTAAATAAAGCTGAGCTTCAACCTTCCGGCTCTCATTATGTGGTTTTAAAAAAAAAAAATGGTGGTTAGGGCCTACTAACGGCTTCTGCCCCTCCCTGGTGTTGTCCTCAACTAAATAAAGCTGAGCTTCAACCTTCCGGCTCTCATTAAGTGGTTTTAAAAAAAAAATGGTGGTTAGGGCCTACTAACGGCTTCTGCCCCTCCCTGGTGTTGCCCTCAACTAAATAAAGCTGAGCTTCAACCTTCTGCTCCAAATTACCATTTTAAAAAATGCAATAGGCTTTTCCGGCCTACTAAAGGTGTCTGCCCCTCCGTGGTGTTGTCCTCAACTGAACAAAGCTGAGCTTCCACATTCTGGCTTTCGCCCTATACTATCAGATATTAAACTGCATTTGGCCTACTAGTGTGGTTAGGCCCTTGAAACAGTGTCTGCTGCTCTTGGGTTTGCTACTCCACTGAACAAAGCAATGCCGCCTGTTTAGTCCTGTTACCAATTTTGAACTGCATGTAGCCTACTTTATTCTTTGGCCCTATATCTGTTTCCTCCTCATCCTGCCCATTGCCCAGCCACTGCTAAATGAGTCTGCTGGTACATTGACCGAGACCACTACATTCCCCTTGTACTCTACACAGCCAGAATCTGTCCCTGCTGAAAGTAAGGTTCCCCTTCCCGCATGTTATACCACCTTACACAGGGACAAAGAGGAAGGTGCAGATGAAAGTGCAGGTTCCTTCATCAGGTGGGGGGGCATACTCGTTGGCGACGTCACTGGCACAGGGCCCCTCAGAGTACGCAAAAGTGTCGCTGCTGGTGGGAGGCGCCCCCGCCATGCAAACACACCGCCGTACTTTGAGGGGCCCTGTGCCAGTGGCAATGCGAACGAGTGGGCCCCCCCCCTGCTTGCTCAGGATCACAGCACTTGCAACTTTTAAATAATTACCTTTCCCTGCAACACCGCCGTGACGTAGTCCGCATTTCCTGGGCCCACGAAAAACTTGAGCCGGCCCTACTCCCCCCACAACTTTTGCCAAATGACCCCCAATTCCCTATGCCCAACTATTATTATAAAGTTAATTAAGATTGACAAGCTTCAGAAACAAGAATGGATGTTTTTGGCATTAAAATGGGCACTGTAGGTGTTTTCCTGGCCTCCACTCACTGCCGACTATGCTTCCCCATTGACTTGCATTGGGTTTCGTGTTTCGGTCGATCCCCGACTTTTAGCGATAATCGGCCGACTGCACTCGACTCGACTCTGGACAAAATCGGGTTTCCCAAAACCCTACTCGATCTTAAAAAAATGAAAGTCGCTCAACCCTAATTATGATACTACAATGGGTGGAGATATATGTGGTCTGCCTTCTGTAAATGGCGCCCCCCTATAATTCCTGGTTCAACTTGTAGAGTATCGAGGGTAGAAATGATCACTCCCATTATTGTAACTATGTAAAAAGAAAGTGAATACAAAAAAATTCCCATGACACTTATTTTTTCTTTACATTTTTTATTGGAATAGCAATAAACAACACTGTAATAAAAATATTACTGTCCCTTTAAGAAATTAAACCATGATCCCAGTGACTCTCAGGTCAGGCCCTATACAGACCACAGAACTAGCTGTTGGCATTGAGGACTGGCTGAGAGCCACTTGACCGAAAGATCCAGAGGAAGGCAAAAGATCCCCCCGGAGAGTTCTGCCTCGGGGGGGGGGAATTCCTTCCTGACCCCAGTTGTGGTGATCGGATATTTCCCTGGATCACGTATGTCCTGCTGCATATTGCTGTGTATCTACATGTATTATAAGCTCAGGAGAGTCAATTTGGAAGGGAAAAGATAAATACACCTTGCTCCTAGGAGCTTACAAGCGAATATACAATATACGCCCTGCTCCTAGGAGCTTACAATCTAATATACAACATACACCTTTCTCCTAGGAGCTTACAATCTAATATACAATATACACCTTGCTCCTAGGAGCTTACAATCTAATATACAATATACACCTTGCTCCTAGGAGCTTACAAGCTAATATACAATATACGCCTTGCTCCTAGGAGCTTACAATCTAATATACAACATACACCTTTCTCCTAGGAGCTTACAATCTAATATACAATATACACCTTGCTCCTAGGAGCTTACAATCTAATATACAATATCCACCTTGCTCTTAAGAGCTTACAATCTAATATACAATATACACCTTGCTCCTAGGAGCTTACAATCTAATATACAATATACACTTTACTCCTAGGAGCTTACAATCTAATATACAATACACACCTTGCTCCTAGGAGCTTAAAATTTAGCATACAATACACACCCTGCTCCTAGGAGCTTACAATCTAATATACAATATAAATCCAGTTGAAAGCATAATACAGGTAAATGAGGGAGGGCATATATAGGAGCCCACCATGTTGACGGCTTGCGATCTTCAGTTCAGACTGGAGACATGCTGGTGGGTGCCGCACCCACTGGTCATTACAGCAATGCCGAAATGACGAGAAGGCATATGTCGGCACATCCAACCAGGAAATAAAAGTTTAAATTTTTATTTGTGTAACATTTAAAAGAGCTGCCAATATAATATACAATATACAGGCTGTCCCTGAGAGTTTATAGACTAATCTACACCTTGCTCCTAGTTTACAATCTAATATACTATATACTGTATATGCTGCTGAAAGCTTACAGACTAATCTACACCCTGGTCCTAGAAGTTTACATTCTAATTCCATGAATACTTTGCTGATCTAATTAGCAATAGCTATTCTGCTGCCAAAGGTGCATTTACACCTCCCATAGGGGTGGAGCCGCATTTTCATCACTGTAATGAGCGGTACCACGTGACTGCTCACACAGGACCGGCTGCCGGCGCTGAGAGGAGGCATCGCGGGAGCTGAGTGAGTATTTCTCTGCACACGGGCGGGTGCGTGGGGGGTGGGACACGGGAGGTGACCCCAACCTTTATTTTTAACAAAAAAAACTTGATCTTTAATCCCTTCTCTCCTGCAAGCGCTGCTTTCAGCCGAACAGGACAGAAGGGATGAATGCCGGCTTCAGCACCACATGCTGGGGACAGCGCTTACTGTAGCGCTGTCTCTCCTGCACGGTCCGTGTGGTCCTCAGGCGGCACACGGGCGGCACACGGCTGCCGCACGTGTGCCACACTGATGTGCCATGTGAGCACAAGGACACACGGACACGGATAACTCCGGTACCGTTTTCTCCTGTACCGGAATTATCTGGACGTGTGAGACTGACCTGAGGGACGCTTGTTCACGATAATTGTGCCATCTAAATAGACTGCCGATCAACCAATGAATGAGCAAAACGCTTGTTCGTCATGTGAAATGATCTTTTGTCCTCACAAAAAGATCATCGTTCTTAGTGGCAGATTATCCTGTGTAAATAGGACATGTGCTGGCGAGAATATTGCACACTGAATGATTTATTACAGATCGTTCATTGAACATCTGAAGTTGAGTCTGCCAGTGGGAAAAGCCACACATCGGGAAATTTAATGCACCATAAGGCTTCTAAACATAAGGCTGGCGTTAAGGGTGCAAACTTGACACTTGACCATACACACAGCAACTCCTGCTTCTGCAGGCATACCATATTTTTTGAATTATAAAACTCACTTTTTCCCCTCCAAATTTTGGAGGAAAATGAGGGGGCGTTTTATAAGCTGAAGGTAGCTTACCAAAGTGGCAACTGCGGTGAAGCGGGGTCACAGGAGGCAGGTTTGTTGCTTCAGAAGGCTGGCATAGGCTGCAGGAGTGGTGCTCAGGCAATGTTCCCCAACTCTGAGGACTGTTTTTTCCAGAAGGACAATATGCCATGCCACACAGCTAGGTCAATGAAGGTGTGGATGAAGGGGACCACCACATCAAATCCCTGTCATGGCCAGCCCAATCTCCAGACCTGAACCCAATTGAAAACCCCTGGAATGTAATCAAGAGGAAGATAGTCACAAGTCATCAAAGAACTGCTTAAATTTTTGTACCAGGAGTGGCATAAGGTCACCCAAAAGCAGTGTGAAAGACTGGTGGAAAGCATGCCAAGACGCATGAAAATCATGGTTATTCCACAAAATATTGATTCCTGAGTTAAAACATCAGTATTGTTGTTTCTAAATAATTATGAACTTGTTGTTTTTTTTTGCATTATTTGAGGTATTCAAGAAAGGCATTTTTTTGTTATTTTGAACATTTCTCATTTTCTGAAAATAAATACAAAATTTATTGCTTGGAACTTTGGAGACATGTTGTCAGTAGTTCATAGAAAAAATCACATTTTACTAAAAAATATACATATAGAGAAAAATCAGAC
This sequence comes from Ranitomeya variabilis, assembly GCF_051348905.1. Taxonomy (NCBI): domain Eukaryota; kingdom Metazoa; phylum Chordata; class Amphibia; order Anura; family Dendrobatidae; genus Ranitomeya; species Ranitomeya variabilis. The sequence continues at coordinate 433,428,939 of NC_135234.1, forward strand.
AAACTGAAAATTTTGCAGTGGTCTCTTAATTTTTGCCAGAGCTGTACATACATAGACATACGCATACACATATACTGTAAATGCATACACACACACACGTACAAATATAGCATACATGCACACACATATACTGTACATACATACACATACATACATATGCAGATACATACATAGAGAGAAACATACACATAGATACACACATATGCAGTACATACACGGATGCACACATAAAGTATTTTTGGGACTATAAGTTGCCTTTTTTCCCCAAAAATTTGGGAGGAAATTGCGGGGGTGCATCTTATAGTGCAAACGCAGGTTTACTGGGGGGTTGCGGCAGAGGTGTGGCGATGCTGCGGCAGTGGGATGTGCGGAATTCACCTAAGCAGGGTCCCTTCTTCAGGATGGCGGCGGCAGAAATGTCGTGGCGCCGCTGCCCGGTGTCCGCGTTTAGCAGAGTGCATCACTGTTTTCTCTGGGGCCATATTCCTGAAGCAGTGGGCCGCTGGAGGCTTCAGGAAAATTGCCGCCAGAGGCCGCGCGTGCTCACATTGAAATCTCAGCGGCACTCGGCTTCAGGAAAATGGCCACAGAGATCTCAATCTGCACCCGCGCAGACTCCGGCAGCCATTTTCTTGAAGCCTCCAGCAGCCCACGGCTTCAGGAAGGTGGCCGCAGGGAAACCGGTGATGCACTCTGCTCACTGTGGACACCGGGCCGCTGCACCACCACATTTCCGCCGCCAGCATCCTGAAGAAGGGACCCTGCTCATGTGCACTGTGCACCGCCCACTGCCACAGCATTGCCACAACTCTGCCACTGCCGGCATCCTGAGGATAGGACCCTGCTCCAGCTCTGCCTCACCGCCGACACCGAACCCGCAGCATCGCACCCCAGGACTGCAGCATTGCCCCACTTCTGCTACCGCCCGCTTCCTGAGGAAGGGACCCTGCCTTCTGTGACCCCTTTTTACCACCACTGGCTCTCAGGTAAGATACCTTAAATTCGGACAATAAGACGGACCCCCATCTTATAAAATAATATTTTTCTGCTATTTTCCACCTCAAAATTTGGGGTGCGTCTTATGGTCCGGTGCGTTTATAGTCTGGAAAATAAGGTTTACATGCATATACAAGCACGTACATACACATAATAATCTGTGACATCAGGTGTCCAGATGAGCTCTGGAGGATGTTATCCACATAGCGCAGAGATCTGCTGGAGAGGGCTCCACTGTGGGGGATGGGGACACTGATATCAGCCCCCTGCTGCTGTCTCTTGCAGTGAGCCTCCTCCCCCGACCTCTTCTCTGAGATGCTGCTGGGAACAGAACAGCGTAGGGAGCAGAAGACACACTGTAAGTCCTGCTCTTCCTCAACTGTTGCCCCCTGTATGCTGTGCAGCCAGGGCCCCCTGACTACAGGTGAGTACTCACCATTGGGAGGCACCATGCAGGAGGACAGAGGCGGCAGCCAGTGAGTGCTCTCATCACTCTGGTGGGGAAAGCGTTCATTGGCCAGCATCTCTTCCTGAATGACACGCCCCCTTTTTGAACTCCTGCACTCTGTGCACCACTCTCTCCCTGGCTCTGGGTATTGACATGATTACAGGAGGGAGTGAGTGGGACCCGATGCTGCATGACACAGGGCCCCTTTCACTCATACCCGTAATCTTGACGAGTGGTCCAATAGCGGCTACATACATTGCCCCTATGAGCAGTACACCCTTGCCTGCCGGGGCCCCCTCCACCTTCGGCGCCCCTGGCTGAGGGCCACTGGGGCAGCGGGTGCCCTATGCAGCTACCAAGTCTGCCTGCCCCTGCCTATATCACATATCGTTCAGCATTGTACCGTGATTGTCATCACTTTGTCCCTGTCCTTCATTGGGTTCAAGACGTATTTCTCTGTCTCAGACACAAAAACTCTAAGGTCAGTTTTGTAGCAAATTAATTTTCCGAAGCATGTTTTTTGGAGCAGGGGAGAAGGAGTCAGAGTCAAAGGAAAATGACCAAAACAAGAACTCAGTACTGAAAGGTAGGAATGGAAACTACCAAGCCACCCTGCTAGCAAGTTATCGGATTTGTTTTTTTTCCACATTTACAGCTATATGTTTAGTTTTAAAGCACAGCAGTATTATTAAAATACAGTTTATGATATGGTCTGTAATCATAAGTTTCATCCATATTAAAAATTTCCGCAATATTAGCACACAAGTACAAAAAATAATGGAGGCATTTCTAGCAAAACAACCTGCTTATATTTCCCCAGAGCATCATTCTGTACACCTTAAGATTATATTTGTTTATTTGTTCAAACATTTTTCTTCCTGTAAAATTATCTTCCCCTCTGGATTCTATAAAAATACACTTGTGGTCCTGTAGATTAATGCAGAGTCAGGGAGTTTTGAGTTATGTGTGTCAGAGCTTAGAAGTTGTAAAGAAAAGTAGTTGAGGGGAAAAAAAACAATTGCTTATATAACAGAATTGCATCTATTTGTGTCTATCTACATACAAGAAAATACAGCACACTATGTGCACCAAGATATTTGCAAACAATGAATATGAGTATTGCAATGCATTTTATGCAGAATATACTTGTGGAATTGATGTACATATACCAACTGGGCAATTTGTTTATACTTACCAGGCTCGACATTAACTTTTTTGGATGGGAACCGACTCTCAGACTCAGACTCTTTCGTACCTCTTCTGAGTCATTCTCAGTCTTCTGTTTCCAAAGAATACAGCACTGCAACATGTGCACAAAGATATATGCAGACATTGAGTATATGAATGATTTGAAATGGTAATAATTCCAAATACAATATGGGCCTTTCTTCAAGACAATTGATTTAAATCCCGGTTTGAGGGGGTCAGGGGAGAAGGAGTCAGAGTCAAAGGAAAATGACCAAAACAAGAACTCAGCAGTGCTCAGCACTGAAGGTAGTAATGCAAACTACCGAGTCACCCTGCTAGCAAGTTATCGGTTTTGTTTTTTCCACATTCTTCAAGACAATTGATTTAAATCCCGTTTGAGGGGACTTGTTGGAGTCAGAAGCTTCTGATTCATTAAGAGTCACAGATATCTATGCTACAAATCTTACTCCAGTCACGGACTGGAGTAATATTTCTGGCACGAGGAATACTTCAGCTTGTCAAGAATTAGATAAACTGTGACGTCACACCCTCGCTGTGCTCCTGTTCCACTCCAGCTTTGCCAATTTTGGTGGAACTTGAAGAACTGTCACAAAATTATCAAAAGTTGGAAAGTGTCTGTGAAACGAGTTGCGTAAAAAATTTTGAGACTCTTCTAAACAATTTATCCCAAAATGCTGTGATAAATCTAGACCAAAACGTATACAATTGAGGTAGATAGTCCACAAATAAAAGATACTCACAAATAAATCTAAAAGTATTTAGAGAGAAGGAATTTTAACCCCTTAGTGACACAACCTGTTTTGTATTTAATGACCAAGCCAATTTTTACATTTCTGACCATTGTCAATTTGTGAGCTTATAGCTCTGGAACGCTTCAACGGATCCCGGTGATTCTGTTTTTTTCGTGACATATTGTACTTCAAGTTAGTGGTAAAATACCTTCGGTATAACTTGCGTTAATTTATGAAAATGTAAGGGTATGTTTCCACGGTCATTATTGGCAGCGCTTTGGACGCAGCTCCGTCCAAAGCGCTGCCGGCTTTTTACGCAAGGTGATTCCGCATGTGTTCATTGAACCATGCGGAATTACCGCATCCTATACATTGGACTGTGATATCTATTGTGATGCAGTGACCCCTGTAACAGGTAGGGGGCGCTGCATGGTCTCCCCGTATGTGCACGGAGTCGTATTGAGGCCGTGAGAATCAACCTGCAGTGATGTCAGGATCACGTGGCCAGCCCATGTGATCCATTACTGTGGGTGTGGTTACGGGTACATAGTGTGGCCAGGGTGTGGGTCACATGGTTCCTGAGGGCCTGTGTATGGGCTGTGTATGCTCCTGTGTTGGAAGGTCCCAGATGGGATGGACGTCCTGAAGTCCACAGTGTGATCATGGTCCTGCACAGTCTGGGTTAGGTGCTCCTGTGAGTGGAGTCTTCTTGGAGCACCTGAGAGACTGGGGACCTGGATGATCGGTGTTGGGGAAACTACCGGCCTTCGGTGGCTCTGGACTGACTGATGTGTGCCGGCCAGGCAAGTTGGTGAACCCCGTAAGGCAGTTTCCCCAGGAGAGAGGACTGACAAGGAGTCGGCAGATGGAGCAGGAGCTCCCATAAGGTACCTCCACAAGCTGTTGGTGCTTGTAACATGAACTGTGTGGTAACCCACGGCAACTGGTCAGTGAGGACCAGCGTGTTTTGTTGCCCCAGAATAAGGGCCTGAAACTTAAAGTGAGGTCCTGGTTCAGTATGTAAATGGACTGCTCATGGTATGGTTTATGAGGCATAATAAACCGTATGGACTGTTTTGTTTTTAAAACCCGTGCCCGTGTGCTGAATGTCGCGGCCAAGCGAGTGTCCCCCAACACACTCAGTAAGAATAGTCTTACATTTCTTACACTATCTTGCAGAAACTGAGCATCTCACCAAGATAAATTGACATGCTGTGGTCTAGAAAGACGTGCCACATGTGTGTTTACACAGGGATGCTGGAGGCGTCCTGCACGCATAGTGGAGGTTAGATTTTATAAAATCCCACCCACTATGCTGTAACTTCTGACAGCTTCGGATTAGACGCTGTGGCTGTACGCAACATCCAATTCGCAACGTTTACTGACTGTGGAAACATACCCTAAATTTGGCAACAATTTTGAAAATGTTGCAATTTTCAAACTTTTAATTTCTGTGCCCTTAAATCAGAGTCATATCACATAAAATAGTTAACAAATAACATTTCCCACATGTCTACTTTACATCAGCACAATTTTGGAAACATATTTTTTTTTGTTAGGACGTTATAAGGATTAAAAGTTGACCAGCGATTTCTCATTTTTCCAACAAAATTTACAAAATCTTTTTTTTTTAGGGACCACCTCAAATTTCAAGTGAATTTGGGGGGTCAATATCACGGAAAATACCCCAAATGACACCATTCTAAAAACTGCACCCTTCAAGGTGCTCAAAACGACATTCAAGAAGTGTATTAACCCTTCAGGTGCTTCACGAGAACTAAAGCAACGTGGAAGGAAAAAATTTACATTTAACTTTTTTCACAAAATTGTTTTCTTTGGAACCAAACTTTTTTATTTTAACAAGGGTATCAAGAGAAAATGGACCACAAAATTTGTTGTGCATCTTCTCCTGTGTATGCTGATACCCCGTATGTTGGGAAAAGCCACAGTTTGGGCGCATGGCAGGGCTCAGAAAGGAGGGAGCACCCTTTGACTTTTTGAACGCAAAATTGGCTGAAATCAATGGCGGGCGCAATGTCGCGTTTGGAGACCCCCTGATGTATCTAAACAGTGGAACCCCCCCAATTCTGACTCCAACCCTAACACAGCCCTAATCCTAACCTCAACACCCCCCTAACCCTAATCCCAACCCTAACCATACCCTAACCCCAACCTTAACCCCAACAGCACCCTAACAACACCACAACCCTAACCCCAAAACAACGTTAACCCCAACCCTAAGGCCGGCGTCACACTCAGCGTAAGACAATACGGTCCGTTTTTTACGGCCGTAATACGGAGAAATGTTCCCAAAATAGTGGTCCGTATGTCATCCGTAGGCAGGGTGTGTCAGCGTATTTTGCGCATGGCATCCTCCGTATGTAATCCTTATGGCATCCGTACTGCGATATTTTCTTGCAGGCTTGCAAAACCGACATCTAATGGATTTATGTGCTCAAATGTTCGGTAAAACATATACAGTATATATATATATATATATATATATATATATATATATGTCATTGAGACACATATACTGTATATATATTCTGTATTTATATTTAATGCAGCGCGATATATGTGAAAAGCCGGTAAATCAATTGCCGGCTTCTCATTTCTCCTTCACAAACCCGGCATGATATGAGACATGGTTTACATGCAGCAAACCATCTCATATCCCTTTTTTTTTTGCACATTCCACACTACTAATGTTAGTAGTGTGTATGTGCAAAATTTGGGTGCTGTAGCTGCTAAAATAAAGGGTTAAATCGCGGAAAAAATTGGCGTGGGCTCCCGCGCAATTTTCTCCGCCAGAGTGGTAAAGCCAGTGACTGAGGGCAGATATTAATAGCCTAGAGAGGGTCCATGGTTATTGGCCCCCCCTGGCTACAAACATCTGCCCCCAGCCACCCCAGAAAAGGCACATCTGGAAGATGCGCCTATTCTGGCACTTGGCCACTCTCTTCCCACTCCCGTGTAGCAGTGGGATATGGGGTAATGAAGGGTTAATGTCACCTTGCTATTGTAAGGTGACATTAAGCCAGATTAAAAATGGAGAGGCGTCAATTATGTCACCTATCCCTTATTAATCCAATTGTATGAAAGGGTTAAAAGACACACACACACATTATTAAAAAGTATTTTAATGAAATAAACAAACAGGTTGTTTTAGTATTTTATTGCTCTCTCAATCCATCCGGAAGACCCTCGCTTGGCAAAATAATAAACCAACAATATACATACCTTCGGATGAACTGTCAGGTCCCACGAAGTAAATCCATCTGAAGGGGTTAAATCATTTTACAGCCAGGAGCTGCGCTAAAGCACTGCTCGTGGCTGTAAAAACCCCGGGTGCTGAAAGGAAAGCTGGGTGATCTGTACTTACATTGTGTCGCGGTGAGGCGCCCTCTGGTGGATGAACTCATAGGAACTTGAGCGTGGGAACTTTTCCAAGGCTGCAGTTCATGAGAACATCCACCAGAGGGCGCCTCACCGCAACTCAATATAAGTACAGATCATCCAGCTTTCCTTTCAGCACCCGGGGTTTTTACAGCCACAAGCAGTGCTTTAGCGCAGCTCCTGGCTGTAAAATGATTTAACCCCTTCAGATGGATTTACTTCGTGGGACCTGACAGTTCATCCGAAGGTATGTATATTGTTGGTTTATTATTTTGCCAAGCGAGGGTCTTCCGGATGGATTGAGAGAGCAATAAAATACTAAAACAACCTGTTTGTTTATTTCATTAAAATACTTTTTAATAACGTGTGTGTGTGTTTTTTAACCCTTTCATACAATTGGATTAATAATGGATAGGTGACATAATTGACGCCTCTCCATTATTAATCTGGCTTAATGTCACCTTACAATAGCAAGGTGACATTAACCCTTCATTACCCCATATCCCACCGCTACACGGGAGTGGGAAGTGAGTGGCCAAGTGCCAGAATAGGCGCATCTTCCAGATGTGCCTTTTCTGGGGTGGCTGGGGCAGATGTTTGTAGCCAGGGGGGGCCAAAAACCATGGACCCTCTCCTGGCTATTAATATCTGCCCTCAGTCACTGGCTTTACCACTCTGGCGGAGAAAATTGCGCGGGAGCCCAAGCCAATTTTTTCCGCGATTTAACCCTTTATTTTACAAGCTACAGCGCCCAAATTTTGCACATACACAGTACTAACAGTAGTATGGAATATGCAAAAAAAAAGGGGATATGAGATGGTTTACTGTATGTAAACCATGTCTTATATCCTGTCGGGTTGGGGAAGGAGAAATGAAAAGCCGGCAATTGAATTACTGGCTTTTCACTAACACCGCTGCGTATTTCTCGCAAGTCACACTGCTGGTCCATGTGGAATCCGTATTTTTTTCGCCCCCATAGACTTTCATTGGCGTATTTTTTGCGCAATACGCTGACAAACGCAGCATGCTGTGATTTTGTACGGCCGTAGAAAGGCGTATATATTACGGATGCGTTATATACGGCTGATAGGACCTGACCCATTGAGAATAATTGGGCCGTTTGTTAGGCGTGTTTTACAGACGTATTTTATGCGCTCTTACGTCCGTAAAACTCGCTAGTGTGATGGCAGCCTAAGCCTAAAAAATACATTTTTAAAAATTTATTATTTTTACCTAAGGGAGTGTTAAAGGGCGGTTTGTTACTATAACTATTATTTTTTAATTTTGATCACTGTGATAGGGTCTAACACAGTGATCAAAATGAAGCAATAGGAAAAATGTCCTATTGTTGGCAGGAACACTGCGCATGCACCAGCCATGCTCTTCCCAGAAGAAGATGCCGAGGGCCAGGGTACAGAGCCGGAGGGACCGGAGGATACCAGAGGTACTGGATGGGCTTGGAAGTCCCAATTTCTCTCTCATCTTGTATGCTAGATCATATCAGAGGAGAGCGAAATAAATGGGAAATCGGACTTATTTTGCGGTCGCCGTAATTCAGTGATTAATGGCAATCGCAACACTGGGGACAGTAAAAACCAACACAAATCATGTTTTCTGGGGTCTCAGCTACCCCCCGTAGCAGAGACCCCAGAGCTTTTCCAAAGCTGGGGGGCATTATAACATTATTTCTCAGAGACATTAAAAAGTGTTGCTGAGGAATATGTACCCTTAATGGCCACGGTTAAAAGGCTTATCATGGTTAAGATTTTGCCTTCTGTTTATCAGTGCAATTGGATATGAAACAAGTCATTAAGATGGAAATGAAGTTTAGGATTTCATGGTTATCTTCAAGATTTCACAAAAATATTGCTCTGAGCTCAACATCATCAAGTCTGTCTGGGATTGCATGAAGAGTAGTGTTGAGTAGTGTTGAGCATTCCGATACCGCAAGTATCGGGTATCAGCCGATACTTGCGGGTATCGGAATTCCGATACCGAGATCCGATACTTTTGTGGTATCGGGTATCGGTATCGAAACAACATTAATGTGTAAAAGAAAGAATTAAAATAAAAAATATTGCTATACTCACCTCTCCGACGCAGCCTGCACCTTACCGAGGGAACCGGCAGCGTTCTTTGCTTAAAATGCGCGCTTTTCCTTCCTTCCGTGACGTCACGGCTTCTGATTGGTCGCGTGCCGCCCATGTGGCTGCGACGCAACCAATCACAGCAAGCCGTGACGTAATTTTAGGTCCTTCAGTATTTTAAAATTACGTTCCGGCGTTGTGATTGGTCGCGTCACGGTCACATGGGCGACGCGACCTATCACAAGCCGTGACGTCACGGGAGGCAGGAGACGCGCGCATTTTAAAATGCGCGCGTGTCCAGCCTCCCGTGACGTCACGGCTTGTGATTGGTCGCGTCGCCCATGTGCCGCGACGCGACCAATCACAACGCCGGAACGTAATTTTAAAATCCTGAAGGACCTGAAATTATGTCACGGCTTGCTGTGATTGGTTGCGTCGTGGCCACATGGGCGACGCGACCAATCACAAGCCGTGACGTCACGGGAGGCTGGACACGCGCGCATTTTAAAATGCGCGCGTCTCCTGCCTCCCGTGACGTCACGGCTTGTGATTGGTCGCGTCGCCCATGTGACCGCGATGCGGCCAATCACAACGCCGGAACGTAATTTTAAAATACTGAAGGACCTAAAATTACGTCACGGCTTGCTGTGATTGGTTGCGTCGCGGCCACATGGGCGGCACGCGACCAATCAGAAGCCGTGACGTCACGGAAGGAAGGAAAAGCGCGCATTTTAAGCAAAGAACGCTGCCGGTTCCCTCGGTAAGGTGCAGGCTGCGTCGGAGAGGTGAGTATAGCAATATTTTTTATTTTAATTCTTTATTTTACACATGAATATGGTTCCCAGGGCCTGAAGGAGAGTTTCCTCTCCTTCAGACCCTGGGAACCATCAGGGATACCGTCCGATACTTGAGTCCCATTGACTTGTATTGGTATCGGGTATCGGTATCGGATTAGATCCGATACTTTGCCGGTATCGGCCGATACTTTCCGATACCGATACTTTCAAGTATCGGACGGTATCGCTCAACACTAGTGTTGAGCGATACCTTCCGATATCGGAAAGTATCGGTATCGGAAAGTATCGGCCGATACCGTCAAAGTATCGGATCTAATCCGATACCGATACCCGATCCCAATGCAAGTCAATGGGACGAAAATATCGGAATTAAAATAAACCCTTTCTTTCCTTGTAGGTTCATTCTACATGAAGGAAAACAACTAAGAATAATGTAGGATGTATTGGGGGAGGTGGCGGAGACATTACAGGCACAGAGGTTTAGCCCAAACAAATAGAATAGCAGTTTTTTTTTGTTTTTTTTTATGACGTTCGGCGTTAGAAAGATTTTGACTATGTTATTTATTTTATTTTTTTCAGATATTGATGTTTCACTACTTCCACGTCCTTCACCTTCTTTTTTACTTCTCCCACTTTCTTCTTCATTATCCTCATCATCAGCTTCTTTGACATCAACTATCTTCACCTTATTCATCTTCTTCTTCTTCTACCTATATTTTTTTTTTTTTACATTGTTCATATTCTTTTTATTTAACTATTATCTTTTTCATATTCAACTTCTTCATCATATTCTTATTTGTGACAGGCATTCCCGTAGTTGTTATCTATAAAAGTTTGAAGATTACACCTTCCGTTCTGCCTGTCACAAAAGAGTTACATTTGTCCGCGTTCAGTTTGGCCTGCAGCATCAGGCTTTATCCAGGGGCACCACGAGGAGGAACGGACTCACCCCCATACAATGCTTAGTCTTCTTCTGCTTATAATTTAGATAATATCTTTTGCTCTGATATTTAGTCTTATGCTTAATGTTCTTCTGCTCTTTGTTCTGCAGGCTCTTGTTCTTCTGCTTCTCGGTCTCCCATGTCGTCGTCGTCTCCAGGGTCGTCGTCTCCAGGGTCATCGTCTCCGGGGTCGTCGTCATCGGGGTGGTCTTCAGGGTCATCATCTCCAGGGTCGTCGTCATCTCAGTGGTCGTCGTCTCTGGTGTCGTCGTCATCTTAGGGGTGGTCTTCCGGGTCATCGTCTTTAGGGTCTTGAATTTGGAAATGTAGCAGAAGGTACAAGAAGGCTGAGAAAATGCCGAGAAACAGCTGATGGAACTGGAACTCGGATGGCTACCCGAAGGTCCAAGAGCCAATGGAACTACCGAGGACCAGCTGACGTTACTGGAACCCGGTTACTAAGCAGGAGGTACCCGTGCCTGAAAGCACTACCAAGGACCACCTGACGTTGGTGGAACTCGGATACCCAGAGGGAGGCACCTAAGCCAAAGGCTCTGCCCGGAACCAGCTGACGGTACTGGAACCAGGATGGGGAGCAGAAGGTACAAGAGCAAAAGACACTGCCGAGAACCAGCTGACGGTACTGGAACCCGGATGGGTAGCTGAAGGTCCAAGAGCCAATGGAACTACCGAGGACCAGCTGACGTTACTGGAACCCGGTTACTAAGCAGGAGGTACCCGTGCTGAAAGCACTACCAAGGACCACCTGACGTTGGTGGAACTCAGATACCCAGAGGGAGGCACCTAAGCCAAAGGCTCTGCCCGGAACCAGCTGACGGTACTGGAACCAGGATGGGGAGCAGAAGGTACAAGAGCAAAAGACACTGCCGAGAACCAGCTGACGGTACTGGAACCCGGATGGGTAGCCGAAGGTCCAAGAGCCAATGGAACTACCGAGGACCAGCTGACGTTACTGGAACCCGGTTACTAAGCAGGAGGTACCCTGCCTGAAAGCACTACCAAGGACCACCTGACGTTGGTGGAACTCGGATACCCAGAGGGAGGCACCTAAGCCAAAGGCTCTGCCCGGAAACAGCTGACGGTGCTGGAACCAGGATGGGGACCTATTCAAGCTTGTCTTCCTAGAGCCCCAACTAGCGGTGTTGGAGCAAAGGGTCAGCAGGGGGAGAAGAGTGTAGGCCGAAGCCTGCACTGGAGGCATTTGTAGGTCTGTTGTGTCTGCGTGGCTGTTTCAGGACACGTTGCCGGCTACACAGCAGGGGAACAGCTGGCGGTGCAGAACCCCACTGACACATTGGCTGGTGTTTATCTCTGTGCAGCTAGCAGTAGCGGGCCCCAACTGGCGGTGTTAGAGCCCAGGGTCAGCAGGAGGAGGAGAGGGAGCAGAGTGTAGGCCGAAGCCTGCACTGGCGGCAGCTTTGTGTCTGCGTGGCTGTTGCAGGACATGTTGCCGGCTACACAGCAGGGGAACAGCTGGCGGTGCTGAACCCCACTGACACATTGGCTGGTGTTTTTCTCTGTGCAGCTAGCAGTACCGGGCCCCAACTGGCGGTGTTAGAGCCCAGGCTCTGCAGGGTGAGCAGAGTGTAGGCCGAAGCCTACTTGAACCAATTTTAAAGGTAACCTTTAACCCCCCCTCAGGGGTTACAAACTAGAAGAGCCACACCTTATGCAGCAGTAGTGCTGCACAAGTCAAAGGTTGCTCTTTTAATTTTTCTCCTTGCACACGCTGAATGAAACACGTATAACATTTAGCCCTTTATACAGTCAAACTGTGTTGGAGGCGAGAGTTCCCTTCGTAATGAGACGCAGCACAGATGTCAAAAATCCCACCTTGTTGCTGGGTGCAGCCTCCTGAGCGTTGTTATTTGCTGTACAGGAGTCTGCGCTGTCGTGTTATCCCTTGGCCTTGCGCTGTTAGCGCTGCCCGTCTCCTGACATCATTTAATGTCGGCCGGTGCGGTTCGCGATGACCATGAATCCCAGCCCCGTAGTGCCTTTACAGTGTTTCACACTGCGGGGCTGGGATTCATGGCCTGGCGCAGTACATATGTTCGCCTCTCGCTCGGGTCCTTACACCTGCTACAGACTGTGCGGCGTCAGCTGATCCCTTATCGCATGCCATGGCCATGAAGCCGCACAGTCTGAAGAAGACGGAAGGAGATGAGTGACAACAGGCGAAGATATGCACTGCTCATGCCCGTCAATCACACCCTCGCAGTCAAAATAAATAAGACACCGAGGGGCGTTGTGTCGGGCAGGGCGGCCTCAGAGGCGCAGCCAGCCAAACAATGATGTCAGAAGACGGGCAGCGCTACCAAGGGGGTTGCAGCGTGTCATTACAAAGGAAAGTCACACCTCCGGGATGGTTTAATGGTCTCAGGGAGGACGCATTTTAGACGTGTTTTCAGTTCCACATGTGCGAGGAGAATAAGTTTATGAGCCACCTTGCACACATGCAGCATTACTGCTGTACAAGATGGCTGTAAAACATACAAATGCCTGGGGGAGGGGGGACAGGTTCCCTTCAAGTTCAGTTCTTGTGTCTGCGTGGCTGTTGCAGGACACGTTGCCGGCTGCACAGCAGGGGAACAGCTGGCGGTGCTGAACCCCACTGACACATTGGCTGGTGTTTTTCTCTGTGCAGCTAGCACATCTGGGCCCCAACTGGCAGTGTTAGAGCTCAGGGTCAGCAGGAGGAGGAGAGGGAGCAGAGTGTAGGCCGAAGCCTGCACTGGCGGCAGCTTTGGGTCTGTTGTGTCTGCGTGGCAGTTGCAGGACACGTTGCCGGCTACACAGCAGGGGAACAGCTGGCGGTGCTGAACCCCACTGACACATTGGCGAGGTGTTTGGCTCTGTGCAGCCAGCACATCTGGGCCCCAACTGGCGGTGTTAGAGCCCAGGGTCAGCAGGAGGAGGAGAGGGAGCGGAGTGTAGGCCGAAGCCTAATTGAACCAATTTCAAAGGTAACCTTTAACCCCCCCTCAGGTGTTACAAACTAGAAGAGCCACAGCTTATGCAGCAGTAATGCTGCACAAGTCAAAGGTTGCTCTTTTAATTTTGATCCTTGCACACGCTGAAAGGAACACGTATAACATTTAGGCCCTTACACAGTCAAACTGATTTTGAGGCGTGAGTTCCCTTCGTAAAGAGACGCAGTACAGCTGGCAAAAATGCCACCTTGGTGCTTTGCGCGGCCTCCTGAGCATCGTTATTTGTTGCACAGGAGTCTGCGCTTTCGTGTTATCCCTTGGCCTTGCGCTGTTAGCGCTGCCCATCCTCTGACATCATGTAATGTCGGCCGTTGCGGTTTGCGATGACCATGAATCCCAGCCCCGCAGTGTCTTAACATTGTTAAAACACTGCGGGGCTGGGATTCATGGCCTGGCGCAGTACATATGTTCACCTCTCACTTGGGTTCTTACACCCGCTTCAGACTATGTGGCGTCAGCTGATCCCTTATCGCATGCCACGGCCATGAAGACGCACAGTCCGAAGAAGGCGGAAGGAGATGAGGGACAGGCGAAGAAATGCACCGTTCATGCCCATCAATCACACCCTCGCAGTCCAAATAAATAAGACACCAAGGGGCGTTGTGTGGGGCAAGGCGGCCGCAGAGGCGCAGGCAGCCAAACAATGATGCCAGAAGACGGGCAGCGCTACCAAGGAGCTTGTTGCATGTCAATACAAAGGAAAATCACACCTGAGGGACATTTTAATGGTCGCAGAGGACTCATTTTAGACGTGTTCAGTTCAACATGGGCAAGGAGAATAAGTTTCTGAGCCACCTTGCACACATGCAGCATTACTGCTGTACAAGGTGGCTGTAAAACATACAAACGCCTGATGGAGGAGGGACAGGTTCCCTTCAAGTTCAGTTCTTGTGTCTGCGTGGCTGTTGCAGGACACGTTGCCGGCTGCACAGCAGGGGAACAGCTGGCGGTGCTGAACCCCACTGACACATTGGCTGGTGTTTTTCTCTGTGCAGCTAGCAGTACCGGGCCCCAACTGGCGGTGTTAGAGCCCAGGCTCTGCAGGAGGAGGAGAGGGAGCAGAGTGTAGGCTGAAGCCTGCACTGGCGGCAGCTTTGGGTCTGTTGTGTCTGCGTGGCTGTTGCAGGACACGTTGCCGGCTGCACAGCAGGGGAACAGCTGGCGGTGCTGAACCCCACTGACACATTGGCTGGTGTTTTTCTCTGTGCAGCTAGCACATCTGGGCCCCAACTGGCGGTGTTAGAGCCCAGGGTCAGCAGGAGGAGGAGAGGGAGCAGAGTGTAGGCCGAAGCCTGCACTGGAGCAAGTTGAAAGGGAAACTTTAACCCCCCCCCAGGCGTTTGTAGCTGAAAGAGCCATCGTGTACAGCACTAATGCTGGAAAAGGTAAACTTAGCTCTTTTAATTATGGTCCTTGCACATGCTAAACCTAACACTTATGAAAAGTGTCCCCTCCTACCGTGATACCGTCCGGTTGGTGGAACTTTCCTTTGTGATGTGACGCAGCACAGCCGTCATTCTTACCCCCTTGGCGCTGTGCGCCACCTCCTCAGCGTTGTTTGAATCAGTCCCGGAGCCTGCGCTGTTAGGTTAGCCCTTGGCCATGCACACATTTTGCGCTGCCCGTCTTCTGACATCATTTGGTGTCAGACTGGCTGCGCCTGTGCGGCCGCGCTGGCCAAGATCCCGCCTCGCAGTGTCGTCTAATGTAATCCCACCGCGGGCCTGGGATCCGTGGCCATGCGCAGTGCATATCCTCACCTCTCACTCCCCTCCCTACGGCTTCTTCAGACTGGGCGGTGTCAGGGCCGTGGCATGCTATTAGGGATCAGCTGACACCGCACAGTCTGAAGAAGCCGTAGGGAGATGAGTGAGAGGTGGAGGTTCAGATATGCACTGCGCATGTCCATGGATCTCAGGCCCCCAGTGGGATTAAATCAGAAGACACTACGAGGCGGGATCTCGTCCAGCGCGGCCGCACAGGCGCAGCCAGCCTGACACCAAATGATGTCAGAAGACGGGCAGCGCAAAATGTGTGCATGGCCAAGGGCTAACCTAACAGCGCAGGCTCCGGGACTGATTCAAACAATGCTGAGGAGGCGGCGCACGGCGCCAAGGGGGTAAGAATGATGGCTGTGCTGCGTCACATCACAAAGGAAAGTTCCACCTACCGGACGGTATCACGGTAGGAGGGGACACATTTCATAAGTGTTAGGTTCAGCATGTGCAAGGAGCACCACGAAAAGAGGCACTTTTTCCCTTTGCATCATTACTGCTGCACAAGGTGGCTCCTTCGGTAACAAACGCCTGGGGGGGGACAGGTTCCCTTAAATTTAACTTGTTGTGCCTGCGTGGCGGTCGCAGTACACGTTGCCGTATACACAGCAGGGGAACAGCTGGCGGTGCTGAACCCCACTAACACATTGGCGAGGTGTTTGGCTCTGTGCGGACAGCACTTCTGGACAGCAACTAGCGGTGTTGGAGCCCAGGGACAGGAGGAGGAGGAGGAGGTGGAGGAGATAGGAGGGATTGCCACACACACAGCTGGGGAACAGCTGACGTTACTGAACCCCAATAACAGAGGAGGGACTGTTGGGACTGTGCGGACAGCACTTCTGGACGGCAACTAGCGGTGTTGGAGCCCAGGGACAGGAGGAGGAGGAGGTGGAGGAGATAGGAGGGATTGCCACACACACAGCTGGGGAACAGCTGACGTTACTGAACCCCAATAACAGAGGAAGGACTGTTGGGACTGTGCGGACAGCACTTCTGGATGGCAATTAGCGGTGTTGGAGCCCAGGGACAGGAGGAGGAGGAGGAGGTGTAGGAGATAGGAGGGATTGCCACACACACAGCTGGGGAACAGCTGACGTTACTGAACCCCAATAACAGAGGAGGGACTGTTGGGTGTTGTGAATTTACCTTTTGGCTCCCTCTAGTGGCTACTAGTGATTTTACTCTGGGTATGTCTATCATCCCTTGTATGCTCACCTGGGTCGTTAGGTCAGGGGTGTTGCTATATAAGCTCCCTGGACCTTCAGTTCAATGCCTGGCAACGTTGATATCAGAGCTAATCTGTAGTGCTCTTGTCTACTGATCCTGGTTCCTGCTTGATTAAGCTAAGTCTGCTTTCTTGCTTTTTTGCTATTTGTTTTTGTTTGCATTTTTGTCCAGCTTGTACATAATCTGTATCCTATCCTTGCTGGAAGCTCTAGTGAGGCTGGAGTTCTCCCCCCGGGCCGTTAGACGGTTTGGGGGTTCTTGAATCTCCAGTGTGGATTTTTGTTAGGGTTTTCGTTGACCATATAAGTTATCTTACTACATTCTGCTATTAGTAAGTGGGCCTCTCTTTGCTAAACCTAGTTCATTTCTGTGTTTGTCATTTCCTCTTACCTCACCGTTATTATTTGTGGGGGGCTTGTATCCTGCTTTTGGGGTCTATTCTCTGGAGGCAAGAGAGGTCTTTGTTTTCCTCTTCTAGGGGTAGTTAGTCCTCCGGCTGGCGCGAGACATCTAGCGACCAACGTAGGCATGTTCCCCGGCTACTTCTAGTGTTGGCGTTAGGAGTAGATATATGGTCAACCCAGTTACCACTGCCCTATGAGCTGGATTTTTGTACTTCGCAGACTTGCTGATATCTCTGAGACCCTCGCCATTGGGGTCATAACAGTTTGCCAGGCCAGTATTAAATGTTAAATGCATTGCAGAAGCGGGATTATAAGAAAGAAAGTTCTGAGTTTTTTTTTCTCTCTCTCATTTTTTTTTTCTTTTCCCCTTTACCTCTGAGTGGCTTGTGTTTGCTGCAGACATGAATGTCCAGACCTTGATTACAAGTGTGGACCAGCTTGCTGCTCGTGTGCAGGGCATACAAGATTATGTTATCAGAACTCCTATGTCAGAACCTAAGATACCGATTCCTGAACCGTTTTCCGGAGACCGATTTAAATTTAGAAATTTCAGGAATAATTGTAAATTGTTTTTGTCCCTGAGACCCTGTTCATCTGGAGACTCCGCTCAGCAAGTAAAAATTGTTATTTCTTTTTTACGGGGCGACCCTCAGGATTGGGCTTTCTCGCTGGCGCCAGGAGATCCAGCATTGGCTGACATTGATGCGTTTTTTCTGGCGCTCGGTTTGCTTTATGAGGAACCCAATCTTGAGATTCAGGCAGAAAAAGCCTTGCTGGTGATGTCTCAGGGCCAGGACGAGGCTGAAGTGTATTGCCAAAAATTTCGGAAATGGTCCGTGCTGACCCAATGGAACGAGTGTGCATTGGCTGCAAATTTTAGAAATGGCCTTTCTGAAGCCATTAAGAATGTGATGGTGGGTTTTCCCATTCCCACAGGTCTGAATGATTCTATGGCCCTGGCTATTCAAATCGACCGGCGGTTGCGGGAGCGCAAAACCGCAAATTCCCTCATGGTGTTGTCTGAACAGGCACCTGATTTAATGCAATGTGATAGAATCCTGACTAGAAATTAGCGGAAAATTCATAGACGCCAGAATGGCTTGTGTTACTACTGTGGTGATTCTACACATGTTATCTCAGCATGCTCTAAACGTCTTACTAAGGTTGATAGTCCGGTCGCCATTGGTAATTTGCAACCTAAATTTATTCTATCTGTAACTTTGATTTGCTCACTGTCATCGTATCCTGTTATGGCGTTTGTGGACTCAGGTGCGGCCCTGAGCCTTATGGATCTGTCATTTGCCAAGCGCTGCGGATTTGTTCTTGAGCCATTGGAAAATCCTATCCCTCTTAGGGGTATTGATTCTACGCCATTGGCAAAAAATAAACCGCAGTTTTGGACACAGGTTACCATGTGCATGACTCCCGAACATCGGGAGGTAATACGTTTTCTCGTTCTGCATAAAATGCATGATTTGGTTGTTTTGGGTTTGCCATGGTTACAGACCCATAATCCAGTCTTGGACTGGAAGGCTATGTCAGTGTCAAGTTGGGGCTGCCATGGAATTCATGGAGATTCCCTGCCCTTGTCTATTGCTTCTTCTACGCCTTCGGAAGTTCCGGCGTATTTGTCTGATTATCAGGATGTCTTCAGCGAGTCTAAGTCCAGTGCACTGCCTCCTCATAGGGAATGTGACTGTGCAATAGATTTGATTCCTGGCAGTAAGTTTCCTAAGGGGAGACTGTTTAATCTGTTGGTACCTGAACATACCGCGATGCGTTCATATATCAAGGAGTCTCTTGAGAAGGGGCATATCCGTCCTTCTTCTTCCCCTCTTGGTGCGGGATTCTTTTTTGTGGCCAAAAAGGACGGATCTTTGAGGCCTTGTATTGACTATCGGCTTTTAAATAAGATCACTGTCAAATTTCAGTATCCTTTGCCGCTGTTGTCAGATTTGTTTGCCCGGATTAAAGGTGCCAAGTGGTTCACCAAGATAGACCTTCGTGGTGCATACAACCTTGTGCGCATTAGGCAGGGCGATGAATGGAAAACCGCATTCAATACGCCCGAAGGTCATTTTGAGTACTTGGTGATGCCATTTGGGCTCTCTAATGCACCTTCAGTTTTTCAGTCCTTCATGCATGACATTTTCCGGAAGTATCTGGATAAATTTTTGATTGTTTATCTGGATGATATTCTGTTTTTTTCTGATGATTGGGACTCGCATGTGGAGCAGGCCAGGATGGTTTTTGAGATTCTGCGTGAAAATTCTTTGTTTGTAAAAGGCTCAAAGTGTCTCTTTGGTGTACAGAAGGTTCCCTTTTTGGGGTTCATTTTTTCCCCTTCTGCTGTGGAGATGGATCCAGTCAAGGTCTGAGCTATTCATGATTGGACTCAACCCTCGTCAGTTAAGAGTCTTCAGAAGTTCTTGGGTTTTGCTAACTTCTACCGTCGTTTTATCGCAAATTTCTCTAGCGTTGTTAAACCGCTGACGGATATGACCAAGAAAGGCTCTGATGTAGCTAACTGGGCTCCTGCTGCCGTGGAGGCTTTCCAGGAGTTGAAACACCGGTTTACTTTGGCGCCTGTTTTGTGCCAGCCTGACGTCTCACTTCCCTTTCAGGTTGAGGTGGATGCTTCGGAGATTGGGGCAGGGGCCGGTTTGTCGCAGAGAGGCCCTGGTTGCTCTACTATGAGACCTTGTGCCTTTTTCTCTAGGAAGTTTTCGCCGGCAGAGCGAAATTATGATGTGGGCAATCGGGAGTTGTTGGCCATGAAGTGGGCATTTGAGGAGTGGCGTCATTGGCTCGAGGGTGCTAAGCATCGGGTGGTGGTCTTGACTGATCACAAAAATTTGATGTATCTTGAGTCTGCTAAACGCCTGAATCCTAGACAGGCCCGCTGGTCATTGTTTTTCTCCCGTTTTGACTTTGTGGTCTCGTATTTACCAGGTTCTAAGAATGTGAAGGCCGATGCTCTGTCTAGGAGCTTTGTGCCTGATGCTCCTGGAGTCGCTGAACCTGAGGGTATTCTTAAGGAAGGAGTTATCTTGTCAGCTATTTCTCCAGATCTGCGACGTGTGTTGCAGAGATTTCAGGCTGGTAGGCCTGACTCTTGTCCACCTGACAGATTGTTTGTGCCTGCTAAATGGACCAGCAGAGTCATTTCCGAGGTTCATTCCTCAGTGTTGGCAGGGCACCCGGGAATTTTTGGCACCAGAGATCTGGTGGCCAGGTCCTTTTGGTGGCCTTCCTTGTCAAGGGATGTGCGGTCATTTGTGCAGTCCTGTGGTACTTGTGCTCGAGCTAAGCCTTGCTGTTCTCGTGCCAGCGGGTTGCTCTTGCCCTTGCCTGTCCCGAAGAGACCTTGGACACACATCTCTATGGATTTCATTTCGGATCTTCCGGTGTCTAAGGGCATGTCTGTCATCTGGGTGATATGTGATCGTTTCTCCAAGATGGTCCATCTGGTTCCTTTGCCTAAGCTGCCTTCCTCTTCTGATCTGGTTCCTGTGTTCTTCCAGAACGTGGTTCGTTTGCACGGCATTCCTGAGAAATTGTGTCGGACAGAGGATCCCAGTTTGTTTCCAGGTTCTGGCGATCCTTTTGTGGTAGGATGGGCATTGATTTGTCGTTTTCGTCCGCTTTTCATCCACAGACTAACGGACAAACGGAACGAACTAATCAGACTCTGGAGGCGTATTTGAGGTGTTTTGTCTCTTCTGATCAGGATGATTGGGTGACCTTCTTGCCGTTGGCTGAATTTGCCCTTAATAATCGGGCTAGTTCTGCCACCTTGGTTTCGCCATTTTTCTGCAACTCCGGTTTACATCCTCGTTTTTCCTCGGGACATGTGGAGCCTTCTGACTGTCCTGGAGTGGATTCTGTGGTGGATAGGTTGCAGCGGATCTGGAATCATGTGGTGGACAACTTGAAGTTGTCACAGGAGAAGGCTCAGCGTTTTGCCAACCGCCGCCGCGGTGTGGGTCCCCGACTTCGTGTTGGGGATTTGGTATGGCTGTCTTCTCGATTTGTTCCTATGAAGGTCTCCTCTCCCAAATTTAAGCCTCGATTCATTGGTCCTTACAAGATATTGGAGATCCTTAATCCTGTATCCTTTCGCCTGGATCTTCCGGTGTCGTTTGCCATTCACAACGTATTTCATAGGTCCTTGTTGCGGCGGTACGTTGTGCCTGTGGTTCCTTCTGCTGAGCCTCCTGCTCCGGTGTTGGTTGAGGGCGAGTTGGAGTACGTGGTGGAGAAGATCTTAGATTCTCGTCTCTCCAGGCGGAGGCTTCAGTACCTGGTCAAGTGGAAGGGCTATGGTCAGGAAGATAATTCCTGGGTGGTCGCCTCTGATGTGCATGCGGCCGATTTAGTTCGTGCCTTTCACGCCGCTCATCCTGATCGCCCTGGTGGTCTTGGTGAGGGTTCGGTGACCCCTCACTAAGGGGGGGGTACTGTTGTGAATTTACCTTTTGGCTCCCTCTAGTGGCTACTAGTGATTTTACTCTGGGTATGTCTATCATCCCTTGTATGCTCACCTGGGTCGTTAGGTCAGGGGTGTTGCTATATAAGCTCCCTGGACCTTCAGTTCAATGCCTGGCAACGTTGATATCAGAGCTAATCTGTAGTGCTCTTGTCTACTGATCCTGGTTCCTGCTTGATTAAGCTAAGTCTGCTTTCTTGCTTTTTTGCTATTTGTTTTTGTTTGCATTTTTGTCCAGCTTGTACATAATCTGTATCCTATCCTTGCTGGAAGCTCTAGGGAGGCTGGAGTTCTCCCCCCGGGCCGTTAGACGGTTCGGGGGTTCTTGAATCTCCAGTGTGGATTTTTGTTAGGGTTTTCGTTGACCATATAAGTTATCTTACTACATTCTGCTATTAGTAAGTGGGCCTCTCTTTGCTAAACCTAGTTCATCTCTGTGTTTGTCATTTCCTCTTACCTCACCGTTATTATTTGTGGGGGGCTTGTATCCTGCTTTTGGGGTCTATTCTCTGGAGGCAAGAGAGGTCTTTGTTTTCCTCTTCTAGGGGTAGTTAGTCCTCCGGCTGGCGCGAGACATCTAGCGACCAACGTAGGCATGTTCCCCGGCTACTTCTAGTGTTGGCGTTAGGAGTAGATATATGGTCAACCCAGTTACCACTGCCCTATGAGCTGGATTTTTGTACTTCGCAGACTTGCTGATATCTCTGAGACCCTCGCCATTGGGGTCATAACAGTTGGGACTGTGCGGACAGCACTTCTGGACGGCAACTAGCGGTGTTGGAGCCCAGGGACAGGAGGAGGAGGAGGAGGTGGAGGAGATAGGAGGGATTGCCACACACACAGCTGGGGAACAGCTGACGTTACTGAACCCCAATAACAGAGGAGGGACTGTTGGGACTGTGCGGACAGCACTTCTGGATGGCAACTAGCGGTGTTGGAGCCCAGGGACAGGAGGAGGAGGAGGAGGCGGAGGAGATAGGAGGGATTGCCACACACACAGCTGGGGAACAGCTGACGTTACTGAACCCCAATAACAGAGGAGGGACTGTTGGGACTGTGCGGACAGCACTTCTGGATGGCAACTAGCGGTGTTGGAGCCCAGGGACAGGAGGAGGAGGAGGAGGTGGAGGAGTTAGGAGGGATTGCCACACACACAGCTGGGGAACAGCTGACGTTACTGAACCCCAATAACAGAGGAGGGACTGTTGGGACTGTGCGGACAGCACTTCTGGACGGCAACTAGCGGTGTTGGAGCCCAGGGACAGGAGGAGGAGGAGGTGGAGGAGATAGGAGGGATTGCCACACACACAGCTGGGGAACAGCTGACGTTACTGAACCCCAATAACAGAGGAGGGACTGTTGGGACTGTGTGGACAGCACTTCTGGATGGCAACTAGCGGTGTTGGAGCCCAGGGACAGGAGGAGGAGGAGGAGGTGGAGGAGATAGGAGGGATTGCCACACACACAGCTGGGGAACAGCTGACGTTACTGAACCCCAATAACAGAGGAGGGACTGTTGGGACTGTGCGGACAGCACTTCTGGACGGCAACTAGCGGTGTTGGAGCCCAGGGACAGGAGGAGGAGGAGGAGGTGGAGGAGATAGGAGGGATTGCCACACACACAGCTGGGGAACAGCTGACGTTACTGAACCCCAATAACAGAGGAGGGACTGTTGGGACTGTGCGGACAGCACTTCTGGATGGCAACTAGCGGTGTTGGAGCCCAGGGACAGGAGGAGGAGGAGGAGGCGGAGGAGATAGGAGGGATTGCCACACACACAGCTGGGGAACAGCTGACGTTACTGAACCCCAATAACAGAGGAGGGACTGTTGGGACTGTGCGGACAGCACTTCTGGATGGCAACTAGCGGTGTTGGAGCCCAGGGACAGGAGGAGGAGGAGGAGGTGGAGGAGTTAGGAGGGATTGCCACACACACAGCTGGGGAACAGCTGACGTTACTGAACCCCAATAACAGAGGAGGGACTGTTGGGACTGTGCGGACAGCACTTCTGGACGGCAACTAGCGGTGTTGGAGCCCAGGGACAGGAGGAGGAGGAGGAGGTGGAGGAGATAGGAGGGATTGCCACACACACAGCTGGGGAACAGCTGACATTACTGAACCCCAATAACAGAGGAGGGACTGTTGGGACTGTGTGGACAGCACTTCTGGACGGCAACTAGCGGTGTTGGAGCCCAGGGACAGGAGGAGGAGGAGGAGGTGGAGGAGATAGGAGGGATTGCCACACACACAGCTGGGGAACAGCTGACGTTACTGAACCCCAATAACAGAGGAGGGACTGTTGGGACTGTGCGGACAGCACTTCTGGATGACAACTAGCGGTGTTGGAGCCAAAGGGACAGGAGGAGGAGGAGGAGGTGGAGGAGATAGGAGGGATTGCCACACACAGAGCTGGGGAACAGCTGACGTTACTGAACCCCAATAACAGAGGAGGGACTGTTGGGACTGTGCGGACAGCACTTCTGGATGGCAACTAGCGGTGTTGGAGCCCAGGGACAGGAGGAGGAGGAGGAGGCGGAGGAGATAGGAGGGATTGCCACACACACAGCTGGGGAACAGCTGACGTTACTGAACCCCAATAACAGAGGAGGGACTGTTGGGACTGTGCGGACAGCACTTCTGGATGGCAACTAGCGGTGTTGGAGCCCAGGGACAGGAGGAGGAGGAGGAGGTGGAGGAGTTAGGAGGGATTGCCACACACACAGCTGGGGAACAGCTGACATTACTGAACCCCAATAACAGAGGAGGGACTGTTGGGACTGTGCGGACAGCACTTCTGGACGGCAACTAGCGGTGTTGGAGCCCAGGGACAGGAGGAGGAGGAGGAGGTGGAGGAGATAGGAGGGATTGCCACACACACAGCTGGGGAACAGCTGACGTTACTGAACCCCAATAACAGAGGAGGGACTGTTGGGACTGTGTGGACAGCACTTCTGGACGGCAACTAGCGGTGTTGGAGCCCAGGGACAGGAGGAGGAGGAGGAGGTGGAGGAGATAGGAGGGATTGCCACACACACAGCTGGGGAACAGCTGACGTTACTGAACCCCAATAACAGAGGAGGGACTGTTGGGACTGTGCGGACAGCACTTCTGGACGGCAACTAGCGGTGTTGGAGCCCAGGGACAGGAGGAGGAGGAGGAGGTGGAGGAGATAGGAGGGATTGCCACACACACAGCTGGGGAACAGCTGACGTTACTGAACCCCAATAACAGAGGAGGGACTGTTGGGACTGTGCGGACAGCACTTCTGGATGGCAACTAGCGGTGTTGGAGCCCAGGGACAGGAGGAGGAGGAGGAGGCGGAGGAGATAGGAGGGATTGCCACACACACAGCTGGGGAACAGCTGACGTTACTGAACCCCAATAACAGAGGAGGGACTGTTGGGACTGTGCGGACAGCACTTCTGGATGGCAACTAGCGGTGTTGGAGCCCAGGGACAGGAGGAGGAGGAGGAGGTGGAGGAGTTAGGAGGGATTGCCACACACACAGCTGGGGAACAGCTGACGTTACTGAACCCCAATAACAGAGGAGGGACTGTTGGGACTGTGCGGACAGCACTTCTGGACGGCAACTAGCGGTGTTGGAGCCCAGGGACAGGAGGAGGAGGAGGAGGTGGAGGAGTTAGGAGGGATTGCCACACACACAGCTGGGGAACAGCTGACATTACTGAACCCCAATAACAGAGGAGGGACTGTTGGGACTGTGTGGACAGCACTTCTGGACGGCAACTAGCGGTGTTGGAGCCCAGGGACAGGAGGAGGAGGAGGAGGTGGAGGAGATAGGAGGGATTGCCACACACACAGCTGGGGAACAGCTGACGTTACTGAACCCCAATAACAGAGGAGGGACTGTTGGGACTGTGTGGACAGCACTTCTGGACGGCAACTAGCGGTGTTGGAGCCCAGGGACAGGAGGAGGAGGAGGAGGTGGAGGAGATAGGAGGGATTGCCACACACACAGCTGGGGAACAGCTGACGTTACTGAACCCCAATAACAGAGGAGGGACTGTTGGGACTGTGCGGACAGCACTTCTGGACGGCAACTAGCGGTGTTGGAGCCCAGGGACAGGAGGAGGAGGAGGAGGTGGAGGAGATAGGAGGGATTGCCACACACACAGCTGGGGAACAGCTGACGTTACTGAACCCCAATAACAGAGGAGGGACTGTTGGGACTGTGCGGACAGCACTTCTGGATGGCAACCAGCGGTGTTGGAGCCCAGGGACAGCAGGAGGAGGAGGAGGTGGAGGAGATAGGAGGGATTGCCACACACACAGCTGGGGAACAGCTGACGTTACTGAACCCCAATAACAGAGGAGGGACTGTTGGGACTGTGCGGACAGCACTTCTGGACGGCAACTAGCGGTGTTGGAGCCCAGGGACAGGAGGAGGAGGTGGAGGAGATAGGAGGGATTGCCACACACACAGCTGGGGAACAGCTGACGTTACTGAACCCCAATAACAGAGGAGGGACTGTTGGGACTGCGGACAGCACTTCTGGATGGCAACTAGCGGTGTTGGAGCCCAGGGACAGGAGGAGGAGGAGGTGTAGGAGATAGGAGGGATTGCCACACACACAGCTGGGGAACAGCTGACGTTACTGAACCCCAATAACAGAGGAGGGACTGTTGGGACTGTGCGGACAGCACTTCTGGACGTCAACTAGCGGTGTTGGAGCCCAGGGACAGGAGGAGGAGGAGGAGGTGGAGGAGATAGGAGGGATTGCCACACACACAGCTGGGGAACAGCTGACGTTACTGAACCCCAATAACAGAGGAGGGACTGTTGGGACTGTGCGGACAGCACTTCTGGATGGCAACTAGCGGTTTTGGAGCCCAGGGACAGGAGGAGGAGGAGGAGGTGGAGGAGATAGGAGGGATTGCCACACACACAGCTGGGGAACAGCTGACGTTACTGAACCCCAATAACAGAGGAGGGACTGTTGGGACTGTGCGGACAGCACTTCTGGACGGCAACTAGCAGTGTTGGAACCCAGGGACAGGAGGAGGAGGAGGAGGTGGAGGAGATAGGAGGGATTGCCACACTCACAGCTGGGGAACAGCTGACGTTACTGAACCCCAATAACAGAGGAGGGACTGTTGGGACTGTGCGGACAGCACTTCTGGACGGCAACTAGCGGTGTTGGAGCCCAGGGACAGGAGGAGGAGGAGGAGGTGGAGGAGATAAGAGGGATTGCCACACACACAGCTGGGGAACAGCTGACGTTACTGAACCCCAATAACCGAGGAGGGACCGTTGGGACTGTGCGGACAGCACTTCTGGACGGCAACTAGCGGTGTTGGAGCCCAGGGACAGGAGGAGGAGGAGGTGGAGGAGATAGGAGGGATTGCCACACACACAGCTGGGGAACAGCTGACGTTACTGAACCCCAATAACAGAGGAGCGACTGTTGACTGTGCGTACAGCACTACCAGGCAACAACTAGCGGTGTTGGAGCCCAGGGACAGGAGGAGGAGGAGAGGAACACAGTGTAGGCCGAAGCCTGATTGGAGAAAGTCGAAAGGGAACCTTTAACCCCCCCCCAAGGCATTTGTAGCTGAAAGAGCCAGCTTGTGCAGCACAAAGGATGCAAAAGGAAAAGTTGGCTCTTTTCATTATGCTCCTTGCAAACACAGAACTGAACACTTATAAAATGTGTCCCCTGATACCGTGAGACCGTCCCGGAGGTGGGACTTTCCTTCGTAATATGACGCAGCACAGCCGTCATTCCTACCCCCTTGGCGCCGTGCCCCGGCTCCTCAGCGTTGTTTGATTCCTTCCCGGAGCCTGCGCTGTTATGTTATCCCTTGGTCAGGCACACTTAGCGCTGCCCATCTTCTGGCATCATTTGGTGTCAGGCTGGCTGCGCCTGTGCGGACGTGCTCGCCGAGAGCCCGCCTCGCAGTGTCGTCTAATGTAATCCCACCGTGGGCCTGGGATCTATGGCCATGCGCAGTGCATATCCTCGCCTCTCACTCCCCTCCCTACGGCTTCTTCAGACTGTGCGGTGTCACGGCCGTGGCATGCTATTAGGGACCAGCTGACACCGCACAGTCTGAAGAAGCCGTAGGGAGATGAGTGAGAGGTGGAGGTTCAGATATGCACTGCGCATGTCCATGGATCTCAGGCCCCCAGTGGGATTAAATCAGAAGACACTGCGAGGCAGGCTCTCGGCCAGCGCGGCCGCACAGGCGCAGCCAGCCTGACACAAATGATGTCAGAAGATGGGCAGCGCTAAGTGTGCCTGGCCAAGGGATAACATAACAGCGCAGGCTCTGGGACGGAATCAAACAACGCTGAGCAGCCGGCGCACCGCGCCGGGGGGGTAAGAATGACGGCTGTGCTGCGTCACATTACGAAGGAAAGTCCCACCTCCGGGACGGTTTTACGGTATCAGTGGACACATTTTATAAGTGTTAAGTTCTGCGTGTGCAAGGAGCTAAACAAAAATAGCTACCTTTTCCTTGTGCAGCATTACTGCTGCACAAGGTGGTTCCTTCAGTAACAAACACCTTGGGGGGGGGGGACAGGTTCCCTTACATTTCAGTTGTTGTGTCAGCGTGGCGGTCGCAGGACACATTGCCGGCTACACAGCTGGGGATCAGCTGACATTACTGTAACCCAATAACACTGGGTCGTATGTTTTGACTGTGCAGACGGCACTTCTGAACCTCAACTGGCGGTGTTGGAGCCCAGGAATTTAAGTTCAGGTGGTAGAAAGATGAACACAACAGGAGACCTGGATAACGTAGACAGTCACCTAATTATTTAATCAGGAAGAGGAGTGGCAAATTCCGGCGAGATCCAGGCCTTGTTCATTTTCAGGAAAGTAAGCCGGTCAACGTTATCGGAGGATAGTCGCATGCGACGGTCAGTTAGTACACCACCTGCAGCACTAAAGACGCGTTCCGATAATACACTAGCCGCAGGGCAAGCCAGCACCTCCAATGCATACTGGCTTAGCTCTGGCCATGTATCCAGCTTTGAGACCCAAAACTTGAAAGGTGAAGAGCCGTCTGGGAGTACAGCAAGAGGGCAAGACATGTAGTCTGTCACCATCTGACGGAACCGTTGCCTCCTGCTGACTGGAGCCGTCTGTGATGGTGTTGACTTTTGTGACGGGCACAGAAAACTGTGCCACAGTTGGGCCATACTGCTCTTGCCTTGGGCAGAGGCACTGCTTCTGCTCCCTCTTTGTGCAGAGCCTCCACCACTGCCTGGACGCACTGAGCTGCTTTGTAATGCACTAGCAGCACTTCTCTCACTTGGAATGGAGAAGATGATGGAATTCACCAGTGTGTCTTGGTACTCCCGCATTTTTCGCTCCCGGTTCAACGGTGTGATGAGGCTTTCTACGTTGTCCCGGTAGCGAGGATCGAGGAGGGTGAACACCCAATATTCAGACATGTTGAGAATGTGGGCGATGCGGCGGTCGTTTCTCAGGCACTGCAGCATGTAATCCACCATGTGCTGCAGACTGCCAACTGCCCAAGAAACGCTGTCCCCTGCTGGAGGCGTGATCTCTGCCCGCTCATCATCACCCCACCCTCGCTGTACACACTGAGTACTGGACAATTGTGTAACTTCCTCCTCTGGACGGATGTCTTCCTCCTCCATTGACTCCTCCTCATCCTCCTCACAAACTGTCCCCTGCCTACGCGTTTGTGAGGAACCACGTGGCGCTGACTGTCCAGAAGATGATGGAAATGTTGAATCCTCATCCTCCACCTCTTCCACAACATCATCCCTTAGCGCTTGCAGTGATTTTTCAAGCAGGCAGATAAGGGGGACAGTCATGCTGACTAGTGCATCATCTGCACTCGCCATCCGCGTGGAATAATCGAAGGGACGCAAAACCTGGCAGACGTCATTCATAGTGGCCCACTCTGTGGTTGTGAAGTCTGAATGGCGCGGAGTGCGACTTCTTTGCGCCTGATGCAGCTGGTACTCCATTACAGCTTGCTGCTGCTCACACAACCGCTCCAACATATGTAACGTGGAATTCCACCTGGTAGGTAGGTCACATATGATGCGATGTTCCGGCAGGTGGTGTCGGCGCTGCAGAGCCGCAATGCGCGCTTTTGCCGTGCTGGAACGCCGCACGTGAGCACACTCTAGGCAGACCTTGTGCAGCAGTGCATCAAGATCCGGATAGTCCCTCAAAAAACTCTGCACGACCAAATTGAGCACATGTGCCAGACATGGGATGTGAGTGAGGTTGCCGAGGCCCAGAGCTGCCACCAGATTTCGGCCATTATCACACACTGCTTGTGCAGGGCAGGGACGGCTTGCCTGCTGAAGTAAAAGCGGCTGGGCACATTGTACTGTGGGACTGCCAATGACATCAAGTCACGGAAGCTGTCAGTCTCCACCAGCCTGAATGACAGCATTTCCAGTGACAGAAGTTTGGCAATGCCTGCAGTCAGAGCCTGTGCTCGTGGGTGGTTTGACGAGAAAGGCCGCCTTTTCTCCCATGCCTGTACTACCGTTGGCTGTACACTGGGCTGGGAGTGTGTGGATGACTGGGAACGTGGTGCTGCGGGTGGAATTACAGCGGGTCTCTGGACAACAGGGCCAGAGGTTCTTCCACGGCGATCCTGGGAGGAAGCCGAACCAGCTGCGTGTGAGCTGGAGGAAGAGGCAACACGAGCTGAAGAGGTGGTAGCTGCCGCTGTTGGTTGGCCTAGCACTTCAGTGTGTTTTTGTAACTCCGCCGCGTGCCTGTTGCGCACATGTTTCCAAATGTTGGAGGTATTGAGGTTGCTGACATTTCGACCTCTTTTTACTTTGTGATGACACACCTTGCATTTGACATAGCAAATGTCATCTGCAACTGTGTCAAAAAAGGACCAGGCACTGCAAGTCTTGGGAGCGCCCTTTTTGGCTTTTGGAAGAGACATGCTCCTAACGGGTGCCAAAGCGGAGGCTGCAGGATCTGCAGTCTTCCCCCTCCCTCTCCCTCTTTGGGCCGTACGGGGAATCTCTTCCTCAGAGCTGCTCCCACCACCTTCCTGTCCCTCACGCCAAGATGGGTCAAGGACCTCATCATCTACACTACCCTCTGCCCCCAACTGCTCCTCCTGGGTAGTCTCAGCAGCAGAGCACGCACCAGAAAGTGGCACCTGAGTGTCATCATCAGCGGATGCGGCCTGCGATGTGGTGACCGGAAGCACTGGCCCACCCGCCTCTTCAGAGGAAGAGAGAAAAAGCTGTTGGGCATCACTGCACCCTGCCTCTTCTTCCATTTCTCCAATGCTGCTTGGCTGGCCCCCTGTTTCCAAGCCAAGAGATTCAGAGAACAGAAGTAGAGACGGCTCCTGTCCTGGGCTCTCTGTCTGCCTGGGCAATTTGGCAGGTGGTGAAGAGACAGATGGCTGCTCTCCAGTGCTCTGTGTCTGAGAGGATGTGGCACTAATTGAAGTTGATGCATTAGCTGCCATCCATCCGACAACGGCTTCAATTTGTTCTTCACGCAGCAGCGGTGTACGGCGCTCTGCGACAAAGCTGCGCATGAAGGACTGTTCCCTGGTGAAAGTGGGTGCTGATGAGTCACCGGTGCCCGCAGCAGGCACAGAATCCCCACGTCCTCTCCCTGCTCCGCGCCCATGCCCACGTGCCTTACTCACTGCCTTCTTCATCTTGGTTGACTGATAAAGATAAGCAGAAAAGTACTAAAGGCTTTGTGTGCTTATTCCTGAACAACTCCTAACAGGTATAAGAAACACTAATTTTCTAAAGTGTGGACTAGACTTTAATATGAGCTAATGTGGCCTACACAAATGTTAAGTGGTGTCACTGGTGTGTTTGGTGAACTTTATTATTCATTTATTTTTTGGGGACTGAACTGACAACAGAGAGAGCTGCAGTCACACAGAGACCGTGCAGACAGCCGTAAACGGCGCTGCAAGGCCCAAAAACCCTCCTCTACGTTATCCTATGTAGTGTTTTTCCACAAGTTAGCTGGAGACGGGTGGAAAGACACTAATAGGAATTTTTTGAAAAAATGTGCAGCAGCCTGCACTACTTAAAACAAAAGGAAAATTGATTTTACGGTATGACGCAGTGAAGAACCCTGAGCTGGAGACAACCAGGCTATGGCTGCTCACAGACTACAGGGCGAGCTGCAGTCACACGGAGACCGTGCAGACAGCCGTAAATGGCGCTGCAAGGCCCAAAAACCCTCCTCTACGTTATCCTATGTAGTGTTTTTCCACAAGTTAGCTGGAGACGGGTGGAAAGACACTAATAGGAATTTTTTGAAAAAATGTGCAGCAGCCTGCACTACTTAAAACAAAAGGAAAATTGATTTTACGGTATGACGCAGTGAAGAACCCTGAGCTGGAGACAACCAGGCTATGGCTGCTCACAGACTACAGGGCGAGCTGCAGTCACACGGAGACCGTGCAGATAGCCGTAAACGGCGCTGCAAGGCCCAAAAACCCTCCTCTACTTTATCCTATGTAGTGTTTTTCCACAAGTTAGCTGGAGACGGGTGGAAAGACACTAATAGGAATTTTTTTTAAAAATGAGCAGCAGACTACACTACTTGAAAAAAAAAAAAAAAAACAGTATGAGGCAATGAACCACCCTCCCTGAACTGATTCCAACCAGCTATGGATGGCCTATGGCTGCACTCAGACTAGAGAGTGGGCTGCACTCACACACACACACAGACCTTGCAGATCGCTGTGAAAACAGCGCTACAAGGCAAAAGCAAGGTGAATAGTAGGTGAACACAGCGGTTGCTAAATTAGCCTTTGAAATGCACAAAGAAGCAAATCACTATCTCTAGACTGGCCCTCAGTCAGCAAACAGCGTCCTGTCACTAACTGAATTCACAGCAGAGTGAGCGAAAAATGGCGCCAGCGACTTTTAAACTGCATCATGACATCATTTCAGCAGCCAATCACAGCCATGCCAGTAGTTTCATGCCCTCCATGCTGAACAGGATGTGCCCACACTTGGAATCATTCTCATTGGCTGAATTTGTGCAGTTTGAATCTGGGAACTTCCGATTCCGGTATCCGATACGCGGCAAGTATCGGAATCCCGGTATCGGAATTCCGATACCGCAAGTATCGGCCGATACCCGATACTTGCGGTATCGGAATGCTCAACACTAATGAAGAGACAAAAGGATTTGCTCAAGACTATATCCACAGAAGATTTGTGGTCAGTTCTACAAGATGTTTGGACAGGGCTGCCACTAGGAATTTTGGGGCCCCATACTGGCAAAATTTTCAGAGCCCCCTTGAGACTCCACCCAGGTTCCATCCCAGCCCTGCCACCACCCCTCAAACTGTCCACAGTCCCACCGCTCTCTCTTGGAAAAACTCCACTTCTCACCAATCACACATTAACAGTTCCCATCACCAGATCATACATATAGCCAGCAGCTTTTGTTTTGGCCAAAAGATTTTTTTAATCTGCCATCATGACAAGGTAGACTCTTTTGGCCAGGCCCTACTCTACTTTAACCTATTAAACATTTGTTAAAATATGCAATACAATTTAGGTATATTTTTTTTTATTTTTCAATTTTTAAAATGACCAATAATATCACATACAAGGGACCAATACCACCACACCATGACCAGACACCATATTACCACCACATAGTGACCTATAATACCACAGGCAAGGAACAAATACCACCACCATGTCCTGACCACATATTGCCACCACAGTGACTGAATAATATCACATACAAGAGACAAATATAAATGCACCATGTTCAGACCACATATTACCACCACATGGTGAACAATAATACCACATACAAGGAACAAATACCACCACACCATAACCACACCACATATTAACACCACATAGTGACCAAATAATAGCACATACAAGGGACAAATACACCACACCATGACCAGACTATATATTACCACCACATAGTGACCAAATAATAGCATATGCAAGGAACAACTACTGCCACACCATGGCCGCACAACAAATTACCACCACATAGTGGCTGAATACAATACTGATCATTAATATAAAAAAACACAATACTAATATCACCATAAGTGCCATTATACACAGATCTGTACTTAGTATGCAGTGTCTATGAACAGGTAATACAGTGATCAACAGTGATATTATACACAGGAGCTCTGTATATAGTGTCAGTATACAGGTAATATAGTGATCGCAGATGATATTATACACAGAAGCTCTGTATGTAGTGTCAGTGTACAGGTGATATAGTTATCACAGGTAACATTATACACATAAGCTCTGTATATACTGTCAGTGTACAGGTAATACAGTGATCACCAGTGACATTATACACAGGAGCTCTGTATATAGTGTATAGTGTACAGGCAATACAGTGATCACCAGTGACATTATACACAGGAGCTCTTTTTATAGTGTCAGTGTACAGGTAATACAGGGATCACCAGTTACATTATACACAGGAGCTCTGTATATAGTGTCAGTGTACAGGTAATACAGTGATCAACAGTGACAATATACACAGGAACTCTGTATATAGTGTCAGTGTAAAGATAATACAATGATTACTGGTGACATTGTACACAGGACCTCTGTATATAGTATACAGTGTATAGTGTCGGTATACACGTAACACAATGACTCACCAGTGACGTCTCTAGGTGAAGTCCTTCTTCGCTTTTTATCTTCATCCAGCACAGACTGCCATCACTTCTTCCAGCCAGGGCTCATCTCTGCAGGAAATAACACAGTTATCTGGAGCTCCGCTTGCAGAACACATTACTTAATTTTTTCCCAACATCTACACTACACCAGATGAAGAAAAAAAGGTGTCACAGTAACAGGAACACCTCTCCTCATTTTAAATAGTATCCTTAAAAAATAAAATAAATACATCACTGCAGTAATAATATCACTTAATTAGCCCCAATGGTAATAATATCCCCCATCCTGACCCCTGTGTTTCTCATTCCTGGCTCTAGCCATATGTTCTCCCATCCTGACCCCATATGCTCTCCCATCCTGTCCTCATGAGTATCCATTCTGCTCTCATGTTATGTCCCATCCTAACCCATATGATCTCCCCATTCTGCCCCATCTGTCACATGATCCTGGCCCAACTGGCTCTATCGTATCCATCCTGCCCCATGATACTGCACCATGTGTCTCCATCCTGCCACATATTCCTACCCCATCTGTCTCCATCCTGCCCCATGTCACCATTCTGCCCCATGTCTCCATCCTGCCCCCGTTTCTCCATCCTGCCCCATGTCTCCATCCTGCCCCTTGTCTCCATTCTGCCCCATGTCTCCATTCTGACCCATGTGTTAACATCCTGCCCCCATGTCTCCCATCATGCATCATGTGTTTACATCCTGCCCCCATGTGTCAGGACTCTGAACATTTTTTATTACCTTTTGTGCATTACTGCCCTTTTCCAAGGTGGCGTCTTTGGTCTCATGTGCACTGTATCTTCCTGCTATAAAACTCCACCCCAGCCTTCAGTCTGTGCTAGAGTATTCTGCCTTGCATCCAGCTCCTGACCTCTGATGACTCCCTGGCTTTGCACCTGCTCCTGTGAACCTGTGTGGAGATGCTGCTACTCAGCTCTGAGTTCCTGCTGCATACACCAGTTCCAGTAATCCTTCTTCATCTGCTGCTCGTGTTTACTTCCATCTGCATTTGCTGGACATGTAAGCTGTTTCTGCTCTGCAAGAACCTGAGACTATCACCCAGGCCTCCCTGGTTGAGCTAAGATGTTATTTGAACTGCCTTATAAGCATATCTATCTGTGTTTTTGACTAAGCAAAGACTTATTCGTGTCAAGTATCCTCAAGAATAATTGTGCTTCCTAGACTTTCTGCGTGATTGCATTTTCCTCTGAAGTTTCCTATAGACTGCTAAGCTGCATTTAATATTTACTCCAAGTGTTGTGGACTTGAGTTTCTCTCTGCACCTGTTTGAATCACCGTGTGATAATATAGACTTTACCACTTATAAAACTGTGTCCTGTAGTTGTCTTGTTCCACGCAAAGAGTCTTTTGAGTTATCCCCTATAATTATTACACCGTGTCTCCCATGCTGCCCCATGTCTCCCATCCTGCCCCGTGTCTCCGTTCTGCCCCATGTCTCCATTCTACCCCATGTCTCTCATTCTGTCCTGTGTCTCCCATCCTGCCCCCATATCTCCATTCTGCCCCATCTCTCTATTTTGCCCCATGTCTCCATTCAGAATCAAGCAGGATGAAGACACATAGTCCATGTGTCTCCATCCTGCTGTTGAAACATATTGTGGCATGCCGCTTTCAATAAAAATAAAAACAAAAACTTTCTCCTTACCTGGCCACGTTCCTGCGGCGATGTTCCCTCCAGGCATTTCCAGATGGGACTTGTCGGCGAATGACTATGACGTCATACGCTGGCGACGCGCATGCTGGCGTCAGCTGCCAGCCTCCAGTTGGCTGGCAGCTGTTGTCAGCACGCAGGTGACAAGTTGCGTTTTGTGCTGATGGAGGGTGTGTAAAAACGACACATCCGCATACATCTGCATACATCCGCATACCCAATGTTAAAGATAGGTATGCAGGACGCATGCATAAGTATGCGGAAGCAGGCGGGGCTTAAGGGAGGATGTATGCAGCCCTCCGCATAGCCCCCGAATGTAAATGTGAACCCAGCCTTACTCTGATGTATTTTTTCCATACCTGTCTTAAACCTTTGTATACTACTGTATTTTTATCAATCATGCTCAGCAATTTTTAAATCTTCGACACAAAATAAATGAAGAGAGATGGTCAATTGGTCATGAGCAGCCACCCCTCTCCAGACCTCAATGCATGTTGGGGTTCTTTCAAGTTCGGAACTTTATCTTGTATACATACAGTGCTTTGGAAAAGTATTCATACCCTGTGAACTTTTTAACCCACTGTTTTTCATTTGGATTTTAGTTGATATACCAGCACAATGCAGCAAGAACTTGTGAAGTATAAAGAAAATGATACATGGTTTTATTAATATTTTAATAATATAAATCTGAAAATTGTGATGTGCATTTGCATTAAGCCCCTCTGAGCCAATACTTTATAGGACCACCTTTCGCTGAAATTACTGCTGCTTGTCTTTTGGACTACGTCTCTACCAATTTTGTATATCTAGAGGCTGAAATATTTCCCATTATTCTTTGTACACTAGCTCTAGCTCGGTGAGATTAAATGGAGAGTGTCTATGAACAGCAATTTTCAAGTCTTAAACAGATTCTCAATGTGATTTAGGTCTGGGCTTTGACTGTGCTATTTAAACACATGAATATGCTTTCATTTAAACCATTCAATTGTAGCTCTGGCAGTATCATCCAGTATTTCGATGTATTTTGCTGTATTTATCTTCCCATTACCTCTTACCATCTTCCCTCTCCCTTCTGAAGAAAAGCATCCCCGCAGCATGATGTTGCTACCACCATGGTTGATGTTGGGGATAGTGTTTTCAGGGTGATGTGCATTATTAATTTTCCACCACACATAGTGTTTGCATTTAGCAAAAAAAACATTGCTTCTCATTTGAGCAGAACACATTCTTCCACATGCTAACTTTATCCCCCACATGACTTTTTGCAATATGTAGACTCACATATGTCTGAATATTGTTACAACTCTTCCTGTCTCCAATCAAAGTATGATAAGAAAGAACAATCTACTGCTTTATCAATTTCATTCCTGTGCATGAACATGAATGAACAAATAGACATATTTATTGGAGAACAAGCACTCTAGTTTGATATGCTAAACTGGCAATTAAAGGGCCACTGTCACCCCTCCACCAGTTATAAACTAAAAGAGCCACCTTGTGCAGCAGTAATGCTGCAGTCTAACAAGGTGGCTCTTTTAGTTTTTGATTCCGTTATTCCCTCAATAAAGCGTTTTAAAATTTGCCCTAACTACCTGTCTGTAGACCTGGAGGTAGGTCCGAAGCCTCCTCTGTGAATCTCCCAACGGCCGTCACTCTTCTCTTCTGGGGATGTGGTCGCCGCCCCCTTCGCGCTGTTTCTTCTTAAATCCGGCGCCTGCGCTGTGCGTGCCTGCCTGGGACAGGCGCAGTCTTCATTGTCCGTCATAGGTCAGATGCAGGGTGCCTGACTGCGCCTGTGCGGGCAGTGCGGCCACCCTGTTGCTGAATCCCCGCCCCGCACTGTGTTATTCATTATGCACAGTGCGGGGCTGGGGTTCCTGGGCATGCGCACTGCGCTGTTCAGACGCTCCCCCAGCTCAGACGCTCCCCCAGCTCCCCCGCCTTCCAGCGTTGTTATTTGCGGCTGCTTCATTCCAAACGCTGGCAAGGAAACCTGTATATTATGGCAACGCTGGAAGGCGGGGGACCGGGGGAACGTCTGAACAGCGCAGTGCGAATGCCCAGGAACCCCAGCCCCGCACTGTGCATAATGAATAACACAATGCGGGGCGGGGATTCAGCAACAAGGTGGCCGCACTGCCCGCACAGGCGCAGTCAGGCACCCTGGATCTGAGCTATGAAGGACAATGAAGACTGCGCCTGTCCCAGGCAGGCACGCACAGCGCAGGCGTCGGATTTAAGAAGAAACAGCGCGAAGGGGGCGGCGACCACATCCCCAGAAGAGAAGAGTGACGGCCGTTGGGAGATTCACAGAGGAGGCTTCGGACCGCCTCCAGGTCTACAGACAGGTAGTTAGGGCAAATTTTAAAACGCTTTATTGAGGGAATAATGGAATCAAAAACTAAAAGAGCCACCTTGTTAGACTGCAGCATTACTGCTGCACAAGGTGGCTCTTTTAGTTTATAATGGCTGGAGGGGGTGACAGTGGCCCTTTAAAGGGAACCTGTCACCCCCAAAATCGAAGGTGAGCTAAGCCCACGGCATCAGGGGCTTATCTACAGCATTCTGTAATGCTGTAGATAAGCCCCCGAGGTATCCTGAAAGATGAGAAAAAGAGGTTATATTATACTCAAGGGCGGGCGGGTGGGTCATACTGTCCGTGGCTGGAGTATGGTTTTTAGCAAAATGTTCAATTTGGTCCATTTTAAGACAAACTAGAAAGGTTGAACTTGATGGACCGAAGTCTTTTTCCAGCCTACAGTATGTAATTATGAAACTATTATATAACTATGAAAGCCACTTTTTAAAGAATTTAAGACTTTTTTGTTTCAAATTAAAACTGTCTGCACCATTTTGATGAATTTGTCACAAAAAGCATTAGTGAATACCACAAGACAGAAAAAGGGATTTGAGAATATCGCAAATGATAAAGCAGGCTAAAATTTTCAATGGGGAGTTAACATAATCAGTTAAAATGCAATATTGCATCTTGATGCATAGCAGTTATAGTAGCTTTATTGGGGTTCATGGCTGTTACCCAGATTGCTACTGTATAAGGTGCAGACGATCCAAGGAGCCGTACAGTATTTGTGAGGAAGGTGCTTTTTTACCTTCTGTAGGAACATGCTGTACTTAAGCTATAAATATTCTATAATGATAATGTAGCATTTATATATGCTGTTGTGTATATAAGGCACCGTAGATGCTTTATATTATGCAGTTTAAAAATAGAAATAAAAATATGCAGGTGCTGATAAGCCTTGTGTCACATTGCGCTAATTGGGGCTCCTGTGTCTTTAGTGCATCATACTGTACATTTCACATTCATTTATATTAATCCTGCTTTTTTAGGTCTTTTTATCACGAAAATGTAGGTTTTATTTGGACTGATGTGCTAAAAAGGGACCATACCTGAAATCATTTGTAGTATTATTTTTTCAAGAAACAGGATCACTCTTGGTCATGGGCTGTGTCTTGTATTGCAGCTGATTGCCATTAAAGTTAATGATTGAAGTAATTTTCTAGGAATAGTTAACCACATAAGAAATAAATCTTGGTAGAAGAGGCATAAACAAAGACATGAGCTAATGAATATAATGACTGAGTGATGACAAGTGTTTCCCATATAATTAAATATTTGATTATGAGGAAAAGCATATTGTAAGACCAATATCTTGGTTCATTTTGCTCTCTAGTTATTACAAGGGATTGTTTCTGGTGTTTTAGTTACTCTCAGGGCTTGCTCGCACGAGTGCACAACACAGCCGAAAGCTATCCGACGTTTTATTTTATAACACTTGGCTCAATGTTATACTATGGGGCAGTGCAAATCAGTGATTTTTAAAATAGCAGTATGTTGCGAGTGCATCCTATAATCAAAACATGCGCAGCCATATAGGTTTATGGATGTGTGTAAAACATCTTACTGCACTTGGATGTCTTCCGAGTGCAGTTGGATGTATGCTCACGGAGACAATGGAAAAGATGGAGAAATTAAGTTCGCAATCCCTGTACTCCGATTCTCTTATTCCAGAGGCTTGGATCACACTAAGATG
Organism: Ranitomeya variabilis; assembly: GCF_051348905.1. Classification (NCBI taxonomy): domain Eukaryota; kingdom Metazoa; phylum Chordata; class Amphibia; order Anura; family Dendrobatidae; genus Ranitomeya; species Ranitomeya variabilis. Next base: position 433,468,839 of record NC_135234.1, read on the forward strand.
ACAGCGTCTTTAGCATAATTGGTCTGATTTTTGCATGAGAGAATATACAGCCATGTAAGTGAGCCCTTAAAAACACAAGCTACTCTGCTTAGGAGATCGCATGCTTTTGTTTACACCTTTTCACCTCTGTACATGGAAGTGGATTTAACTACAAAGACCCTTGGGTTGCATCCACAGAGTAGCTGCTGCCTGGTCAAAGTCAGAGAAATGGTAAAAAGGACAACATTAGATGGAAGGGTTTCTTGTAAAGCTCTGGTCAAAACATGGAGAAAAGAAACAGAAAGTGAAGAGCTAATTTAATAGAGTCAAGTTCATGTACCAATTTGAGGATAAAAGTAAAGAGTAGTAAATAGGCAAGGCCAGTCATTTGTCAGCAACAGTAATCAGGAATGTCACAGTTTAAACTCCTTTAACAACCACAGTATGATAAAAAAAGTTTAGGTAGGGTGCTGTGCACTACCATAGGCCGTAGAACAGTGCCCTTATATGTACTTAGATTAAAATATTGAAATTAGTAAAATTAGTAGTGGAAGCTTTGGACTAGTCATGCAAGAGAAAATAATGAGTAAATGGAGTGGGCAGCAAGCATAACACCCAGCAGCAGAATATGGTATATCTTTGTTAGGACCGAATGACAAGTTGGTTTATTTCTATATATCAATATGTGTTAGTGGGTAATGTGGGTATTATGTTGATAGTTGTTAACTTTTTTTTATCCTATTCTCCCTTTAGGCCGGTTTTACATGTCAGTGGCTCCGGTATGTGTAGTGACAGCTTGAATGGGTCTATGCACATGTCTCCATGTTTTCACGGACCGTGTGTCCATGTGCAAAACACGGAGACATGTCCGTTTTTCTCCAGCAGCACGGTCTGCAAAGCGTCCCGCACACGTACGCACGGAGAACAGTGTGCACTCTCCTCCGTGTGCACGTACCGCCTGTCCCCCCTGCATGTGGTGCTGAAGGCGGCATTCATCCCTTCTGTCCTGCTCGGCTGAAAGCAGCGCTTACAGAACAGAACAGATGAAAAATGATGTTTTGTTTTCACCTCCCATAGGGGTGGAGCCGCATATTCATCACTGTAATGAGCGGTACCACGTGACCGCTCACACAGGACAAGCAGCCGGTGCTGAGAGGAGGCATCGTGGGAGCTGGGTGAGTATTTCTCTGCAAGCGGGCGGGCGCACAGGGGGTGGGGAGGGGTGGGAGGTGACCCCCAAACTTTATATTTAAAGAAAAAAAACACAAAACATCATTTTTCATCTCTTCTGTTCTGCGAGCGCTGCTTTCAGCCGAGCAGGACAGAAGGGATGTATTGCGCCTTCAGCACCACACCTAGGGGACAGCGCTTACTGTAGCGCTGTCTCTCCTGCACAGTCTGTGTGGTCCTCAGGCGGCACACGGGCGGCACACGGCTGCCGCACGTGTGCCACACTGATGTGCCACGTGAGCACACGGACACACGGACATGGATAACTCCGGTACCGATTTCTCCGGTACCGGAATTATCTGGACGTGTGAGACTGGCCTTACCCTGTTCCTACATGTAATATACCGTTTAGAAACATAGAAATGTGCGCCTAAATGGTTTTGCTATTTGCTGGAGTTAGAAGTGCTGGTGGCACCTCATCTGCACAGGTTACCAGCACTTATTCAGACTACTGGGGTATAGCTGACCATACATATTGCTAAAAAGTCAGGTAAACCTGTTATTTCCTGCAGAATTACCGTATTTTTCTGATTATAAGATGCACTTTTTTCCCAATTTTTTTTTGGGGGAAAATAGGGGTGCGTCTTATAATGCGGATATACCTTACCGTCTGTGGTGGAGCAGGGTCCCAGGGTCGCTGCTGGAGGAGGCAAGAGTGGAGCGTTGCTGCAGGCTGGGATGAGGGGGTGTTTGGATTTGAAGCAATGAGATCTCATCTCCCGAGATCTTGGTGCTGAGATCTCCATCTGCGCATGCGCTGCCCACGGCAGCCATTTTCCCGGAGTCCAACGCATAGTAAACCATGTAAGTGTGGGGGCTCTGGGCTTTCACAAAATGTCGGCAGTGGCGCACATCCGAACACCCCCTCATCCCAGCCTGTGGCCTAGAGCAACGCTCCACTCCTGCCTCCCCCAGCAGCGACCCTGGGATCCCGTTTCACCGCAGCCACCACCCCCGGTAAGCAATAAGACGCATGGATTATAAGAAGCACCACCATTTTATTTAAAAGAGTTTTTTTCCTATTTTTCTACTCAAAATTTGTGGTGCGTCTTATAATGTGCAAATATGGTAGCTAACAAGCTCATGTATGCAAAGCTCATTTGACAGTCTTCTGATGGAAAATCTAGAAATTGGCTAGAATTACTTAGTATTACATGGATTTGCAGGTGTAAGTCTTTTGTGTCTGCATTATAAATATATATCTATAATATAATGGTAGGAGCGTCACTCTGTCCGAAGTCGTTATAGACTGTGCAAGAGCAACGTGCCTGCGCAGTCTGGACCCCATAGAATTACGCATCCGGGAATGAGGATTGTGGCCCAGGATTGTGGCCGCGGCAGAGATCGCGGTATGCGTAAGCACTGAATGCATACCGCGATCTCTGGCACCATGTCCCGGCTATGCCTGCTACATTGACATTGATTGACACATTAGCCAATGATGGGACAGTAGTAGTCCCATCATCCAGCTAATGTGTTGAATGTAAAAAAAAACACATACGGTACATATATAGTTCATATTCACCATCTACACCTAATCCCCGAAGCTCACCTGAAAAAAAATTATATAATAAACCAACAATATACTCCCTGTATCCACCGTAATCCAATTAATACGATTGTCCCACGACGATCTCCTGTGGAGAGCTGTAACATCGGCTGATGCGACCGCTCTACAGGGGCCCCGTGATACAATGATGGAAGGTATCCTTCCGCACTGTACCCTCCGCCGCTGTGAGTACAATATAGTTCATACTGTCACTTGCGGCACAAATTCCCATGCAGCATTGCATAAAGCGAGACAATGAACTAAAGCAACCTCTTCAGCGATGCACTGCAGGAGCCATTGTCTCCTGTCAGTGTGTCACTGAAGGTCTATAGAGCTGTCACATCTCCTGATGTGACAGCTCTATAGGGTTAGATCATAGTGGGACACTCATAATTAATTGGACTGCGTCGGACAGGGAGTATACGGTTGGTTTATTATGTTTTATTTTTTCAGGTGATCGAGGGCGTTGCAGGAATTAGGCATGGTTGTAAGTATGGTGAAATTAAAAATATTAAAATACTTTTTTCTGGCTGTCTTTTTTAACTTTTTCACTACTATAGGATTACTATAGGGTTGCAGCAGTCACTGGTCTCCCATGTGAGTCACCTCTAGGAGCGGAGGGCAACGGGTGCGTAGCAATCTGATGTCCGTGATCAGTGGACATGGTCAGAGGGGATGTGCAAGGTGGGCCTGCGCACACAAGATGCTCCGCTAACAAGACCTTCACCTCACCCTGCTTCACGCTCTTCCTGCCAGGACTCCTGTCTTTTTCCCACAAGCAGCCCTTTTTATCTCTGACCCACCCTCTGCTGACAAGTGCAGAGGTCGGTCGGGCCACAAAAGTCTCCCTCGTGCAACAATGGTGACAGTCCCGACAGTTCTGGAACTGGCGTAAGAGAGGTACCCCTGGTCCATTTCATCTTCTTATACATACAGTGGAGAGCAAGGAGTGGAGGTTAGTGGTGAGATGAGTATTCATTTTTTTTATGAGCAGTTAGATAGATGGGTGGGACTGATTCCTTACATATCCCCACCCTGGGGCATGGTATAGCAGAGAAAATGAAGTCCAACTGTATCATTATTGCACAGTGTGTGGTGGTAAGAAGGCCTCATGTGTGATGCCTCCAGACTGAGTTGTTTACTGGATGTTATCCAGCATGAGAGTACCAGACCAACTCCAAAGTGCCATTATTTGGACTGCTTACGTTATTTTTGTTTATCTGCACTAAAAGATCGTTTAATTGCTTTGAGGCGTGGTTTATAGAGTCTTAATAAGCCATCCCGGACATTTTGCCTAAGCCGCTTTACGCTCCTACCTCAAACGCAACAGAGTGAGTAGAAACTTTACAGTTGGTGGAGAATGCGGACATGGAACTCCTAACAGAGGCGATTGTTAGACTTGGCCTATACTCATGTCCTAGGTGGTCATCTGGTGGTAGACAAAACCTAAGACTTGATACTTCAGAGGTTCTACTGGCTCAGCTGTCACAAAGATATCATGAATTATTGTAGGTCCTGTCCCATCTGCCAGCTAACCTCCCCGATCACTCATTTTTTTAGTATCTTATTGCCATTACTAGGGTTGAGCGAAACGGGTCGATCATTTTCAAAAGTCGCCGACTTTTGGCTAAGTCGGCGTCTCATGAAACCCGATCCGACCCCTGTGCTTGTCGGCCATGCGGTACGCGACTTTCGCGCCAAAGTCGCGTTTCAATGACGCAAAAAGCGCCATTTCTCAGCCAATGAAGGTGAACGCAGAGTGTGGGCAGCGTGATGACATAGATCCTGGTCCCCACCATCTTAGAGAAGGGCATTGCAGTGATTGGCTTGCTGTCTGCGGCGTCACAGGGGCTATAAAGGGGCGTTCCCGCCGACCGCCATCTTACTGCTGCTGATCTGAGCTTAGGGACAGGTTGCTGCCGCTTCGTCAGAAGCAGGGAGAGCGTTAGGCAGGGTCCACTAACCACCAAACCGCTTGTGCTGCAGCGATTTCCACTGTCCAACACCACCTTCGGTGTGCAGGGACTGTGGAAGCTATTTTTTTTTTTTTTTCCCCTCAGCGCTGTAGCTCATTGGGCTGCCCTAGAAGGCTCCGTGATAGCTGTATTGCTGTGTTTACGCCACTGTGGAAACCAACTGCTTTTTTCAAAGCACATATCCTCTTGTTCCTTCCTTTCTGCACAGCTATCTTTTTTGTTTGTCCACACTTTTTATTTAATTTGTGCATCAGTCCACTCCTATTGCTGCCTGCCATACCTGGCTTACATTACTGCAGGGAGATAGTAATTGTAGGACAGTTTTTTTTTTTTTTTTGTTTTTTTTGTGGGAGATTAAGATTGGCATTTCTGCTACAGTGCCATCCCTGTGTGTGCCATCTCTCACTGAGTGGGCCATAGAAAGCCTATTTATTTTTTCCGTGATTTGTGTTCTAAATTCTACCTCAACACAAAAACACTACATCAATCAGTGGGAGAAAAATATTGGCCTCAGTCAGGGCTTGTGTGCCACTGCTGTGTGTGCTATCTCTCATTCAGTGGGCTATAGCAAGCCTATTTATTTATTTTTTTTTTTTAATATTATTTGGTTTCTAAAGTCTCCCTGAAAAAAAAAAAAAAACCTAAAAAAACAGTGGGAGAGTAATATTGCCCTTTCAGCTTGTGTGCCAGTCTTGACTCCTGGGTGTGCCACCTCTCTCCCTTTCATTCAGTGGGCCATAGAAAGCCTATTTATTTATTTTTTTTAAATATTATTGGGTTTCTAAAGTCTCCCTTAAAAAACAAAAAATACATAAAAAAACAGTGGGAGAGTAATATTGCCCTTTCAGCTTGTGTGCCAGTCTTGACTCCTGGGTGTGCCACCTCTCTCTCTCATTCAGTGGGCCATAGAAAGGCTATTTTTTTTTTGGTTTTTTTAATATTATTTGGTTTCTAAAGTCTCCCTGAAAAAAAAAAAAAAAACATACAAAAAACAGTGGGAGAGTAATATTGCCCTTTCAGCTTGTGTGCCAGTCTTGACTCCTGGGTGTGCCACCTCTCTCTCTCATTCAGTGGGCCATAGAAAGCATTTTTTTTTTTTTTTCCTTGATTTGTGTTCTAAAATCTACCTCAACACAAAAACACTACATCAATCAGTGGGAGAAAAATATTGGCCTCAGTCAGGGCTTGTGTGCCACTGCTGTGTGTGCTAACTCTCATTCAGTGGGCTATAGAAAGCCTATTTTTTTTTTTTTTAATATTATTTGGTTTCTAAAGTCTCCCTGAAAAAAAAAAAAATACATAAAAAAACAGTGGGAGAGTAATATTGCCCTTTCAGCTTGTGTGCCAGTCTTGACTCCTGGGTGTGCCACCTCTCTCCCTCTCATTCAGTGGGCCATAGAAAGCCTATTTATTTTTTTTTTAAATATTATTGGGTTTCTAAAGTCTCCCTTAAAAAAAAAAAAAAACATAAAAAAACAGTGGGAGAGTAATATTGCCCTTTCAGCTTGTGTGCCAGGCTTGACTCCTGGGTGTGCCACCTCTCTCCCTCTCATTCAGTGGGCCATAGAAAGCCTATTTATTTTTTTTTTTAAATATTATTGGGTTTCTAAAGTCTCCCTTAAAAAACAAAAAATACATAAAAAAACAGTGGGAGAGTAATATTGCCCTTTCAGCTTGTGTGCCAGTCTTGACTCCTGGGTGTGCCACCTCTCTCCCTCTCATTCAGTGGGCCATAGAAAGCCTATTTATTTTTTTAAAAAAATATTATTGGGTTTCTAAAGTCTCCCTTAAAAAACAAAAAATACATAAAAAAACAGTGGGAGAGTAATATTGCCCTTTCAGCTTGTGTGCCAGTCTTGACTCCTGGGTGTGCCACCTCTCTCTCTCATTCAGTGGGCCATAGAAAGGCTATTTTTTTTTTTGGTTTTTTTAATATTATTTGGTTTCTAAAGTCTCCCTGAAAAAAAAAAAAAAAACATACAAAAAACAGTGGGAGAGTAATATTGCCCTTTCAGCTTGTGTGCCAGTCTTGACTCCTGGGTGTGCCACCTCTCTCCCTTTCATTCAGTGGGCCATAGAAAGCCTATTTATTTTTTTTTTTAAATATTATTGGGTTTCTAAAGTCTCCCTTAAAAAACAAAAAATACATAAAAAAACAGTGGGAGAGTAATATTGCCCTTTGAGCTTGTGTGCCAGTCTTGACTCCTGGGTGTGCCACCTCTCTCCCTCTCATTCAGTGGGCCATAGAAAGCCTATTTATTTTTTTTTTTAAATATTATTGGGTTTCTAAAGTCTCCCTTAAAAAAAAAAAAAAACATAAAAAAACAGTGGGAGAGTAATATTGCCCTTTCAGCTTGTGTGCCAGGCTTGACTCCTGGGTGTGCCACCTCTCTCTCTCATTCAGTGGGCTATAGAAAGCCTATTTTTTATTTTTTATTTTTTTTTTTATATTATTTGGTTTCTAAAGTCTCCCTGAAATAAAAAAAAAACGTAAAAAAACAGTGGGAGAGTAATATTGCCCTTTCAGCTTGTGCGCCAGTCTTGACTCCTGGGTGTGCCACCTCTCTCTCTCTAATTGTGGGCCACAGAAAGCCTTTTTTTTTTTTTTTTTTTTAATATTATTTGGTTTCTAAAGTCTCCCTGAGAAAAAAAAATAAATAAATTAGGTGGGAGATTAATATTGACATTAGTGCTTGAGTGACAGTCCTGCGTGTGTGTCATCTCTGTGATTTTGTGCCACAGAAAACAGAGTGTGTAACATTGTGCCTGATTTTCCTTGTGGTCTCACCAACCTGTTAAGGGATATTGAAATCATACTGAAGTTATAGCTCACCGTGTAAGTTGTTTGACAGCAACAAATAAAGTTACTTTGGTTAAGATTTTAAAACAATGAGGAAGTCTGGTGCAAGAGGTCGTCGTGGGCGTTCATTGTCAGCTGGTAATGATGGTAGTGGTAGTGGAGCATCAGGTGGTCGTGGGGATAAAAATATTCCACCTAAGTCTGGAGCTGTGGAGCCAGTTTCGTCGTCAGGCTACACAAGGCCTCGAACGCTCTCTTTTCTGGGAGTAGGAAAACCGCTTTTAAAGGCGGAGCAGCAACAGCAAGTTTTGGCTTACATTGCAGACTCAGCCTCTAGCTCTTTTGCCTCCTCTTCCGAAACTGGTAAATGTAAAAGCAGCGCGTCGCTTGTGGATGTTCACGGTCAGGGACAAGTCGCTTCCTTGTCCTCCTCAGCAAAAACTACAACAAGAGAGAAGGATGCAGCAGGCGACACAACGGGTCACTCCATGGAGCTCTTTACACATACCGTCCCTGGCTTAGAAAGTGAAACATTTAACAGGCCATGCCCATTACAAGTATATTCTGACATGGAGTGCACTGATGCACAGCCACAGCCAGAGTACTATGCTGCTCCTTTGATTCAGACCACCACATTGCCCTCTCAGGGTACAGATCCACAATCAGACCCTGATGAGACTATGTTGCCCCGCCACAAACGCTATACCACCGACCGACACAGTGACACAGACGAAGTTGCACACGAGCTCGAAGAGGAGGTAATAGATGACCCAGTTATTGACCCCGATTGGCAGCCATTGGGGGAACAGGGTGCAGGCGGCAGTAGTTCAGAAGCGGAGGTGGAGGAGGGGCCGCAGCAGGCATCAACATCGCAACAGGTTCCATCTGCCGGGCCCGTATCTGGCCCAAAACGCGTGTCAAAGCCAAAACCTGTTGGAGCACAGCGTTGCCATCCGGTTAAAGCTCAGTCTGCAATCCCTGAAAAGGGATCCGAGTCTAGGAAGAGTGCAGTCTGGCATTTTTTTAAACAACATCCAACTGATCAGCGCAAAGTCATCTGTCAAAAATGTTCAACTAGCTTAAGCAGAGGTCAGAATCTGAAAAGTCTAAATACTAGTTGCATGCATAGACACTTAACCACCATGCATTTTCAAGCCTGGACTAACTACCAAACGTCCCTCAAGGTTGTAGCACCCTCGGCCAATGAAGCTAGTCAGCAACGCAACATCCCTTCCGTCACTGTAAGGCCACCATTTTCCGCACCACCGGCAGTATCTGTGCAGGTTTCTTTGCCAGCCAAAAGCAGTCAGGGTCAGGGAATCACCAGTTTTGTAGGAGGAAATATTGCATCTAGGGCACCGGCGGAAACAATACCGTCTCCAACCGTCTCTCAGTCTGCCATGTACACCGGCACACCCGAAAGTTCCACGATCTCCAGCTCTCCAGTCCAGCTCACCCTACATGAGACTCTGGTTAGAAAAAGGAAGTACTTATCCTCGCATCCGCGTACACAGTGTTTTAACGCCCACATAGCTAGACTAATCTCGTTAGAGATGATGCCCTACCGGTTAGTTGAAAGCGAAGCTTTCAAAGCCCTGATGGAGTACGCTGAACCACGATACGAGCTACCCAGTCGACACTTTTTTTCCAGAAAAGCCATCCCAGCCCTGCACCAGCATGTTAAACAGCGCATCGTCCATGCACTCAGGCAATCTGTGAGTACAAAGGTGCACCTGACTACAGATGCATGGACCAGTAGGCATGGCCAGGGACGTTATGTGTCCATCACGGCACACTGGGTGAATGTGGTGGATGCAGGGTCCACAGGCGACATCAATTTAGGGACAGTTGTGCCTAGCCCACGGTCTAGGAAACAGTTGGCTGTAGGCGTTCGCACCCCCTCCTCCTCCTCCTCCTCGTCCTCCTGCAGAAGCTACAGCTCTTCCACAGAACGCAGTCTGCCAACCACTCCATCGGCAGATGACACTGTTGCACACCAGTTGTCCCATTATGGGCCAGCTACTGCCAAGCGTCAGCAGGCTGTATTGGCTATGAAGTGCTTGGGCGACAACAGACACACCGCGGAAGTTCTGTCCGAGTTCTTGCAACAAGAAACACAGTCGTGGCTGGGCACAGTAGATCTTGAGGCAGGCAAGGTAGTGAGTGATAACGGAAGGAATTTCATGGCTGCCATCTCCCTTTCCCAACTGAAACACATTCCTTGCCTGGCTCACACCTTAAACCTGGTGGTGCAGTGCTTATTGAAAACTTATCCTGGGTTCTCCGACCTGCTCCTCAAAGTGCGTGCACTTTGCTCACATATCCGACGTTCGCCTGTACACGCCAGCCGTATGCAGACCTATCAGCGGTCTTTGAACCTTCCCCAGCATCGCCTAATCATAGACGTTGCAACAAGGTGGAACTCAACACTGCACATGCTTCAGAGACTGTGCGAACAGAGGCGTGCTGTTATTTATTTGTGGGAGGATACACGGGCAGGCAGTAGGATGGCAGACATGGAGTTGTCAGGTGTGCAGTGGTCTAAGATACAAGACATGTGTCAAGTCCTTCAGTGTTTTGAGGAATGCACACGGCTGGTTAGTGCAGACAACGCCGTAATAAGCATGAGCATCCCCCTAATGCGTCTGCTGATGCAAAGTTTGACGCACATAAAGGAGCAGGCGTCTGCACCAGAGGAAGAGGAAAGCCTTGATGACAGTCAGCCATTGTCTGGTCAGGGCAGTGTACAGGACGAGGTAGCGGGCGAAGAGGAGGTGGAGGACGAGGAGGATGATGGGGATGAGTATATTTTTAATGCCGAACCTTTCCCGGGGGCACAGGAAATTGGTTGCGTGTCACGGCCGGGTTCTGGTTTTTTGAGGGACACAAGTGACGTAGATTTGCCTGCAACTGCCCCTCAACCAATCACAACCGGAGATTTGACAACTGGAACTTTGGCCCACATGGCGGATTATGCCTTACGTATCCTAAAAAGGGACACACGCATTACGAAAATGATGAACGATGACGATTACTGGTTGGCCTGCCTCCTTGATCCACGCTATAAAGGCAAATTGCAAAATGTTATGCCACATGAGAACTTGGAACTAATATTAGCAACCAAACAATCAACTCTTGTTGACCGTTTGCTTCAGGCATTCCCAGCACACAGCGCACGTGATCGTTCTCACACGAGCTCCAGGGGGCAGCAGACTAGGAGTGTTAGGGGTGCACACATCAGAAGTGGCGTTGGACAGAGGGGTTTTCTGACCAGGTTGTGGAGTGATTTTGCTATGACCGCAGACAGGACAGGTACTGCTGCATCAATTGAAAGTGACAGGAGACAACATTTGTCCAGTATGGTTACTAACTATTTTTCATCCCTTATCGATGTTCTCCCTCAACCGTCATTCCCATTTGATTACTGGGCCTCCAAATTAGACACCTGGCCAGAATTGGCAGAATATGCATTGCAGGAGCTTGCTTGCCCGGCAGCAAGTGTCCTTTCAGAAAGAGTATTCAGTGCTGCAGGTTCAATATTAACCGAAAAAAGGACTCGTCTGGCTACCCAAAATGTTGACGATCTAACATTCATTAAAATGAACCACAACTGGATTTCGAAATCTTTTGCCCCACCTTGCCCGGCCGACACCTAGCTTTCCTATGAAAAGCTCTTGCCTGTGAATTACTTTTCTAATGTCTAATTTGCTGCAGCTGATTGTACAGCATACGACATGTTTACACCTCCCTAAATGGCAAAACTCCCCACACGGGGCCGTGGTATCGCGACTTGGCGCAAGCACCCGTGAGACTGCTGTTTGTCTGAAGAGGTGGGTGTGCTCGCTTTTGGTTGACGGCATTGCTACTGGGTCCCTCATAGTACAATGTAGTGTCTCTGGCGGTGGTGGTGCGCACCCAACGTCAGACACACCGTTGTAACATGAGGGGCCCTGGGGCGGTCCCGCCGGCCTCAAGAGAGTTCCCCCCTACCCCAGCTCAAAATGTGCTCTACCACGTCCAAAATTATGTCGCACAGCTCCACCAATCTTTAGTCTATTCGCTGACATCATTCAATGTCTGGCACTGACAATACAAATTTGTAGACATCTATGATGCAACTTAAAGTAGTCTGTGTCTGTGTCCTATATTGGCACCATTAAATAGTTACTGCCAAATTACTATGTCAGAAACTCAGTAGATGAGCCCACCCCTGTACCTAAGTATGCCACCTTTTTTTTTGTTTTGGTTGTTTTGCGAGACATTAACATCTATTTATATTTTGGGAGTACTGGGACAGACACTCCTTGCACTACTCCTCCACTCACCACCAAGCTGCCTGTGTATCCATGTAACCGCTGTAAAGCTGCCATGAGCCTATTGTTTGTTATTTTAGGCCTTTGATAGCCTGTCTGCGGTCCCTACTTTAAATACTCCTCCACTGACCACCAAGCTGCCTGCCCGTGTATCCATGTAACCGCTGTAAAACTGCCATAAGCCTATTGTTTGTTATTTTAGGCCTTTGATAGCCTGTCTGCGGTCCCTACTTTAAATACTCCTCCACTGACCACCAAGCTGCCTGCCCGTGTATCCATGTAACCGCTGTAAAACTGCCATGAGCCTATTGTTTGTTATTTTAGGCCTTTGATAGCCTGTCTGCGGTCCCTACTTTAAATACTCCTCCACTCACCACCACCAAGCTGCCTGCCCGTGTATCCATGTAACCGCTGTAAAACTGCCATAAGCCTATTGTTTGTTATTTTAGGCCTTTGATAGCCTGTCTGCGGTCCCTACTTTAAATACTCCTCCACTGACCACCAAGCTGCCTGCCCGTGTATCCATGTAACCGCTGTAAAACTGCCATGAGCCTATTGTTTGTTATTTTAGGCCTTTGATAGCCTGTCTGCGGTCCCTACTTTAAATACTCCTCCACTGACCACCAAGCTGCCTGCCCGTGTATCCATGTAACCGCTGTAAAACTGCCATGAGCCTATTGTTTGTTATTTTAGGCCTTTGATAGCCTGTCTGCGGTCCCTACTTTAAATACTCCTCCACTCACCACCAAGCTGCCTGCCCGTCTATCCATGTAACCGCTGTAAAACTGCAATGAGCCTATTGTTTGTTATTTTAGGCCTTTGATAGCCTGTCTGCGGCCCCTACTTTAAATACTCCTCCACTCACCACCAAGCTGCCTGCCCGTCTATCCATGTAACCGCTGTAAAACTGCAATGAGCCTATTGTTTGTTATTTTAGGCCTTTGATAGCCTGTCTGCGGCCCCTACTTGCAATACTCCTCCACTGACCACACCAATGCTGCCCGTGTACCCCTGGAACCTATTTAAAAGTTCATAGAGCCTAGTTATATATTTTATTTACTATTAATAAGGCCATGATGGACTACGCTGTACCACACTACAAGCTAACCAGTCGACACTTCTTTTGCGAGAAAAGCCATCCCAACCCTCCACCAGCATGTAGAAGACCGCATTGTCCATGCACTCTGGCAATCTGTGAGTACAAAGGTGCACCTGACAACAGACGCATGGACCTGTAGGCATGGCCACGGAAGATTACGTGTCCATTACGGCGCAATGGGTTAATGTGGTGGATGCATGGTCCACAGGGGACAGCCTACTAAGTCTGTCTGCAGACCCTAATTCAAATTGTCCTCCACTGTCTAAATCGGAGCTTCCACCTTCTGGCTTTCGGCCTATAGTATCAGAAATTAAACTGCATTTGGCCTTCAACTTTGGTTAGGGCCTACTAACGGCTTCTGCCCCTGCCTGGTGTTGCCCTCAACTAAATAAAGCTGAGCTTCAACCTTCCGGCTCTCATTAAGTGGTTTTAAAAAAAAAAAATGGTGGTTAGGGCCTACTAACGGCTTCTGCCCCTGCCTGGTGTTGCCCTCAACTAAATAAAGCTGAGCTTCAACCTTCTGCTCCAAATTACCATTTTAAAAAATGCAATAGGCTTTTCCGGCCTACTAAAGGTGTCTGTCTGTGTGCCCCTGCCTGGTGTTGTCCTCAACTAAATAAAGCTGAGCTTCAACCTTCCGGCTCTCATTAAGTGGTTTTAAAAAAAAAAAATGGTGGTTAGGGCCTACTAACGGCTTCTGCCCCTGCCTGGTGTTGCCCTCAACTAAATAAAGCTGAGCTTCAACCTTCTGCTCCAAATTACCATTTTAAAAAATGCAATAGGCTTTTCCGGCCTACTAAAGGTGTCTGTCTGTGTGCCCCTGCCTGGTGTTGCCCTCAACTAAATAAAGCTGAGCTTCAACCTTCTGCTCCAAATTACCATTTTAAAAAATGCAATAATCTTTTCCGGCCTACTAAAGGTGTCTGTCTGTGTGCCCCTGCCTGGTGTTGCCCTCAACTAAATGAAGCTGAGCTTCAACCTTCTGCTCCAAATTACCATTTTGAAAAATGCAATAGGCTTTTCCGGCCTACTAAAGGTGTCTGTCTGTGTGCCCCTGCCTGGTGTTGTCCTCAACTAAATAAAGCTGAGCTTCAACCTTCTGCTCCAAATTACCATTTTAAAAAATGCAATAGGCTTTTCCGGCCTACTAAAGGTGTCTGTCTGTGTGCCCCTCCCTGGTGTTGCCCTCAACTAAATAAAGCTGAGCTTCAACCTTCTGCTCCAAATTACCATTTTAAAAAATGCAATAGGCTTTTCCGGCCTACTAAAGGTGTCTGTCTGTGTGCCCCTGCCTGGTGTTGCCCTCAACTAAATAAAGCTGAGCTTCAACCTTCTGCTCCAAATTACCATTTTAAAAAATGCAATAATCTTTTCCGGCCTACTAAAGGTGTCTGTCTGTGTGCCCCTGCCTGGTGTTGCCCTCAACTAAATAAAGCTGAGCTTCAACCTTCTGCTCCAAATTACCATTTTGAAAAATGCAATAGGCTTTTCCGGCCTACTAAAGGTGTCTGTCTGTGTGCCCCTGCCTGGTGTTGCCCTCAACTAAATAAAGCTGAGCTTCAACCTTCTGCTCCAAATTACCATTTTGAAAAATGCAATAGGCTTTTCCGGCCTACTAAAGGTGTCTGTCTGTGTGCCCCTGCCTGGTGTTGTCCTCAACTAAATAAAGCTGAGCTTCAACCTTCCGGCTCTCATTAAGTGGTTTTAAAAAAAAAAATGGTGGTTAGGGCCTACTAACGGCTTCTGCCCCTCCCTGGTGTTGTCCTCAACTAAATAAAGCTGAGCTTCAACCTTCCGGCTCTCATTAAGTGGTTTAAAAAAAAAAAATGGTGGTTAGGGCCTACTAACGGCTTCTGCCCCTCCCTGGTGTTGTCCTCAACTAAATAAAGCTGAGCTTCAACCTTCCGGCTCTCATTAAGTGGTTTTAAAAAAAAAAATGGTGGTTAGGGCCTACTAACGGCTTCTGCCCCTCCCTGGTGTTGTCCTCAACTAAATAAAGCTGAGCTTCAACCTTCTGCTCCAAATTACCATTTTAAAAAATGCAATAGGCTTTTCCGGCCTACTAAAGGTGTCTGTCTGTGTGCCCCTGCCTGGTGTTGCCCTCAACTAAATAAAGCTGAGCTTCAACCTTCTGCTCCAAATTACCATTTTAAAAAATGCAATAGGCTTTTCCGGCCTACTAAAGGTGTCTGTCTGTGTGCCCCTGCCTGGTGTTGTCCTCAACTAAATAAAGCTGAGCTTCAACCTTCTGCTCCAAATTACCATTTTAAAAAATGCAATAGGCTTTTCCGGCCTACTAAAGGTGTCTGTCTGTGTGCCCCTGCCTGGTGTTGTCCTCAACTAAATAAAGCTGAGCTTCAACCTTCTGCTCCAAATTACCATTTTAAAAAATGCAATAGGCTTTTCCGGCCTACTAAAGGTGTCTGTCTGTGTGCCCCTGCCTGGTGTTGCCCTCAACTAAATAAAGCTGAGCTTCAACCTTCTGCTCCAAATTACCATTTTGAAAAATGCAATAGGCTTTTCCGGCCTACTAAAGGTGTCTGTCTGTGTGCCCCTGCCTGGTGTTGTCCTCAACTAAATAAAGCTGAGCTTCAACCTTCCGGCTCTCATTAAGTGGTTTTAAAAAAAAAAAAATGGTGGTTAGGGCCTACTAACGGCTTCTGCCCCTCCCTGGTGTTGCCCTCAACTAAATAAAGCTGAGCTTCAACCTTCTGCTCCAAATTACCATTTTAAAAAATGCAATAGGCTTTTCCGGCCTACTAAAGGTGTCTGTCTGTGTGCCCCTGCCTGGTGTTGCCCTCAACTAAATAAAGCTGAGCTTCAACCTTCTGCTCCAAATTACCATTTTAAAAAATGCAATAGGCTTTTCCGGCCTACTAAAGGTGTCTGCCCCTCCCTGGTGTTGTCCTCAACTGAACAAAGCTGAGCTTCCACATTCTGGCTTTCGCCCTATACTATCAGATATTAAACTGCATTTGGCCTACTAGTGTGGTTAGGCCCTTGAAACAGTGTCTGCTGCTCTTGGGTTTGCTACTCCACTGAACAAAGCAATGCCGCCTGTTTAGTCCTGTTACCAATTTTGAACTGCATGTAGCCTACTTTATTCTTTGGCCCTATATCTGTTTCCTCCTCATCCTGCCCATTGCCCAGCCACTGCTAAATGAGTCTGCTGGTACATTGACCTAGACCACTACATTCCCCTTGTACTCTACACAGCCAGAATCTGTCCCTGCTGAAAGTAAGGTTCCCCTTCCCGCATGTTATACCACCTTACACAGGGACAAAGAGGAAGGTGCAGATGAAAGTGCAGGTTCCTTCATCAGGTGGGGGGGCATACTCGTTGGCGACGTCACTGGCACAGGGCCCCTCAGAGTACGCAAAAGTGTCGCTGCTGGTGGGAGGCGCCCCCGCCATGCAAACACACCGCCGTACTTTGAGGGGCCCTGTGCCAGTGGCAATGCGAACGAGTGGGCCCCCCCCTGCTTGCTCAGGATCACAGCACTTGCAACTTTTAAATACTTACCTTTCCCTGCAACACCGCCGTGACGTAGTCCGCATTTCCTGGGCCCACGAAAAACTTGAGCCAGCCCTACTCCCCCCACAACTTTCCCCCAATTCCCTATGCCCAACTATTATTATACAGTTAATTAAGATTGGCAAGCTTCAGAAACAAGAATGGATGTTTTTGGCATTAAAATGGGCACTGTAGGTGTTTTCCTGGCCTCCACTCACTGCCGACTATGCTTCCCCATTGACTTGCATTGGGTTTCGTGTTTCGGTCGATCCCCGACTTTTAGCGATAATCGGCCGACTGCACTCGACTCGACTCTGGACAAAATCGGGTTTCCCAAAACCCTACTCGATCTTAAAAAAATGAAAGTCGCTCAACCCTAGCCATTACCCATCATTGAGGTCATGTTTTGATCACGTAGTGATGGATTTAGTGGGACCCCTGGTCGAGTCCTCCAGAAAGAATCTGTATATCCTGGTAGTCCTTGACTATACTACATGGTACCTGGATGTGATGCCATTAAGAAACTCCTCCACTAACTGTATAACCCTAGAGCTAGTCCATATCTTTTCTCAGACGAGACTGTTGAAAGAGGTTATATGGGACTCAATTCATGTTGAAAGTCATGAGATAGTTGTGCAAATCCCTGCAGATCACACAACTCAGGACATTGGTCATTGAAGAGTCTAAGAGTGACTGGTCCAGTCCCATAGTTTTGATGCCGAAACCAGATGGAGAATGGCAGTTATGCAATAACTACCTTAAACTGAATGAAGTCTCTAAATTTGACACATATCCAATGCTCTTTGTCGATAAGCTCATTAAAAGGCTAGGAATAGCCTGGTACATTACCACTCTCACAAATTGTATTGGCAGATTTCCCAATCATGAATTGGTCAAAACCACTTTCAAAGAAGCAGGTCAGAGTGTTTCTAGGCATTGTGTGCTACTACTGCCAGTTCATTGCTAACTTCGCCATGATAGCATCACCTCTGATGGACGACCTTAATGGTAAAAAGTCGTCAATGGTCAAGTGGTCTCCAGAAGATGAAACAGCATTCCAGGAACTGAAGCTGGCCCTGTGTAAACAGCCAGTGTTAGTGGCTCCAGACCTCTCCAAGGAATTTGTGGTCCAGACATACACATCATATGTCGGATTAGTCTCAGGAAGTGAACGGCAAAGAACACCGGATAATGTACCTAAGGCGGAACCTGTCTTCCTGTGAGAAAAACAACTTCATCATGGAGAACAAGTGTTTTGCCATCAAGTGGACATTGGACATTTTAATATATTACCTATTAGGCAGGAAGTTCAGGTTAGTGTCAGACCAGGCCCTGCTGAGGTGGATGTGGAAGAAGAAGGGGAACAATGCCCCAGTGACTCAAAAAGCTACATGCTAATGCTGACGCTATGTTAAAAGTCCACTGTATGATAACGAAATGTGCCTAGTCCCCTTGGCTCTGAGCAGAGATGGATACTGTAAGGAGCTGTATCATTATTGCACAGTGTGTGGATGCAAGAAGGTCTCCTGTGTGATGTCTCCAGACTGGGTTTGCGTATTGGATGCTATCCAGCACAGATGTACCAGACCAACACCAAAGTGCCATTATTTGGACTGTTGACATTGTTTTTATTTATCTGCACTGAAAAGCCATTTATTTCCTTTGTTTAAGGCATGGTTCATGGAGTCTTAATAAACCAGCCTGGACGTTTTACCTAAACTGCTTCCCATGCCTACCTCAAATGCAACCAAGTGAATAGAAATTTAACAATATATATATAGGGCTCTTTGGTAGCCATGTGGGTACACAGAGACACAGGGTTTTTATATCAAAACAGAGAAAAGTTTATTGTCCTTCATAAACTTTACAGTTCCAAAACAGAAACAGCTTTCTTCAGCACATATGAATAAACAAAACAGTCCTTTTCTCTGGGTAAGGCAAAGCCAATCAAAACAGTCTCACCAAATTGGTGTCACAGGAACCTCTCAGGCTATAACACAGAGTATTCAGCAGCTCCTTCTTTCTCTAACTCTCTAACCTCAGCACTCTACACTTTGCTAAGCAAAGCTAACCCACTGCCTGTTATTATGCCTGTATACCTTTCCCATCCAAGCTCTTTCGGTTGCTCTTAATCCTGGACTAAAAATTCAGTCAAATAAAAACCCTCTCAGTAACCCAGTGTTACTGGTACAGACTTCCTGGGGCTCATATTACAGAAGCCAGGCGACTCGGTGACTTATACATGGCATCCAGGACCCTACCTCCTGCTTTCTTATATATATATATATATGTATATATACACACACAGTGAGGAGAATAAGTATTGGATACACTGCCCACCTACAAAAAATGGGGAGGTCTGTAATTTTTATTGTACAGTAGGTGCACTTCAACAGTAAGAGAAAATCAAACTATATGATTTTTTAAATAATGAAATAGCATTTTCTTGCATGAAATAAGTATGTGATCACCTACCAAACAGCAACAATTCTAACAATCCTGTTA
The DNA here is from genome assembly GCF_051348905.1 of Ranitomeya variabilis. Lineage (NCBI taxonomy): Eukaryota > Metazoa > Chordata > Amphibia > Anura > Dendrobatidae > Ranitomeya > Ranitomeya variabilis. Next base: position 433,487,804 of record NC_135234.1, read on the forward strand.
AGGTACCGTCACATTTAGCGACGCTGCAGCGATCTAGACAACGATCTAGATCGCTGCAGCGTCGCTGTGTGGTCGCTGGAGAGCTGTCACACAGACAGCTCTCCAGCGACCAACGATGCCGGTCCCCGGGTAACCAGGGTAAACATCAGGTTAGTAAGCGCAGGGCCGCGCTTAGTAACCCGATGTTTACCCTGGTTACCAGTGCTAATGTAAAGAAAACCAAACACTACATACTTACATTCCGGTGTCTGTCCCCCGGCGCTGTGCTTTCCTGCACTGACTGTGAGCGCCGGCCGGAAAGCACAGCGGTGACGTCACCACTGTAATCTGCTTTACGGCTGGCCGGCGCTGACAGTGCAGGAAAGCACAGCGCCGGGGGACAGACACCGGAATGTAAGTATGTAGTGTTTTTTTTTTTTTACATTTACACTGGTAACCAGGGTAAACATCGGGTTACTAAGCGCGGCCCTGCGCTTAGTAACCCGATGTTTACCCTGGTCACCAGTGAAGACATCGCTGAATCGGCGTCACACACACCGATTCAGCGATGTCTGCGGGAGTCCAGCGACGAAATAAAGTTCTGGACTTTCTGCTCCGACCAACGATGGCACAGCAGGATCCTGATCGCTGCTACGTGTCAAACTCAACGATATCGCTAGCCAGGACGCTGCAACGTAACAGATCGCTAGCGATATCGTTCAGTGTGAAGGTACCTTTAGTCTTTCTTTATGAAGCCCTCCTACTCTGCACTCATTATCTTTATTATTTGCACCTGTTTAGACTTGTTACCTGTATGAAAGACACCTGTCTACACAATCACACTCCAACCTCTACTCCATAGCCAAGACCAAAGATCTGTTTAAAGACACCAGTGACAAAATTGTAGATCTGCACAAGGCTATGATGGGCTACAGGACAATATGCAAACAGCTTGGTGAGAAGGCAACAACTGTTGGCACAATTATTAGAAAACGGATGAAACACAAGGTGACTCTCAATCTTCCTCAGTCTGGGGCTCCATGCAAGATCTCGCCTTGTGGGGTAAGGATGATTCTGGGAAAGGTCAGAAATCTGCTCAGAACTACATGGGAGGATCTGGTCAATGACCTGAAAGCTGGGACCACAGTCTCAAACATTACAGCTAGTGACGCACTACACTTCATGGATTAAAATCATGCAGGGCATGCAAGGTCCCCCTGCTCACGCTAGCACATGTCCATGCCCATTTGAAGCTAACTAATGACCATCCATTTCATGGATTAAAATCCTGCAGGGCATGCAAGGTCCCCCCTACTCATGCCAGCACATGTCCATACCCGTTTGAAGCTCACCAATGACCACCTGGATGATCCAGAGGAGGTATGGGAGTAGGTCATGTGGTCAGATGAGACCAAAATAGTGCTTTTTGGTATAAACTTCACTCGCCATGTTTGGAGGCAGAAGAAGGATGAGTACAACCCCAAGAACACCGTCCTAACTGTGAAGCATGGTGCGGGGAATACCATACATTCGGGGTGCTTTTCTGCAAAGGGAGCAGGGCGACTTCACTGTATTGAAGGTAGGATGGATGGGGTCATGATTCCCGAGATTTTGACAAATAAACTCCTTCCCTCAGTAACAGCATTGAAGATGGCTGGGTCTTCCAGCATGACAATGACCTGAAACACACAGCCAGGACAACTAAGGAGTGGCTACGTAAGACGCATTTCAAGGTCCTGGAGTGGGCTAGCCAGTCTCCAAACCTGAACCCAATAGAAAATCTTTGGAGAGAGCAGAACCTCAATATTGCCCCATGACAGTCCCAAAACCTGAAAGATCTGAAGTAGAACTGTATGGAGGAGTGGGCCAAAATCCTTACCCCAGTATGTGCAAAGTTGGTCAAGAAGTGCAGGAAACGTCTGGCTTCTGTAATTGCAAACAAAGATTTCTGTACCAAATATTAAGTTCTCTTTTTCCATTGTGTTAAGAATGGAAAGGTCGGTAATTTTTATTTTAGATACACTTTGTGGGTGGGAAAACTTGCAAAATCAGCAGTGTATCAAATACTTATTTTCCCCACTGTACCACTGTAAGTGTATATATACAGTATATATATATATATATATATATATATATATATATATATATATATATATATACATACACACACACACACGTGAAAACATTGTATACATGAATTTCATTATTTCCATGGTCCTTGGATGGCAGAAATTCAGTATAAGAATAACCAGTTGCATTTTCATGAGGTAAATTTGTTTTAGAAGGATCAATACATGGATAGCTGATATATTTTTCTCTTCCCATTGAAATTACCATACAGACTTGGTGGAGTTGGAAGATAAATCCTACACTAAGTGCAATGTTCCCATTCTCCCTCATAAAAACGCACAGTAATGCTGCCTTGTTCTTGTACCTGATTTGTTATGCAAGGCATGGCATCAATCGTGGTGCCACTTGAGCTTAGTACAATTGATTAGATAATAAAATACTCTGACCAGGGATATCTCTTACGCTCTAAGTGATAATTTGCAATAATGTGTTCATAGCAAATTTCAATTCACATCACAAATTGCTGCTTTTGATATTTTTTACATTCAGATCACATCAATGCTTTTATAAAACTGTGCATTGTTTTGTAAGTGAATGTTGCGGAGTAATGGTGTTACATGAGAGAGACAGACGTTATACTTTAGAGAATCACAGGAAAATATAAAAAGCAGGTACATACAGTAGAATAGCATCATTGGTATCCAGATCTTCTGGATGAAAGTCAATCTGTGTGAAAGTCACTAGGAATTAATAAAAACATTGTTTATAAAAAAGACCAAAGCGGATTTGTACATACCGTTTTCTGAAGTGAATGTGCCTGGAAAGAATTATGTCCAGAAATGATAATCACAACAACAATCCTCCCACGTCATTTGTTTTCTGATCTACGGACATTGTGAAACGATATTATATATTTCTGTGGAGATTGTTAGCATTATCTGAACATTATTCATATTCTAGCATTTCATCATCATCCATTTAGGTTTTACATTGTTAACAAAATGATGTCTTCCAAATGATACAGAAAAGATATATACAGTATCTTGGTACCGTGTTAGCCAGTAGATAGAAAAATATTTGTCTTCCAAATGAACACTCAGGCTCTGATTCAATAAGACTGGTCTTTTGTACGCCAGTCTTAATGAATTAGCAGCATTCTATCAGTGGCATGCGCCTCGCCAAAAATATTATTCCAGGAGGTGACAGGACTAACATTTCTGGTATAAGAAACTCCAACACTTTTAATGAATTTGTTTTATCCGCCTCAATCCGCCCTCAATTCGCCCCAGTCTGTGCTTAGTCTGCCCATTGTAGGGGAGCTGCCCATAACTGACAAAAGTTGCTTAATTCTTGTGCAACTTTTTTGTGCAAAATAAAACATTTGAAGGTCTTTTATAATACTACAATAAAAGAGGAGCTGAGGGCTCACTGAGTATAATCATAAAATAATATTTATTAGAATTAATTTAAAATACAGAAATAATTAGAATACAGAACTGCTAAGCAATGTGCGGGAGCATAAAGACTGCCAATCTAAAGTGCATAGTGCAAAAAAAATAAAAAAAATAATAAAGTCACAATACATTCATACACAACCAGAAGGCAATGCCTGGTAATGTCTGGTGTAGGAATGAAAACATTAGCTCACCACATAAAAAAAAAACAAAGCGTTACACAGCTCCAATATTGAAAAAATAAAAAAAGTTATGCGTCTCAAAAAACTCAAACCAATTTTTTTTTGTCACCACTTAAATTAAAATCATGTTGCCAGGTCATTTTTACCACACATTGAATGGCGTAAAAAACAAGACCCAAAAAACAATGGGCAACTTGCATTTTCTTTCATAATTTCACCTCAATTGGACGACAAATCTTTCTATAGAAAACATTCCCCTATATGGTTATGTTGACTAAAAAATAAAAAAGTTATGACTTTCGGAAGAAAGGGAGGAAAAAAATTAAGGCACAAAAACGAAAATTTTCCAAGCGAGATGGGATTAAAGAAATATTGAACTTTAATAGGGTAATGATATTATTACAACATCCAAGTAATCCAAAGAAATGTCTATAATCTCAGAAGTTGCTTTGTAGTCCCAACTTGAGTCGTGCAAATATAAGAAATATGAGGATGCTAAGATTGACATTCAAAAATAAAAGAATTACTCTTCAGATCATTAAACAAATTATAATGTTACTTACATGGGAATTTCTGGAGGAAGTAGATTAAATTAAATCAGATCAGACTGAAGAAATTGCTTGTTTTTTCAGAATACTGTGAGTAAATTATAGTAAAACAAATCAGGTTATCCAAATATCCTGGCAATATGGACATTTTTGGGAATAAAATAGTATATGGAAGGAAAACAGCTAAAATGTGCCTGTTATCTTCAGAATTTGGACAGAGCAGCATAAAAATTTAGAATATATTAGCAAACTGATTATCCTTGAATCCAAAATTTATTCCTTCCTACTGCCAGGTTTCTCACAGCATGGCGTGCATTTATCAGGTAGCATTAAAACTGAATAGCGTGGAGCATTCAGCACCGACTTGTTTATTCCTCTGTACAGCTTGCTCCATTGTAACATGCGTAAACCAAAAAAAAGATCGGTCATAAATAAATCACACTTCCTATCATAATACAGACCCCCCAAAAATGGAAGTAGAGAGCGAACTAACACATATGATAAAACAACATATTATATTGAAAGAATAATTAATTATCAACAAAGTTAAAAAATGAGGAGAAGAGTTATGGAGTGTCACATAGCCAGGAACGCATAGGGTCTCCAGGCATAACATGTATATCGCAATGTAAAGAGAGGGGAGGACTGATGGCAATAAGGACAAATTGGGGGATAAAAATGTACTCAAACCATATACAGTAGAATAGTACAAAAAACAATATTCAACTAATATAAAGAAAATGACTGATGTAAAAAATGAAATGCTACACAAGGAGTGCTCAATAACAAGGGAAGGAAGGCAAAGTGAAGGCACTGTAGCTAAATCACCCATCAGATTTCAGTTGTGCAATACACTGTTAATAAAATCCCTAGATAAATGAAGGTAAAGTACATCAAGTGTCATACAAACAGTCCATCAGACTGCAATAGTAACGTGCACAGTTATAAGACCCATAGACATATGAAGGTAGAGTGCCTAAAGCATTACCTGGAAATGAGGTGCGGCACCTCATTTCCAGAATTTATAAGGCAAAAATATCTGACTAGATGCATGTCATACGTTATACCTGCTACAACACTTCATCATAGATGAACTGCAGATAAGAGAAGTTTAATTGTAGAATATACTGTAGAAGGGATTAGAACTGCCCTGAAAAGATTTTTTGTTTTACGTGGCAGCAACAAACTCTAGAGGAGCGGAAGTAATACCGGCAGCTTTGATGAATTTCTCAGTACAAATCACCATAAGGAACATTAATCGGTCAATGAGTCCATGGAAAAGAGCAGCAGGAAGTCTTAGAATTTATAAGGCAATAATCCATGACTAGATGCCTGTCATACGCTATCCCAACTGCAACAACTCACCGAAGACAAAGTGCAGATAAAAGTGGTATTATTATAGCAAGATATAATCTATTTGATATAGCCCTGAATAAAGAAATGAGTCCAATGTAGTAGCATCAAGGATTGTTATTTCATCCACCCTGCTGGGGAATACAGTGTAGCATGTTGCATTTACCTAGCTGGATATGGAGGAGACCAGGATCTTCTGAACTTACTGTACAAAGTCTTCTGTTCCGGCTGTGAAATCCTGTATGCAGTATGAGAAATCCCTATGTGACGACCACATGACAGCCCACAACAAGGCACTGGATCATATACTAATAAAACCCACTGTTTCTTTTGGTTTCCAAAAATGTTCCCTCAACTAGAAGGTGGAGCCTCAAAAAAGCATTTTTTCCATTTTTAATGAGTGGGTCTCCTACACTAGTAAAGCGTATGCACTAAGTGCAAGGAATGCAGAAAAATAGAAGGAGGCACTTCAATACCCCTTTGAAAAGATGTAGTGAAGGGCTTCAGAAAATATTTTTTCCCATTATTATGGAGTGGGTATCCTAGACTGGTAATGCCCATGCCCTAATTGCACGGGCTGAAAAACATTTAACCCTGGGGAGTATACATATATCAAAGAATGTTTGAGGTAGGCCTCCAAAAATTGTTAATGAGGGCATCATGAATACCCTTCAAATATTTCTAGTGAGTCAGCATGATGTTTATATGGTGGTGGAGAAGGACGACACAAAAAAGACAAAATCTTGAAGTGTATACCCATGTTTGGGTGGGAAGGGGTGCATGGGAATGGACCAGAAATAAAAACAAAAAAAATCACTGGATTTGAGTTTATGTTCCACTGCTGTCATCTTGTGGTGTTCAGAAGTCTGGCCCAATCCAGCCCTTGTTCATTTTGATAAGAATCAGCTTGTCAGCATTTTCAGTTGGCAGGCGGATAATACCCCCCAGTGGTACTAAACACTCACTCTGACAAAACACTAACAGCAGGGTAGGCAAGGACCTCCAAGGCATAGAGGGACAGTTCATGCCACGTGTCTAGCTTGGATACCCAATAGTTGTAAGGCACAGAGAAATACAGAGGGTGCTGTTACAGTTGGCAAGGTACTCAGCATCTTCCAAAACTTTTCACTCCTTGTCAGAGTACCCCACGCATCAGGGCCTGGGTGATGGGAGGGTCTGAGAAAACTGTCCCCGTCCTTTTAGAGTGATTCTCTGCCTCTGATGCATCTGGTGTGTCTTCCTTGTTTCTACTCCTTGGTTGTCCAAGGAACTGTGACCTCTGCCACCAGCATTGTCAGATCGGAATTTTTAAAATAATTCTTCAACAAGGGCCTTATAGTACTGCAAAATTGTATTAGACCTCTCTGCCATGGGAAAAAGAGATATAAAGTTCTCCTTGTGGTGTGAGTCTAGAAGGGTGACCATCTAGCAATTAGTGTTGGCCAAAATGCATACAATGCCAGTGTCATGGGAAAGGCAGCAGAACATAAACTCAGCCATGTGTGCCAGACTGCAAACATCCAAGACTTCCTTGTCCACACAAAGAGGACGATTGTCCATGTCATCTTCTTCATCTTCAGGCCTTGCACACTGAACAGATGGGATGAAGGTGGTGTGGGTACTACAGACAATATCACAGGCAACCAGCTCCTGTTCCTCCTCCTCCTCATTATCACCCAATCTGAAAAGATAAGATAAGGCTGGGCTGTGTAGCATCAACGAGTAGTTTCTTGCTCCAGCTCAACTTGCTCCACCTGCAAAGCCTCCTCTTTAATTGTGATTAGTGAGCAGCATTTCAGTAGACAGCGAAGCGGGATGGTGACACTGATTATGGCGTCATCGCCGCTCACCATCTTTGTTACATCTTCACAGTTTTGAAGAACTGCACAGATGTCAGACATCCATGCCTTCTTATCGGCTCTTATGTGCAGAGGCTGACTGGAATACTATACCAATGGACATGGTGTAGCTGTTATTCAACTACTGCCCTCTGCTGCTCCCAAAGACTTGCCAACATACAGTGGGGGAAATAAGTTTTTGATCCTTTGCTGATTTTGTAAGTTTGCCGACTGACAAAGACATGAACAGTCTATAATTTTAAGGGTTGGTTAATTTTAACATTGAGAGACAGAATATAAAAAATAAAATCCAGAAAATCACATTGTATAAATTATATAAATGAATTTGCATTTTGCAGTGAGAAATAAGTATTTGATCCCTCTGGCAAACAAGACTTAATACTTGGTGGCAAAACCCTTGTTAGCAAGTACAGCAGTCAGAAGTTTTTTGTAGTTGATGATGAGGTTTGCGCAAATGTCAATTTTGGTCCGCTTCTCATTGCAGATCATCTCTAAATCATTAAGATTTTGAGGTTGACGCTTGGCAACTCGTAGCTTCGTATCTCTTCATAAGTTTTCTATGGGATTAAGGTCTGGAGACTGGTTAGGCCACTGTCACGATGTGACATGACCCAACAGGGGGTCAGTCAGCAGACAGTGCAGCACACACAATGGGATGGAAATGGGGAGAGGTAAGCTCTACTAATAGGGAAATGGGGGATGGTCACCACCTGAGCTCAAACCTGAGACTGACCCTGCACTCCCCTAGTGCCCTAAGTGGGTCCTTCCCCCATCGCCATCAGGAGCCTCGTCCATCACTGTCACCTTGCTCTGTCCTGGCTAGTGCACTGGCCGGCAAGGGGCACTAGCCTCACCACTGCAGATATTATCACACAGGGGACAGTGACTAACACAAAAGGGATGAGGAGAAAACACAACACTTAGCTTCCAGACTCCACTGCCAAGCTCCACAACTCAGATGACAGAAGCCGGACTCCAAACTCCTGAAACAGCAGACACCAGAGAGCTTCCACTGCAAGGCTGGTCTCTATAGGGAAACTCTATCACCAACAGTCAGCTGATGCATCAGGTGACCCTTTAAAGGATGGTGGGAGTGGTCACCACCCAAATCAGCTGACCCAGCAACTCTGCAACTGCAGTAGATTGCCAGCAAGGGAAAACCTGACATTAACCCTCTCTGGACTACCCATTTTTAATGTCCTGGCAGAGGGAAGGAGGTTGTCACTCAGGATTTTACGGTACTTGGCTCCATCAAATTTCAGATGGGCCTGCACATGTGCCTTCTTGAGCAGGGGTACCTTGTGGGCACTGCAGGATTTTAAACCTTTATGGTGTAATGTGCTACCAAGAGTTTTCTTGGTGAATTTGGTCCCAACTGCATTGAGATCATTAACAAGTTCCACCTATGTAGTTTTAGGCTGATCTCTCACCTTCCTCATGATCGAGGATACACCACAATGTGAGATTTTGCGTGGTGCCCCAGATCGATGTCGATTGACAGTCATTTTGTATTTCTTCCATTTTCTTACTATTGCTCCAACAGTTGTCTCCTTCTCACACAGCATCTTACTTATGGTTTTGTAGCCCATTCCAGCTTTGTGCAGGTCCATGATCTTGTCCCTGACATCCTTATAAAGCTCCTTAGTCTTGCTCATGTTGTAGAGGTTAGAGTCTGACTGATTAATTGAGTCTGTGGACAGGAGTCTTTTATACAGGCATCGAGTTGATTAGGAGCATCTAACTGGTCTGTAGGAGCCAGAACTCTTAATGGTTGGTAGGGGATCAAATCTTTATTTCTCACTGCAAAATGCAAATACATTTATATAATTTATACAATGTGATTTTCTGTTTTTTTTTTTAGATTCTATCTCTCAATGTTAAAATTAACCTACCCTTAAAATTATAGACTGTTCATGTCTTTGTCAGTGGGCAAACTTACAAAATCAGCAAGGGATCAAATACTTATTTTCCCCACTGTATGCAATGTTGAGTTCCAATGCGTGGTCATATCGCACACCAATCCGTAAGCTGGAAGTTACAAACACCGATGCAGTACTGCCAGGACGGCGGCAGCTGTAGCTGACTTGCAGAGATGGACACACAAGTAGCTCAGGCACATCTGGGTCGGTTTTGAGAAAATGCTGAACCACTAATTTGAGCGTGTGGGCCAGGCATGGTACATGTGGGTAGTTGCCAAGCTTCAGAGCTGATACCAGGTAACGTCCATTGTCACACATGACTATACATGGTTGTAGATTAAGGGCTGAGAGCCACAGATTAGTCTGACCTGTTAGACCTTTCAACAACTCTGCAGGGATGTGTGGTTTGTCAGAGCATATTAGCTTCAGCAGAGCTTGTTGCCGCTTGGCCAAGACAGTACTGTTATGCTTCCATCTTTTGACTGATGTTGACGTTTCTGAGATGGAGGGTGAGGCAGAGTAAGTCCAGAAAGTGCTGTGGAAGGTGGGAGCAGCACTGATTCAACCAGGGCCTGCAATCCTTGGTGTCAGTAGCATGTGTTCCGTCCCAGGGTCCAACTGGGTCCCAGCTTTCACAATGTTCACTCAGTATGCTGTCAGGGAAATGTAGTGTCCATGGCCATGAGCACTTGTCCAGGTGTCTGTGGTTAAGTGGACCTTCCCAGTAACACCGTTGGTCAGGGCATGTTATGGTACACATGCTTGTGTAAGGGGAATGGCGGTGGCTGGGGACCAGGTACCGAGGGACGTCTGCCACCATGAGGTCTCTCCAAGCCTAAATGACAACATTTTCAGAGCAAGCAGTCTGTAAATGTGGTCATTTAGTATTGTGGCCTGTGGGTGGCTGCGTATTTATGCTTGCGCTCCAAAGACTCCAGTAGGAAAAACTGAATGCTATGCTAGGACAAGGACATGGACATGGACGTGGTTGCTGATGGTGGCTGCAAGTGTGCATCGACAGGTGCAGGGTAGGGAGGCATTTTCACCTATATCATGGACAGGGGATTGGCATGCATAGAACAGGGGAGGAGTCAGTCCTGTCACCCACAGACAGTGCTACTGCACCCTGGTGTTTGGCCCAAGTAGTCGGGTGCTTTGCTTGCATGTGCCTGAGCATGCTGGTGGTGATCAGGCTGATAGTTGTGCTGCCCATGTTGATGCTGATGCTGTTGAAAATGGCCTTTTTTTAGTTAACTGGTTTGTCTTTAAAAAAGCGCCATGCTCGGGAATACCTAACTTTTGGATTGGCAACTTCACCTGTGTTGTTGCTCTGTGAAACATTTGCCTGCCTTGTGTCACTGGCCATCGCACTAACACTTCCTGCCTGCTGTGGTGCTGCGGATCCCTCCCCCTGTGCGCTGCTGTCATCGCTCTGCATTGTACCTTCCTAGGTTGGGTCTGTGACTTCATCCCCCACCGACAACCTCATCTTCCACTTCTGCACCCTGGTCCTCCTCTTGACTGATGTAACAACATCACTTGCTGACAATTCTGTTTAATCATCATCCACCTCTTGAGACAGTAATTACATTTTTGCACCATTGACTTTTCATGAGCGTGGCTGCTCAAATATTTGGGTATCGCTACATGTGATCTCCTCATGTCCTGCTTGAAACGAGCAGGGCAAGAGGCCAGAATCTATAAATGTGAACAGCTCTTGGGAGTGTCCAAGTGTGGAATCACCTGTCTCTGGACACTCGACATGGTGGGAGGAAGAAGGATCAGCGTGAGGATTATGTGCTTCAGAATCACGGCTACTGAGACTAGACCATGTGGAAGACAGGATGGTGCTGGCAAAGTGACTGGAAGCATTATCAGCTATCCATCCAGCAACCTTTTCACACTATTCTGGCTTCAAGAGTGGTGTTCCGAGCCCCCCTACAATGTTGGACAGGAAGCTAGATCGACATAATGTGTGTGTTTGCTGGGCTCCGGCGGAAAGCACAGTTTCACCTTGCTGATGGCCTCAGCCTCTGCGCTCACCATCAGCATCACGTTCTCTTCCCCGTCCCTTACCTATTTTAAATTACGTATATATCCCTGTTGAGAAAATGTTGTAGTATTACAATGGCGGGAAAATTTGCCCACTTAAGAGGGGCTTCTTAGACTGCAGTATCAATATAGCAATGCTATTTCTAACTAAACTGTTTTTTTGTGTTTTGAGGCACAACTGAAGCACTATAAATGCCGTATAAAATTTCACCACTGAAAAAAAATTGCAATATTGCTATTGCAGGAAAATTTGCACACCTCAGATGGCCTGGTTACACTGCAGGATCAATATAGTGATTCTATTGATATCCAGTATTACTATTGATTATAATAAGCCCTAAGAAGGGCTGTTGTTGTACTTGAAAGAAATGTAAATGTGGTTGAATCATTGGCCAATATGCAGCTACAATTCGATCCCATTTTCACCAGCATCTCTGCCTGCTTTGCTTATTTCCAGGGTACAGTGTGATGAGCATGGTGTCCCAGGTCTTACATAGACCTGATGAGGTTATGCGGCCAGCCAATCACAGTAATGCCACAACCAAGATGGCTATGGCATTACAGTGACTGGCAGGCAATCCCCACATGTTTATTGGCTGTCTAAAAGGCACCAAACATTGTGGGGCTGAGACTAAAGCTTCCGCTTGAGCATTAAAAAAACCTTGCAGAATAACTAGCATCTTGAGCACACTGATGCTCGAGCGAGAAACGAGTAGTGGTGAGCATGCTCGTTCATCAATAGTCAGCACATTTTTAAATATGGAAGTACTATAGTAGTACTAGCTATTGAACCCGTTCTACGCCTGGGTGGCGAGCATTTATATTAGTATATGGTCTCCATCCTGGTATGTGCTGCTCCCATCTTGCTCTCCCATCCTGTCATGTGCTGCTCCATCCTGCGCCCCATCCTGTCATGTGCTGCTCCACCGTGTCATGTGCTGCTCCATCCTGCATCCCCATCCTGTCATGTGCTGCTCCACCGTGTCATGTGCTGCTCCATCCTGCGCCCCCATCCTGTCATGTGATGCTCCACTGTGTCATGTGCTGCTCCATCCTGCATCCCCATCCTGTCATGTGCTCCCATCCTGCGCCCCCATCCTATCACGTGCTACTGCGGGCGGCTGTGCTGAGTGCGGGCGGCTGTGCTGGGTGCGGCGGCTGTGCTGGGTGCGGCAGCTGTGCGTGGCTGTGGGCGGCTGTGCGTGGCTGTGGGCGGCGGCTGTGGGCGGCTGTGCTGGGTGCGGCGGCTGTGCTGGGTGCGGCAGCTGTGCGTCGCTGTGGTGGGTGCGGTGGCTGTGGGTGGCTGTGCTGGGTGCAGCGGCTGTGGACGGCTGTGCTGGGTGCAGCGGCTGTGCGTGGCTCTAGGCGGCTGTGCGTGGCTGTGGGCGGCTGTGCGTGGCTGTGCTGGGTGCGGCGGCTGTGGACAGCTGTGCTGGGTGCGGTGGCTGTGCTGGGTGCGGCGGCTGTGCGTGGCTGTGGGCGGCTGTGCGTGGCTGTGGGCGGCTGTGTTGGGTGCGGCGGCTGTGCTGGGTGCGGTGACTGTGCGTGGCTGTAGGCGGCTGTGCGTGGCTGTGGGCGGCTGTGCGTGGCTGTGCTGGGTGCAGCGGCTGTGCTGAGTGCGGGCGGCTGTATGTGGCGCGGCTGTGCGTGGCTGTGCTGGGTGCGGGCGGCTGTGGACAGCTGTGCTGGGTGCGGTGGCTGTGCTGGGTGCGGCGGCTGTGCGTTGCTGTGCTGGGTGCGGTGGCTGTGGTGGGTGCGGCGGCTGTGCGTGGCTGTGCTGGGTGCGGTGGCTGTGGTGGGTGCGGCGGCTGTGCGTGGCTGTGCTGGGTGCGGTGGCTGTGGACGGCTGTGCTGGGTGCGGTGGCTGTGCTGGGTGAAGCGGCTGTGCGTGGCTGTAGGCGGCTGTGCGTGGCTGTGGGCGGCTGTGCGTGGCTGTGCTGGGTGCGGCGGCTGTGCTGGGTGCGGCGGCTGTGCGTTGCTGTGGGTGGCTGTGCGTGGCTGTGCTGGGTGCGGCGGCTGTGGACGGCTGTGCTGGGTGCGGTGGCTGTGCTGGGTGCAGCGGCTGTGCGTGGCTGTGGGCTGCTGTGCATGGCTGTGGGCGGCTGTGCGTGGCTGTGCTGGGTGCGTCGGCTGTGCTGGGTGCGGCGGCTGTGCTGGGTGCGGCGGCTGTGCGTGGCTGTAGGCGGCTGTGCGTGGCTGTGGGCGGCTGTGCGTGGCTGTGCTGGGTGCGGCGGCTGTGGACGGCTGTGCTGGGTGCGGCGGCTGTGCGTGGCTGTGGGGGCTGTGCGTGGCTGTGCTGGGTGCGGCGGCTGTGCTGGGTGCGGCGGCTGTGCGTGGCTGTGGGCGGCTGTGCGTGGCTGTGGGCAGCTGTGCGTGGCTGTGCTGGGTGCGGCGGCTGTGCTGGGTGCGGCGGCTGTGCATGGCTGTGCTGGGTGCGGTGGCTGTGGTGGGTGCGGCGGCTGTGGGTGGCTGTGCGTGGCTGTGCTGGGTGCGTCGGCTGTGCTGGGTGCGGCGGCTGTGCGTGGCTGTAGGCGCCTGTGCGTGGCTGTGGGTGGCTGTGCTGGGTGCAGCGGCTGTGCGTGGCTCTGCTGGGTGCGGTGGCTGTGGTGGGTGCGGCGGCTGTGGGTGGCTGTGCGTGGCTGTGCTGGGTGCGGCGGCTGTGCTGGGTGCGGCGGCTGTGCGTGGCTGTGGGCGGCTGTGCGTGGCTGTGGGCGGCTGTGCGTGGCTGTGCTGGGTGCGGCGGCTGTGGGCGGCTGTGCTGGGTGCGGCGGCTGTGCGTGGCTGTGCTGGGTGCGGTTGCTGTGGTGGGTGCGGCGGCTGTGGACGTAAGTGGCGTAAGTAACAAATAGCTATGGCATGAAGTGCCACAGCCTCATGGCACAGCAATTTGTTACTTGCGGTACCTTATTCATTTCCGGCGCCATTTTCTGTGTCCTCTTGGTGCCGGAATCGGCGCCTGCGCAGTCTGCGCTTTCCGGCGCCATTTTCTTGAAGACACACTGCAATGTGTCTTCAAGAAAATGGCGCCGGAAAGCGCGGACTGCGCAGGCGCCGATTCCGGGAGCAGGGGGATATTCATGGCCCGGAATGGCGTCGGTGGAACGGGACAGGTAAGTATACTCGCCCTCCGCCTCCTGGCTCATCCCTGTTTCTCCGTTGGAGATCGAGGTGTGCGTTCAGTGCTTACGCATACCGCGATCTCCTGGGAGCGTCGCTCTGTGAGGTCCAGACTGCGCCGGCGCTTGCGCTTGCGCAGTCTATAGAGGCTTCGGACAGAGTGACGCTCCCAGCGTTATATTATAGATGGCTATATAGTTGATTGACTACCCCAATAAAAATTGTACATTTTGTTGCAGATAGCGTTCAGCGTAGTCACGTAAAATATGGCATAGAAGCAATATGCAAATCAGGCTGGAAGTGAATGGATGGTCAGCTCAGCACAGATGCGAATAGTAGTTTTTATTCATTGAAGAAGATTGAAAATGAACTTATTTTAGATTTAATTGTGATGGAAGCTTTGGATGGAAGCATAACATCTATAATTTGTACAATTTATGAGAGAAAGTATGCAATTTCTTGCTGGGTGAAGTGGAGCAGATGCTCTGGTGGAATATGATATCAATGGTTTGGTGCCTAAAGTTCCAGCAATGCAGCTCTAGTCCTTTACAGGGTATATTCATTTTCCTGTCTGCTGTTCACACATTAATCTTGCCATAAGCATTGTCAAGACAAACATTACATACCTGACTTTACTGGTGGCTTACCAATTTCTTACTTCTTTTCAAGAGAACCTGAGGGAAAAGCAAAATCAATTTTGCAGACTGAATACGTGCAGAAAATTTCATTGAAGAATTGGAATTTGAAAACTGGGAGGAGCTCTTTGAAATGTATTTCTTTGAAGAAAGAAATCCTTGTAAATCACAAATACAGATGACACCTGTTATAATTGTGTCAGTGTTGTACTCTAGTGAGTACAGATGTAGCAGTGACATCACTGACCCAGGGATCTAACAGCTGTATCTGGCAGAGTCAACTACACAATGAATGGGCCAGTGTTGTTCAACTTCTGTTAAATGATTTCATCTATCCCCATAAGGGATAATAAGAGCTGATCGTTGGGGGTGATTGGTTTTGCACTCCAAACTGTTTTATATTTATGACCTTTCCTAAAGATAGATCATCATTGTTATATGCACAAAAGTTAAAAATTAAAATGGTTGTCAGCCCTTAGGCTACAATTCTGTAGTCACTGTGCCAGGAGCAATATGCATACTCCTGGCCACCTTCTGATTAAACTGTGTTTGTCCTTGCTCAATACACTTGCATTTAGCTGTAAGGTGCACAGGGAGGTAGTCATGGGTGAGGGGCTGTTGTCCTCCCATACCCCGGCACAACACAAATAAATGGTGTCCCAGTTCCTGTGTGCTGTAAAAGCTGTGCCATTCACTCACATTTTGGCACAGGCCTCTGCTGTCTCACTGATTCCAGATCCAGGAACAGCCAGGCATTCAATAAGGGACACTCAGTTTGTTTTAGCAACTTCGTGTTAACTGAAAATTTCAAGTACAGCCATGTTTAACATCGGGCACAGCACCCTCCGTCACTTGCTTCCTCCACACAGAACATCTCACTCCTGTTCTCACATTCGGCATGGATTACCTCAATGCTTGATCCTCCTGTCAGCCCCAGGGTTTCCCATCTGGCTACACAGTATGCCCGAGATCCGCAACTTTTCCCACACACGGTCCCACACCACTATACTGAAGGGTTGTTCAAGCTGTCCATAGCCCAGAACTTGAGTCTTAAGGTACCTTCACACTAAACGACTTTGCAACGATAACGATAGCGATCCGTGACGTTGCAGCGTCCTGGATAGCAATATCGTTGTGTTTGACACGCAGCAGCGATCTGGATCCTGCTGTGATATCCCTGGTCGTTGCTGAAAGTTCAGAACTTTATTTGGTCGTCAGATCGGCATGTATCGTTGTGTTTGACAGCAAAAGCAACGATGCCAGCAATGTTTTACAATGGTAACCAGGGTAAATATCGGGTTACTAAGCGCAGGGCCGCGCTTAGTAACCCGATATTTACCCTGGTTACCATTGTAAAAGTAAAAAAAACAAACAGTACATACTCACCTTCTGCTGTCTGTCACACGTACCTCGCCGTCTGCTTCCCACACTGACTGTGAGTGCCGGCCGTAAAGTGAAAGCAGAGCACAGCGGTGACGTCACCGCTCTGCTTTACGGCCGGCACTCACAGTCAGTGCGGGAAGCAGACGGCGAGGGACGTGTGACAGACACCGGAATGTAAGTATGTACTGTTTGTTTTTTTTTACATTTACAATGGTAACCAGGGTAAACATCGGGTTACTAAGCGCAGCCCTGCGCTTAGTAACCCGATGTTTACCCTGGTTACCCGGGGACCTCGGCATCGTTGGTCGCTGGAGAGCTGTCTGTCTGACAGCTCCCCAGTGACCACACAACGACTTACCAACGATCACGGCCAGGTCGTATCGCTGGTCGTGATCGTTGTTAAATCGTTTAGTGTGAAGGTACCTTTAGTCTCTGAACATTGCAGGAATGTCCGTAGAGAGTTTTGTGCGACCTCATACTGCCAGAACATCTTTTGCCCACGCCTTGTTTCAGCCCACTGCACTTTAAACTAGCCCTAGCAACTGTCAGCAACGAACTCTGCTCATTAATTGACTAAACCAGGAAGTGGTTGCCTTTTACTGGACCTAACCCCTTCCACTTCAGGCTGGACAAGTCACCAACTGTCTCCTTTCTGTCTGCCCCAGCAGTCGGTTGCTGGCACACTTCACCTTTCACCTATTTAACTTCAGTCACTACCTTCTAACAGTATGCACTGCACTTCCTATATATAATGTTCCTCCAACTAAATCTTCCCCCTTTCTAACTTAATCCTTAAATCCTATGAAACTCTTTGCAGATTTACATATTAATACAGTCACAAAAATACAATAAAACACACTTGGTACAAACACTCTTTAGAGAGGGAGAGGCATGTGACAGCCCCTGTCACACAATTTCAGAACGAAGCCACGTTCATCTAGTCAGCACGTTACCACGTCTATGCAAATCACATACTTGCGGTAACGTGCCCGCTGCTCCTGGTGCTGGCAGAGGAGAATCCTCACATTTGCTTACTAATTGATATGTCTACATTTCATACTAAAATGCAGCATCATTAATTTGGACGATATTGAGAAGTGAACGGAAAATATCATCTTGATGAGCAGTGACTTAAAATACGTCTGGTAACAGAAAAAGACCACCCATGTAAAGGCAGCAACATTTCTTGTTTCTAGGCATTTTTAAATGTCCATCAACACCATATATTCCTATGCTAGTCCAGTATAAATAAGTCCTTCCTGGATACAAACATAATTTTATGGGTAATTGATAATATAGGCTCGATAACTGGCCCTGTAATTTTTGATTAATGTGTACTGCATTCTACTTCATAAAACTAAAATAATAAAGAACTGTACTTTCCACAAACTGTGTATATATCAATAGTATATAACTAGTGATCAGCAAATTTGCTCAGAAATCGATCGCCAAACATAAATTCGGATTCGTGATAGGAAACATGAGCAAAATTTTATAAAATCGGAACAAATCATTAAAAAGCACTTTTGCAACTATAATGGTGGTGTATCATGAGTATTTGACACTTGTTTGATGAGGGGAGGGGGTTTGCAGAGCTCAGAGGTGCGGTGTTTTTGTAAACAGTATTTTTTCCCTAACTTGATGTGTGCACATTGCGGTTAGCCAATAAGGGCTCAGGAAACATCCACAATGTCCTGACGCAACGACATGTGTCATTGGCTGCTGAAATCACATGTGCCTCTCAATATAAAGAGCGGACATGTTGTTTTAGCGCTATTTTGACACTGTATCAGCACAGAGAGGCTGCTCCTGACGCTGACACTGTTAACAGCAAGATATTAACTAGTTACCTAGGCAGGTGTTTATCAGTTAGAGAGTTTAGCTAGCTACTGTCCAGTGTGGCTGTGAAATTGACCTTTCAATTTTTTTGCTTTTTTGCTATTAAGGAGGTCCACAGACAAAGCCAGCAGGGCACATGTCATATAAGTGTGTTGTACACTGCTTCTATTGTGCTCTGTGCACGAGTATACTGTTCTAAATCTTTTTTTGTTCACTAGCTAAATGTGAAACAGTCTGCTGCATCCCACCTTGTCATTTAGTGCTGTGGTGATATGAAACTGTTTGCAGACCTAACGCACATTAAAAAAAATATATAATTTTTCTGTTGCAAAACGTTATACAGCCCGCCGTATATCACTTTGTCATTTTGTTGGGTTGAAATTAAGCTGTCTGCAGATCTCACACACATAACAAAAAAATGTTTTCTGTTGCTAAACGTCATACAGCATAGTACCTGATTTTCAAATTGTTTGCAGCATCTAGTGTGTTATAGAGGCCTGATCCACAGGCCCCCCAAAATTCTTCTGTGCTACTAACATCATACAGTAGGGGACATCTCACTTTCAAATTGTTTGCAGCATCTGGTGTGTTATAGAGGCCTAATCCAGAGGCCACCAAAAAATTCTTCTGTTACTAACATCATACAGTATGGGACATCTCACTTTCAAATTGTTTGTAGCATCTAGTGTGCTATAGAGGCCTGATCCAGACGCCACCAAAACATTCTTCTGTTACTAATGTCATACAGTAGGGGACATCTCACTTTCAAATTGTTTGTAGCATCTAGTGTGTTATAGAGGCCTGATCCAAAGGCCACCCAAAAAAATTCTTCTGTTACTAACGTCATACAGTAGGGGACATCTCACTTTCAAATTGTTTGTGGCATATCTTCTTTGTCATGCAGGCCTCATCCACACTCAAACAATTCTTGAGTAACTAACGTGATTCAGAACACCATATTTTACCTTGTAATTTACCGCCACTGAAATTCAACTATTTGCAGAACTGTTGCAAAGTTAAAAATCAAATTTTTTGCTAATACTGTGCTCCTACCATATTATCTGAGCAACATGACTGGGAAAAAGCGAGGCCATGATGGAAGGGGAATTAGGCTTGGTGTTCAAAGTGTATGTGGGGTAGGTGGTAATGTTTTTGAAAGCACTAGTGAACCAACAATGTCACGTCCTATGCAAAGACAACTGACAACTTCTGTTACTGGATGGGTTACTTCACTACCTTTCTTTAGCAGACGCACAGCAGTATGTCTTGTTGATGAGGCCCAGAAAGAGCATGTGCTCGAGTGGATGGCAAGCCCTGCTTCAAGTGGCTTCTTCTCCTCTTCCTCCACCGCAACATCGCACCCAGTACAGTCCACAGAGATGGCACTCAAATTACCCCTGCTTCCCCCGCATCCCAACTCTCCAACCGTACAACTGACTGTACAGAACAACAGATGGGTGAGTGGGAAGAGCTGTTCACACATTCTATGCCATGGTCATCAGAAGTGTATTCAAAAGCTTCACAGAGTCAAGAGGAGGAAATCTGAACTGATGCACAATTTTTTTTTAGCTTGGATCCATGGCAGGACGAAGTAGGGTCTAAGCAGCATCCTGACCCTCGTCATCAGACGTTAACTCCAGGGGAGGAGGTGATCCTGATGAGACTCAGCTCTTAGATATCTGAGGTTTACGTGGATTGTACGGTGCTGTCAGGGCAGGAAGAGGAGGAGGGCAACTCCAAGGACAAGGAATGTGATAACACAGAGGATGTTGATGAGGTGCTAGATCCCAGTTGGCGTGAACAGTGAACATAGAAGCACACAGCTGAGTAGGTCATCTGAGGAGGAAGACTAGGAGGTTTTGTTGCACCGTATGTCGCAGACACGTAGAGATGCAGCCACAATGAGCAATGCATCATCAGCCATAACTGTGGCTGCAACCAGCAGCATCCGTGAGTCTTCAGCTCTCAGGCGTGGCAAGGGTTGCCTAGCCTGGGACTTTTTTGACACTTCAAAGGATGAGCCAACTCACGTAATCTGTGAAATTGCAAAAAAACTGAGTAGAGGTAAAAACTGTAATAATTTGACTATTACATATATGAGCCTTCACATGCGCAATCAACATGCATTACCCTAGGAATCCCACTGTGCTGAAATGTGGACCAGCGGACCTCAACAACCATCAGCCACCCATAAATCAGCTCTGCTGCTTCTTCCTCTCTGTTACCGTGCCAACTATTGAGATGCAGGTCTTCGACCACAGATTCTCAGGTTCTTTACAAGCAAGACAAGGTGGACACCATGACATATGATACTCGGCACATATCTAGTTTGGTATATCTGACTGCAGGTCACTGACCACCCACCCTCTGGGCTACATCCTTAAGCTGATCTTTGGCTACTGTTTGTGTTCTACTCACACTAGCATCTAAAAATTAACCCTAGTACACTGATGAAGGTCTATCACGACAGAAACGTTTGTAACTAGTGGCTAGTGTATTAAATTTAGATTTTTGCCCCAAAAATCCCTGAGTGTGCCTGGTATTTGATACTTTACCTGCTCCAGTCATGCTAACTGAGAGCCTGCCATCAGCTGTAATGGAAGAGGACATGCCTGCTGTTTTTGACCGATCTCAGAGAACAACTTTCTCAATCCACCATAACATTTCCGCCTGCACCTCTCTCACGGTCCATCAGTTTGTGCAGTTCACCATACTCTGCTCTTTCAGCACTGCAGCCAGTCCACGGTGCCACAGTTTTTGTCACGTTAAAGATTGTTTCCTCCTACGCATGACAAAGCTAAGAGGTTAAACTCCACTATCTCCAATCTGTCAGCCACGGAAATGCTGCCTTTCCGCCTGGCAGATAAAAACAGTTCCAAAAGCTGATCGCAGTCCTCAGTACCAATTGCCTAGTCACCATTACTTTTCTAAGAAAGCCGTGCCTGCACTACACCGGCATGTTGCAGACAACATCACCCATTCCTTGACTATATCTACGTCTGCCAGGGTGCATTTCACCACAGACACTTGGACGTGTAAGCATGGCCAAGGGCGTAACATCTTGCTGACTGGGCACTGGGTGACTCTGGTGGCTGTGGGGGCAGACGCTGCTCCACAAGTCTTAGAATCCCCATAGCTTGCAGGACATACTTCTACATTTAACACTTCCTCCACTGCTTCGGCTTCCTCCTCTATCTCCAATAGAGCCTCCACCTGCGCCCCCAACCTCTGCCTTAATGAGACATGCATTCCAACAGTGCAGATCGAATCTCCACCACCCCCGTACTGCACAGCCGTGGCTCACCGCATACCACGTTTATGGAGTGAGCACAGATTAATGACCTCTGCATCCTTCTGCAAAGTTTTTAAATAGTTATTAAAATGGATAGCGCTGACAACGCTATCACCAGCATCACTATTCCAGTCATCTATATGCTGGAGCAGACTTTGAATAGCCTGAGGGAGGTGATGGTGGTCCCAGAAGAAGAGGAAGAATCAGAGGAGGATGAGGAAGGGATAACATTGTCTCTAAGCTCCAGACTGTCATCACACAGGTGGATGCCAAGGGAGGGTGGATTAGTGTGATTGAGGGGGGCTGGTGATAACAGACAAACTGTTAGTGAAGGTGCAAGATCCAAGAAACAAATGAGGGAGGAAGAGGTGATGGGTGGCATTTGTTTTTGCCTTCCATTGCCTTGAATGGCGTTTGGCTATGTTCAGCGAATATTCAACTAATAAATTGGCAAATATTGCAAATTCGACTATCGTAATCCGAAATGAACATTGAAATATTTGCCCATCTCTAATAATAATAATAATAACCATTTTATAGCGCCAGCATTTTCTGCAGCATTTTACAATTCAGAGGCGACATGTACAGACAATACCAGACATTACAGAGTAACACATAATTCTACAGATACCAAAAGGAGTCAGGGCCCTCATCGCAAACTCACAATCTATGTGGTAAAATGTGCTCATAATGTACGGTCCAGCCATTAATATATTAAATAGGGCATACAAATAACGCTGCATGAACCGGTCACCAGCCAGTATCTGTAGAAATACAGATATAGAGTGTTATTAAGTGCCTGGAGGATGTGTGAACAGATAATACAAGGGACCTGATTCTGTTGAAAATTTTGGAAGGGCAAAATGGGAATAGTTAGATGATAGGCCAGTCTAGAAATGCATATTGAAGGCATACTTAAAACTTTGGAGATTGGAAATTAATCATATTGTCGAGGGTAGTGCATTCCAGAGAATTGGCGTAGCACGTAAAATGTCTTGGAGATGGGAGTGGTTTGCATTATTGAGCATTTTAGTCTTAGGTAATTTGTCGAATGGAGGGCATGGGTAGGGTGATGGACAGAGATGAGGGAAGAGATGAAGGGTGGTGCGGGACTGTGTAGCACTTTGCAGGAGAGAGAGATAAGTTTATATTGTTTTCTATATTGGATGGGCAACTAGTTCCATGACTGAGGCATCAGTGCAGAAGTTGGGGAGGAATGTGATCCTGTCTGCTGCATTCATGACGGATTGGAGAAGGGAGGATTTAGTAAAAGTGAGACCAATTAGTAGAGAGTTACAATAGTCCAGACAAGAATGAATGAGAACAACTGTAAAAGTTTTTGCAGAGTCAAAGGTAAAAAAAAGGTTGAATTCTAGAGATATTTTTGAGGTGCAGCTGACATGAATGAGTGAGTGATTGGATATAGGGAGTAAAGGAAACATCAAATATAAACCCAAGACTGCTGGTGTACTGCTCGTGTGTAATGGTAGAACCACAAATATTATTTTTAAAAAAATTAGTAGAGGGAAAAAACACAAGGAGCTCAGTTTTAGACAGATTCAGTTTTAGATACAGGAAGGACATGAATTAAGAGACAGTGAACAGGCAATCACTGTTATTTTGTAGTAATGCAGGGGTGATGTCAGGAAATGATGTGTATAATTGGATGTCATCAACATAGAGATGGTATTGAAAATGGAATCCGCTGATGGTTTGCAAATGGGGATGCTGTTTAGAAAGAGGGGGAGGGGCTCTAACATTGAACCCTGAGGCGCCCCAACGGTAATGACAAGAAGAGAAGAAGAGGAGCCACCAAGAGATACAGTGAAGGAGTGCTCAGAAAGGTAGGAACAGAACCAAGAAAGAGCAGTATCCTGGAGGATGATAGAGCAGATCATAGTAAGGAGGAACTGGTGATCCACAGTATCCAATGCTGCAGAGAGATCCAGGTGAATCAGCAGGGAGTAGTGACCATTAAATTTAATTGTTAGAAGATCATTAGAGACTTTTGTAAGGGCAGTTTCTGTGGAGTGTAAGGAGCAAAAACTGAATTGTAAAGGCTCAAGAACAGCGATATCTGAGAAAAAAAATAAAGAAATAGATGGGAGTAGACCAGGCGTTCCAGAAGTGAAGAGATGAAGTGGAAATTAGAGACATGTACGTAGTTAGCAGCACAATTCTGGTTGAGGATTTTTTTTTTTTAAAGTAATGGCTGTATGATGGAGTATTTGAAGATGGAGGGAAAGATACCAGGTGGGAGAGGTTAAATATTTTTGTTAGGTGGGTAGTGACAGCCAGAGAGATGAATTGGAGGAGGTGATAGTGAATAGGATAAGTGGTGCATGTAGTAGGGTGAGAAAATGAAAGGAGCCTGGTAACATCTTTTTCGGCAACTGGTTCAAAGACAGAAAGTGAGCTGGGTAAAGTGCAAGAGGGAAGACAACGCATGATATTAGAGGATTGAGTGAAAATTTCCTGTTGGATATGGTCAATGTTTTCTTTGAAATAATTGGCCAGATTGTCAGTGCTGAAGTTGGTGAGTGCTGAAGTTGGTGATTGGGGATAGCACTTTTCGACTGAGGAGTAAATCAAAAGTGTCAAAGGTCAGTTTGGATTATTGGATCGTGAGGTGATGAGGGCAGGGAAGTAGGCTTGTTTGGAGAGGTGAAAGGTGGATTCTTGACAAAGAATTAAAGAAGATTATGGTGAGAGAGGAAGAGATAAAAGTTAGTAAAATCATGCCCGGAGTAGAGCCGGGAGAAGATCAGGCCCAATGTACTCCTATCTTTATGCGTAGGAGAGTTAGTAAGCTGTGAAAGGCTGAGAGATAAGGTTAAAGGTAAAAGATAAGTGACAGATGAGGAGAGCGGATTATGAATAGGGATGTTAAAGTCCCCCATAGAGAGAGAGGGAACATTAGAGGCTAGAAAATGTGGAAGTTAGGAGGCAAAGTAATTCAGGAACTCAAAGGAGGGGTCTGAAGGGCAATACACAACTGCTACTCTCAGGGAGAAGGACCAAAAAAGTCTGATAGTGTGAACATCAAAAGAATGGAAGATACATGAAGGTACAGAGAGGATAACCTAAAGAGGACATTTTGTTGAAAAAAGCAGTTCAACCTCTCCACCAAGTCTGTTCTCTGGTCAGGATGTATGTGAAAAATGTAGGCAACGGTATGAGAGATCAGTAGCGGTGATGGTGTCCGACTGCTGAATCCATGTTTCAGTAAGGCTTCTTTCACACTTCTGTTTTTACAATCTGCACAGGATCCATCAAAATGTTGAAATGACGGATCCTGTGCAGATTGTAAAAAACGGGTGCACTGGGCCCGTTTTTCTGATGGACCCGTCGAGACTATGAGCACCTGTTATATATATGCGTCTTTGCAGCGGTCTCGGATCATTTCGCAATGCATTACTGGGAACGCTAGCTGCTGGGATCATCGCGAGCATCGGTAACGCTGCGCGGGACGCCGGACAGTCAGCTGATGCATCAGGTAACCTCTTAAAGGATGGTGGGAGTGGTCACCACCCACATCAGCTGACCCAGCAGCAATGCAATTACACCAGCAGGCCACCGGGGAAACTGCATTAACCCCCGTGACCTGAAAGGAAAAAGGTTTTAATCTGAGGGAAACCAGATCTGCCACAAATCCAAAAATAGATTGTAACAATAATTTACCAATGTAAGTTTTCATTTTTATCATTGTATAATAAAATGTAAGCACTAAGTAATACATTTTCCATTTCAATAATGTGCTTTTCATGATCCCGGCTGTCAGAGAATCACAATATTGTAGTTTATTGAAAAGGCTGAAAACCTGTACAGATCAAAAACAGTTGGCTACAACTGTATACAACTCGGGCAAGTCCCTGTGAGCCAAATATGTTACTACATTTTCCTTCGCTGATATGTGGAAGATAAGACAGAAGAGAGTTTATGGCTATGTGCACAAGCTGTAGATTTTGCTGCGGATCCGCACCGGATTGGCCGCTGCGGATTCCCAGCTTTTTCCATGAGTTTACAGTACCATGTAAACCTATGGAAAACAAAATCCGCAGTGCACATGCTGCGGAAAAAAATGCACGGAAATGCTACATTGTTTATTCCGCAGCATGTCAATTCTTTGTGCGGATTCCACAGCGGTTTACACCTGCTCCTCAATAGGAATCAGCAGGTGTAAAACCGCAGGTGGAATCCGCACAAAAAACTGCTGTAAATCCGCTGTAAATCCGTAGTAAATCCGCAGTGCGGTTTTCCTGCGGATTTACCAAAGTCAGGGCGGAGAAATCAGCACAACATTCAGCAATGTGTGCACATAGCCTTACTGTTTTGTGCAACTCATGGAGAGTTTTGCAGTGTAGGTGGAAATGTAGCAAAATACTCCATATCAGCTGTATCTGGGTTTTAGCCACTGATGGTCAAGCAAATATTAAATTCTGTGGATTTAAAACTAAAAGGCTCCAACTCATCAGGCAGTTTTAGCCAGAATTCTGGCTTAAAACTGCTTGAAATGTCACATGTGTGATGCAGCGGTAGGACCCTACACAGTGAAACGGCAGTGACCCAAGCAAGTTCAAACAAAATGTTCTTTTATTGTGCTACTTCACACAGTCAATATAGTATACAGCTTCTTCATACAGTCCATTAATAATGCATGGCTATATGATGCAGTCAATACACAGGCCGAACTTCCCTCTGTCTAGTTTCCCTGGGTGACCGCACACCAGTAACAAGTCTCTGTACTCACTCAGCGCACTGCACTCTTTATCTTCTGGAGTGCAGCCAGGTACACATAAGACAGCCAAAGACGCAGGGTGTCAGTCTCTCTGGTTCCTTTAGCCTCTGTGTTACTCCACACAGCGAGAGCTCTGCAGACAACTGCCCTGTCTGCTTCCAAGAACACACTGACACACCTCCCCCACTACTACAGGGCTTTTTAATCAGTCAATGCTTCACTATTCTAATTACAGCCATACCTGTGTCTGTAGTACGCCCTCATGGCCTCACTACGCTTCCATGCACATTCTGCAGAGCACATCCAGTGCCCCCTAGCTGTAACAGGGGTCACTGCCTCACATATCCTCCCCCCTGTTCATACCTGTGGGGTTGAACATTTGTTACCCCATAAGGGCGAAAGACAGGGCATCGGTATGCCCCCCTGACATCCCCGCTCACTACATTAAGAAATCAAAGTAGGGTCCGGAACCATTGACCGGCGCATGCATCCCTCCCCTTTGTGCTTCTCCTCCATATTTCATTATGGGACCACCCACCCCGATCTCCATCGAAGAAGCCAAACCCTCTTTTCTGATTAACCGCAGATTTGGGCCAGTTTTGGGTGGTCTTTACTTTGTTTACTTCAGGTTCACTAACCCCACGGGTCATCCTGTCACCTAAGTATCTGCTTTCAGGCCCCTGGTACCGCTTCCTCTGTACCCTTACCTGTGCCTCAGTGACTATATCATGCTGAAACGCCACAGACTGCGCTGGCAACTCTGAGCATATATCTGTACTACACCACACCTGAACCGGAGCCTCCCGACACTGCTGACTAGCGAGCGCTCTATCTAATTTACCCTGACCCCCGGCCCCATCCTTGACCGGTGTCAGAGGGTTCCTCGTGCGCACGTCCCCAGTCGCCTCTGTGATCATACACTCTCGGCTCTTCTCATACCTGTGTCTTTTATATCTGCATCTCCGAAAGGGACCCTGGATCTGAGCTGTCCCAACCTTACCAGGGAACACCTCCAGCACAGGGTTCAATGGGGTCCCCACAACCTCTACTGCCACAACCTCTAGAGGGAGCCTATCGGGATTACACTCTAATCCTAAATTGGCGACCCCTGTGGCATACATCTTAGGATCTTCAGGTTCTACGCCAGAAACAACTTTTTCCATGAGAGGGTTTACCCTGGTCTCCCACAGGGACCAAAACAGGGGAAAATCTCTTCCCAACACAGTCCCATAGGGAAGGGTCTTTGCCACTCCCACCACATGTCTAATGTCTCCACATGGTGTAGAAACATTGACCTCCGCGGTCGGGTACTCACGGATTTCCCCATGGATACCCATCACCTCCACTTTCTGTCCGTTGGTGTTTTCCCCAGCAACAAGGGAACGATGGACCAGAGTCACTTTACTCCCCATGTCCAGGAGAGCCTCTGTTCGGCACCCATTCACAAGTACCTGGTGTAACAACTCTGCTGGCATCATGGCATGGCCTCGCATCTCTCACACTATCTTACCCACTGCTCCAGGTCATGATGTGGTTTCTGTTTCATGCCAGCTCCATGTTCTGTGTCTCTGCTCTCTGCATGCTTCATGGCTGTGTGTATAGGGGGCGGCGCCTGAACTGTCTGGTTCTTATAGGAATCAGGTGCATCTGTCTAATCTGTTCCTGACCAATTACCAAGAGGCCTCCAGTATATAGTGCAGCTCCACCCAGTGGTCTGGGCCTGTGCAATGTGTTAGCTCAGTTAGTGTTTAGCTTCTGAGTTTGCCAGGCCTTGCACTGTGTTACTCCCTCTCTGGAGGCTGTTCTCTGTGCTATTGCCTTGGTCTTGTTGTCCGCCCTCCAGGAGGCAGAATATCCTGGTCCCTGTGTCTTTGTCCTTGTTTCTTTTCTTGTTCCATTTCCTTGTCTGAACTTAGTCTTATCTCGGTCTCCTTGTCTGTGGCTTCCTTCCCTGCTGTGTCTTTCCTCGTGTTCTCAGTCTGCTTACACTCCGCACTCATGCGCCTCTGCCTGCTCTGTACCCTTGCGGCTTTACCTCTGCTTCACACTCCTGCAGTTCTGCTCCTTTCTACTCTGCTTGTCTTCTGCTGCTGCAGTTATCCCTTGCTGCAGCTCCTCTCCACATTCCTTGTGGCTCCGCTATTCTTTGCTGCAGTAACCTCTCGCTGCAGCTCCTCTCTGTATTCCTTGTGGTTCTGCTCTGCTTAGCTTTTGTTGCTACACTATCTCTTGCTGCTCTACCATTCCTATCCGCAGCCTTGCGGTTCTCTTCCTGTGTGAACAGGTCCCAACCTGTTCCTTCATTCTCCTTTCCTTCTAGCTTGTTTCCGTACCTACATCTCCTGTGTGAACAGGCCCCAACCTGTTCCTTCATACCTCATTCGTTTCTGCTTGTTTCCTTTCCTGCACCTCTTGTGTGAACAGGTCCCTACCTGTTCCTTCATATTTCATATCCGTTCCTGCACCTCCTGTGTGAACAGGTCCCTACCTGTTCCTCCACACTACATATCCGTACCTGCACCTACAGTGTGAAGAGGTCCCTACCTGTTCCTTCATAAACCACATCAACCAGTCCCGTGTTCTCTGCCGTACCTTCCAATCCAGTGTTCCTGTCGTTCCTGCTGTGCCTTCCAGTCCTGTGTTTCCTGCCGTCCTAGCCAGTCCTGTGTTTCCTCCCGTCCCTGCCAGTCCTGTGTTCCTGCCAGCCCTGTGTTCTCTGCCGTGTCTCTGCCAGCCCTGTGTTCTCTGCCGTGTCTCTGCCAGCCCTGTGTTCTCTGCCGTGTCTCTGCCAGCCCTGTGTCTCAGCCGTGCCATCTT
Organism: Ranitomeya variabilis; assembly: GCF_051348905.1. NCBI lineage: Eukaryota > Metazoa > Chordata > Amphibia > Anura > Dendrobatidae > Ranitomeya > Ranitomeya variabilis. The sequence continues at coordinate 433,517,041 of NC_135234.1, forward strand.
ACTCATCTGAGTTTCAGCCTTGCTCTTCTGCCAGTCATGCCTGATGCCCGCACCAATCTTGGTGTTCCTGTCTCCCAAGTGGGATCAGCAGCCACAGCCAGACACCACCCTGGAGTAGCACCTGGCAGCTGCCTGCTGCACAAGCCTGACCTCACCATCAGAGGCTCCAGTGAAAACCCAGGCAGCTGTCATAGTCATGCCCCTTTCAGGGTAGTCTGGTTTGTGGCACAGTGGGGCCACAAAGCCCCCGAGCTCATGCCCACCAGTCAGGGCGTGAGCGTGACACCTGGCACAGCTGGGGTTCGCTATCGGTGGTGCCTGTAGTGGTGGTACTGACTAGCTCAGCATACATAGAAATACAGCAACCATACCTGCAGTCCATGGGATAAGACACCAATGGCCAGTTAGCAGCCACATGGCCAGGCCCCTGGCAGCGCCAACACCTGATCGCTGTGGCACGACAGTGCCCCGGAGCCGATTTAGTTTTCCCCGGCTCCTGGGCTGGGGAAACCTTATGTGACAACCGAAATGGAGCAGTGTTCCGTATAAAGTCCTGAGTGGCTGTATATTGCTTTACCAGTCCCACCACTTCATCCAGAGTGCCTGGGTTCCCTTGTCCCACCCAATGCTGTATGGCTGCTGGCAGAACCCTCACCAGGGGGTCAACCACCACCCTCTCTGCCAACTGGAATGGGGTTAATGTCTCAGGCTGAAGCCATTTTTTAACCAGTTGCAGCAAGTCATGTGCCTGAGATCGGGCAGGGCGAGTCTCGGAAAAGGACCACTGGAACACCCATTGGGCCCGCACATATGTATTAACCCCCGGTCTAGCAAGGATCTCACCTTTTAGCTTCCCATAGTCCAGGGCATCATCCCAACTGAGGTCTATGAAGGCTTTCTGGGCATCTCCCGTCAGGAAATTGGACACCACCTCAGCCCACTGAGTCACCGGCAAGCTCTCCCGCTCCGCAGTACGTTCAAAGATGGTGAGAAAAGCCTCCATGTCATCCTCAGGCTCCATCTTCCTCAGCGCTGACCGGACCTTGTACCGAGCCTCAGACCGGAATGCTGTCCCTGGTGGACCTGCCTCTCGCATAGCCGTGAACTGCTGCATCAACAATTCAGTAGTCTGCTGCTGTTGCTGCTTTTGTAGCTCCAACTGTTGCCGCTGCAATTGCAGCGCCTCTTGCTGCTGCTGCTGTGAGCGGGCAAACTGCTTCAAAACTCCTCCATTTTATCAGCTGGCTTAACCTGTAGCTTTGCAGGCTTAATCACTGACATGCAGCATGCTTTGGGTATGCCTCAGTTTACATGGCCCGCATTCTTTCCACCATGTGTGATGCAGCGGTAGGACCATACACAGTGAAACGGCAGTGACCCAGGCAAGTTCAAACAAAAGTTATTTTATTGTGTTACTTCACACAGTCAATATAGTATACAGCTTCTTCATACAGTCCATTAATAATGCATGGCTATATGATGCAGTCAATACACAGGCCGAACTTCTCTCTGTCCAGTTTCCCTGGGTGACCGCACGCAAGTAACAAGTCTCTGTACTCACTCAGCGCACTGCACTCTTTATCTTCTGGAGTGCAGCCGGGTACACATAAGACAGCCCAAGACGCAGGGTGTCAGTCTCTCTGGTTCCTTTAGCTTCTGTGTTACTCCACACAGTGAGAGCTCTGCAGACAACTGCCCTGTCTGCTTCCAAGAACACACTGACACACCTCCCCCACTACTACAGGGCTTTTTAATCAGTCACTGCTTCACTATTCTAATTACAGCCATACCTGTGTCTGTAGTACGCCCTCATGGCCTCACTACACTTCCATGCACATTCTGCAGAGCACATCCAGCGCCCCCTAGCTGTAACAGGGGTCACTGCCTCACACACGATTGTGCAAAAGTTGTGCAAAAATGATTGACGGGATCGACATTGTCAAAAGTGCATAAAAAATTCATCAGAAATGATGCCACAAAAGTGGCATAAATTACAACACAAGTGTACGTCAACCAAGCTTCAGCAATTGGTACACACATGTTAATGAATTTGGTACATCTTACCCTTCAGTAAAACTGATATGCAAAATGCCAGTCTCAATGAATAGGGGGAAAAAGTATATTTCAATATACAGAACTTTCTTTAATACAATATTTCTAAGTAAAGGACTTTAATCTTCTTAACTACCCTGATGCCCATAGATAGACCCTTGTAAATTTGTAAATGTGTCTGAGGAATTATGCTGTGATTTTTTTTAATGTACGTTACTGATTTTGCTAGGTGGAAGGACATGATTATTAGAATTTCTGAAAAACTGCAATGACAGCTTCTGCTGTGCATATATAAAATGTGTTTTTCCCCCTGAGCAACTCTAACAAGTGGTAGAGAGTGAGCGATAACACGGGCAGAAAACCTGTTCTTAGTGTTCACTTAGATTGCTGATGCCTCATTTACAAGCATAAAAATTCAAGTATTTCTACCAGATGTTCTCTCACGTGTACAGAATAGTTATTTCAGCTATCCTCCAAAATTCGATCACATACTGCCGAATTTTCAAGCCTCTTGCATGGCACTAAATATCTTTCAATTTGTTCAACTATACTATGAGAAAGATCTGCAAAATTCTGTGTGATGGAGATTAAAATAATATTTTATTGCTAGGAGTATCTTGGAAGAGCCGTGCATTCTAAATTGTATTTTTCCACCTTCCTGCTATTACAACATGTTATCATATTTTCCTGTTCTTTGATTTTTTCCATAGGCTAAATGCTACCTGAAACAATACCTAATGGTGGTAGCTATGCAAAGCCTTTTGGTGTGCCTTAACGGCATTGAAATTATTCTGCATACATACACCGTTACTTATTCATCGCTTCTATTATTTTTACTGCATGAATATTATATTGTAAAGTGAATTTTCCTATTGTCACTGTATTATTATTATCTTTTGCTTCTATATTTTATTCTGCCTCACTCTAAATATACTAGTATCACAGCTGTATGTCTATTGTGTGTATGGATATATCTATACTGTGTTTTTCTGACCATGAGATGCACCACAAATTTTGGGGCAGAAAATAGGGAAAAAAAGATTTTTTTTATAAAATTGGGGTCTGTATTATAGTCCAAATTTAAGGTATGTTACCTGGGGGGGCGGTGGAGCAGGGTCACAGAAGGCATTGTCTCTTTCTCAGGAAGCTGGCGGTGGCAAAATTAGGGTAATGCAGCAGGCCCTGGGTGGGAGTAGTGGGTGCCCCAGCAGTGCAATGCTGTGAGCCTGAGGTCGATGGCAAGGCAAAGCAAATTGCATCGCTTTCCTGGACTGGGATTTCAGTCCAGCTGAAATCTCAATCTGCGCAAGTGCCACTTCCAGCGGAAGCTTTAGGGAAATGAGCTTCAGGGAATAGGTCACTGGAGGCAACGCTTGCACAAATTGAGATCTCAGCAAGCCCGAGATCCCAGTCTGCACATGCATCGCCTCCATTGGCCAACAGCTTCAGAAAAATGGACACCGGGAAAGCAATGCACTCCTCTGTGCCTCACCGCCATCACTGGGCCTGCAGCATTGCACCACTTCTGCCACCGCCGGCTTTCTGAGAAAAGGACCCTTTCTCCCGTGATTCCCCTCCACCATCGCCGCTGCAGCCCCCCCCCCGTTATCTACATTTGGACCCTCATTTTCCACAAAAAAAAATTTGGGAAAAAATGTGTCCTATAGTCAGAAAAATATGATATATAGATCTAGAACAAATGCTGTAAAATGAGAGTATTTTTTAAAAAAGAAGTATTAATAATTTATTTTTATCAATTAAATTGAAAAGTGAATAAAAAAAGAGATACCTAAATTAAATCAATATTTGGTGAGACCACTCTGCCTTCAAAACAGTATCAAAACATCAATTATTTTAAGTACACTTGTGCACAGTTTTTGAAGGAACTTGGCAGGGAGCTTGTTACAAATAATTTGGAGAACTAACTCTTATTTTCTGTGGGGGTTAGGTTTGTGAAAATCCTTCTGCCTCTTCATGTAATTCCAGACAGACTAGATGGTATTGTGTGATTGATAAGTACCTGCCAGTATTTCTCAGCTTTGAGGACACCATTACTCCTCACCAAATCCCCAGCATGCTGTGCTGATCATCAGTGCTGACAACAGACATGGCTACATTCTGACTAGCAACGTTTTTGCTTCTCTCAATAGGAACATTGTCAGAAGCTAGAAAAGTATACAAGAGACATATGAGCAGTCAGGTGATATTTGCTGTGTAGGCAACAGAAGGGAATCCTGATAGTGTGCATATTTCCCACTGTTAGGATTCAGCAATCTAAAGTCACAGATAGTGACTGCAGAGATTTAAGTTTAGCAAGGAAAACTCCTTTAAACTAGCATGGCTTTGCATGAAATACACTGCATGCAGAATTATTAGGCAAGTTGTATTTTTGATCACATGATACTATTTATACATGTTGTCCTACTCCAAGCTGTTTAGGCTTGAGAGCCAACTACCAATTAAGTAAATCAGGTGATGTGCATCTCTAATAAGGAGGGGTGTTGTCTAATGACATCAACACCCTATATAAGGTGTGCTTAATTATTAGGCAACTTCCTTTACTTTGGCAAAATGGGTCAGAAGAGAGATTTGATGGGCTCTGAAAAGTCCAAAATTGTGAGATGTCTTGAAGAGGGATGCAGCAGTCTTGCAATTGCCAAACTTTTGAAGCTTGATCACCGAACAATCAAGCTTTTCATGGCCAATAGCCAACAGGGTCGCAAGAAGCGTGTTGGGCAAAAAAGGCACAAAATAACTGCCCATGAATTGAGGAAAATCAAGCGTGAAGCTTCCAAGATGCCATTTGCCACCAGTTTTGCCATATTTCAGAGCTGCAACGTTACTGGAGTATCAAAAAGCACAAGGTGTGCGATACTCAGGGACATAGCCAAGGTAAGGAAGGCTGAAAAACGACCACCTTTGAACAAGATAAAACGTCAAGACTGGGCCAAGAAATATCTTAAGACTGACTTTTCAAAGGTTTTATGGACTGATGAAATCAGAGTGACTCTTGATGGGCCAGATGGATGTTGGAGCTCCACTCCGACTCAGACGCCAGCAAGGTGGAGGTGGGGTACTGGTATAGGCTGGTATCATCAAAGATGAACTTGTGGGACCTTTACGGGTAGAGGATGGAGTGAAGATCAACTCCCAGACCTACTGCCAGTTTCTGGAAGACAACTTCTTCAAACAGTGGTACAGGAAGAAGTCTGTATCATTCAAGAAAAACATGATTTTCATGCAGGACAATGCTCCATCACATGCCTCCAACTACTCCACAGCGTGGCTGGCCAGTAAAGGTCTCAAAGATGGAAAAAAAATGACATGGCCCCCTTGTTCTCCTGATCTGAACCCCATAGAGAACCTGTGGTCCCTCATAAAATGTGAGATCTACAGAGAGGGAAAACAGTCCACCTCTCGGAACAGTGTCTGGGAGGCTGTGTTGGCTGCTGCACGCAATGTTGATCGTAAACAGATCAAGCAACTGACAGAATCTATGGATGGAAGGCTGCTGAGTGTCATAAAGAAAGGTGGCTATATTGGTCACTAGTTTTTTTGGATTTTGTTTTTGCATGTCAGAAATGTTTATTTCTATATTTTGTGCAGTTATATTGGTTTGCCTGGTGAAAACAAACAAGTGAGATGGGAATATATTTGGTTTTTATTAAGTTGCCTAATAATTCGGCACAGTAATAGTTACCTGCACAAACAGATATCCTCCTAAGATAGCCAAATCTAAAAAAAAACACTCCAACTTCCAAAAATATTAAGCTTTGATATTTATGAGTCTTTTGGGTTGATTGAGAACATAGTTGTTGATCAATAATAAAAATAATCCTCTAAAATACAACTTGCCTAATAATTCTGCACGCAGTGTATATGAAATTTGAATTACCTTACTGCTCTAGAAAAATTGAGAATACTTAGTGCATACATTAGCCAATTCATGTGTACCTTAAGCTATGATAAGGCGATTCTCATTGCTGGGAACCTACCTAATGTGAATCCTCTTTTAGGCGGAAGCCTACATTTATATGGGAAGGTGGGATCCTTAATTAAAAACATATGAGGCTGAGGGATGAAGTGCTCAGCCAGAGCCTATGTATAAAAATATCAAAAGACTGACCGTTACTTCCAAACAGAAATCAGGTGTGAACAGGTGCATACTAAGAGTAGCCATCTCCATCTATAAGTTTACAAAGTCTAAGTATTGGACAGGATTGGCACATCTGACCCTATATTTAGGCCAGCCTTTTGCTAAAAGTGTACTTAGATTTGTAGACTTCTTATGTAGAGTCGCTGCTTTCCAAAGCTACATAGTGAGTGGGATGAGGGGGTACTTTCGACAACTGATCTAAATTGAGCCTGTGAGATGGATTCCAGGTCCTCTGAAGGAACTGCTCGGTTGGGTCAATTTGAACAGAATCTTTATTGATCTGTGACCATTACCTTCATGTGCAGAAAGGAATTGTGAACTGTTAAATATAACAAGAGAACTATGACTCCCCTGAGTTATAACTGGTAACTTGGCAACATTTAGGTGACTTTTCCTCTGATCACAGATTGGTATGTCTGTAGGTTCACCACATTTGTATTAATTAGGCTGTATTTATTTGTTGTAATTGTTTAAAAAAAATCTTGATTTTATTGTGGACTGTGTCATAAATATATTCCTGTGAACCTTCTACAAACCTAAAGTCCTAGAGTAATCCTAAGAGATTTTTGCCCTGGTTTGGTTAGATTTAAATCAATTAATTCAGCCTCATTGTGTCTGCTAAAGAAGTTTCCTTTTTACTTCTACCAAGGGTTAATACATAACTAATTCCTGGTAACCTTACTGTTTCCATCCTATTAACTGAATTACTACTTTTTTCACATGTATCATTTTTTATTTTATTTTCTTTCATTTAAATAGTATTGTAGTTTCCTATGGAAAAATGTAATAATTAAATATGACGTAACCTAGAAACTTTTAGTGCTACCTTCAGTGAGAGTCATTTTATAAAATAGATATGTAGAAATCTAAAAATAAAATGACTTAACATAAAATATGGAAAAAAATATTTTAGGAACAAAAGGTCTAGTGCCAAAAAACTTCATTAGACTTATTTACATAATTTAATGTCAAGATGTATTGGTCACAGAGATTCACATTTACTTTTAATGAGTTTCCTAGCAAGGACTACATTTCCCTTACTAATTAATTGAAAGGAATGAAAATGAAAACTAAAATACCAAGTCATTTAAGAGTTTTTGACATTACAGAAAGCAGTGGCTTAAGGTCTAATGTCCATTAGCGATCATTTGTTATTAAGTACATTATAAAGTTATTTATTTTTAGAAATACAGTATTATTGGACTGGTTGGAAACTTTCACTCCTTGAAACTGATTGACTGAGTTTGTCTTCACTTTCCTTGCTGGTTAATAAAAATAATGGAGTTGTAAATGTCATGCTGAATGTGGAACATTGTCACCTGGCAATGCCCTCTTCTCAATAAAAACATAATCCAACTGAAATGTCTGATTGTGTGTGAGTAACTTCTGCGAACTCTTGACATGATCTTTTATTGCAATTGGAAAATCTTGAGAAGAAGTTCATTGGTAGAAAATTGAGACTGTGAAGGTCATAACTTTAGGGACAGAAATGTGTAATGGAAGGTTTAAGACATACTGTATATTCTAGTACCAGACTGCAACATGGTCGCCCTAATCGCTTTCTAGTAAATAGCTATTAAACAATACATTGAAAATATTAACACAAATTAGAACTTTGTATACATTTTATTCATTTAAAATTATTATATTTAGGAATCCCTTTGTCACAGATAGTATTAATTTTTAGAAAAAAAAGCAAGAAACCAAGGAACTAGCTGGTGCACAGCTGACATACAGTATATAGAGGATATACTACCTACAAAACTAGACAATTACATGAGGAAGATATTTTTGGGGGTCAGTTGAGTTTCTAAGCCTTTGGTGTTCTCTTTAGCATTAAGAGAAAATGAAGTGAAGTGTCCTGTGATAAGAGCACTTTAGGGATTATTCCCTTTTAGTATAAACAAAACCACTCTGTACTCACGTTCCCTGGGTCTACAGATGGGTCTTTGCTATTGCTCCTTGTGTCTGGCATTGGCTGCATTTCTCATCTCACATCAACACCAGGTAATCATCAAGCTCAGCAGCCATGCCAGTATAGACGGAATGAATCAGAGCGGCTAAGCCCACTAATTGGCGACTTACCGGTGACTTACCGGTGAACCCGGAGAAGGTGAGAACAACACTTTTTTTTATACCAAACTTCTTCCAGGAACAAACAATAACTGAGAAAGGACAACATCTTTAAGAAAAGGAGCACTACTCAGATATTTAATAGTATTAGAAGCTTCTACTTTAGAAATGGGCCTGACTTTATGGTGTAGCGTGGCTAAAGGGTGTCTAATCGACGGGAGATATGTGTCGCATAGATGGCTTGCCGCTGTGATGTAACCATAGCTACCTATATGTCTGTCAGGACCTGTGATGATGTCAGACCACATGGGTAATCATGTGATGGGTTACTGGGTGTGGTTAGCTCTATATAAGAAAGGCTAATGTTTAACACAGGGGATATATGTGTGGAGCTACTAGCCTCCAGAGTGTGTTAAAGTTCCAGGTCTGAGCCTGAAAGACTGGACACTTTGTTTTTCCTTTTCCTGAACTAAAGGCTATTTGTTTGCTGTTATTTTGCCTCGTGGTTTATGATGTAATAAACCTATGAACTTTTAAAGGAACGTGCCTCCGGAAGTGTCAGCCATCGCACCTGAGTGAGTGAAATCCCTACAATGGGTAGATTCACAAGATTCTATAAAAAAAATTGTTCGTTTCATTCAGAAAAGTGGGACAATTTTTTTCTCAGTTGTCATCTATAGGAAATCTTTTTTTTTACAGCAGCAGCTAATAATCATTTACAAGACCATTTACATGCCACAGAATTGCAATCTATCTGTAAAAACCAGATGCTATACTGTGTCTTTGATTTTTTTTTTTGCGCACTCTTAGACTTGGATGGGTGAATCTCATCTGATTTACAGAGGAAACTTGTGCATGCTGCAATATTTTTGCACACACCAATTCAGCCAGTAAAAAAATAATTTATTTGCACTGCTCCATTGAGTAACATCGGTCCCAGTGCAATACTTTTTTAATGGATAGCAGTCAGACTGAATCTCCAGTCATGTGCACTTAGAGCTTTCTTACTGGCCACCAGGCTTTCAAAAACATCTTAAAGTACCACTACAAACAGGAAAAGCTGTCAGTTTAAAGGTTCACTCACACTTACTGGGGAGAGAATCAGATCACAGTAAAATGACACTCGGCACACGCTCGCAGCAGAGTTTGAGTAGAGGGTCATTTGTATATAGCATCTTCCTATTCTCTTGCATACACAAATCATGGGATGCTACTCACCTGTATGAACAAATCCTAACAGTGATGATGGTATAGTTGAAAAATATGCTTGAAGAGCATCTAGAATTTTTTATAAATATTTTTTCCTAACAGTGAAAAATAAACAAAAGTGTAAATGTTCTTAACCACTTTACAACAAATGACGGATATAGCCCATCATCAGCCAATGTCAGATCCCGCATCATGACGTGTTATATCTGTCATGACTTTAAGCTGCGAGCAAATTACACAGTGAGAGCACTGTGCCCACAGCTGTCACTGACAGCCATCCAGCAAGGGATTTCATGGGCCCCGCTCTCTGATCGCTGTAATCGATCAGGCAATCTGACTAACCAATCGCAGCTTGATCTTATGGGAGGTGCTGAGACATCACTTCCCTGAATAGTCACCACTGGAGCTCAGCTTAGCTGGCAGACAAGATCCTGCAATATTAGCCAGGGCAAGTGCCCACACCACCCTTGGTTGATTAAGCCTCAAGATGCTGCAATCGATAGCGATCAAAACATTTTGATTGTCAAAAGAAAAAAGGCTGCCTCTCTCACCTCATCGGCACCCCTGTGACAAAATCACAGTGAGCTGATGGTTGTCATGACACTCAGAGGTTAAACAATGACCTCTTGGTGTGCCAGGTACAGTGACTTGTTAGACTCAGTCATAGGCAGGGTCTAGCAGGCAATATGCATTTGTAATATCACAGGTGTCACGGGTTCCTTCTCCGGTATCACACAATCAACAGAGCAAGAGAATAGTGAACAATTCCAAGACCTTTATTTAGGCAAAACACGAAAGGTCCATATATACGATCCATCACACAAAGGATTAAATGTCCCAGAACACGAATACAGTTCACTTACAGAATAAAAGTCCAACAATCGAGCACAGAGGATAACAGTCCATATTCCCTTCTTTCTCTCTGATATGCTCTTCACATCATGGTTCCACATCAGACTGATCTCTGAGTCTCACCTCCCTGATATTTACAAGTCTCCCCCCTCATTCACAGGCCAGGAAGGGGAAGGTCTCAGGGGCTCATTGTTTCAACAAGCTAGGTCAACATGTCATTAGCATACTAGCAAACATTATTCACTGACCCTGTGGAGAGACAACAATACAGAACTGTGGGGAGAATATCAGATGGCAAATAACAACTCATCCTACAAGATAAGGTAACACCATGATAATCAGTAAAATAGAAATATACACAAAAATGATACCCACATAACATATCACACCATCACAACCTCTCCCCCCTCATAATAAGTGAGCATGCCATTAGGTCTACACAGACCACTGGCCTGCTCACTTTAGTCCACTTTGCTCCACTGTTTATTGTTCCTTGTACAGTGGCAAGGGTTGCAATAATCATGAGCACTTGTCCATAAATTCCCGGGTCCTGGCTTTATGGTCATACCAGGCTTTTTGACTGGACTGGGCCGTTCGCTGATGTTCATTAGCCAAGGTAGCTAGCTGGGTGAGACAGCCTCTGAACTCAAGAACGTAGGGAATGATGGGCATTACGGTATCTGCAATATATCCCTCCAATTGTTCTTTCAGAAGAAGGAGAGGCCCACGGACCTTCTGCTCCCACAAAATGACTTTGCAACTCCCCAATGTCATTTCCAAGGAGGATATCTGCAGGAAGTCCTCCCATAACGCCAATCCAACAGTTTTTCTCCAAAATCGAAATCCAAACGTACCAAAGCTCTCTGTATATATTTGCGGACACCCCCCGCCAGGACAATGGGAATTCCCGGGCCCTGGTGAATTGCCTCGGGTCGGACCACACGAGGGTCAGCGATAGTCAGGAATGCCCCCATGTCTCTTAATCCTGACACTTTGTATCCATCAATTAAGACATCCTGCAGGTGGCAATGCCATTGCTGTGTATTTCTGATGGACAAAGGCCGGAGTCCGTACACTCCAGGAGGGGTATCTATGGTGCCGTGGTCGGTGGTCCACTCTGGTGGGGGTGCTGGTTCCTCTTCCTCAGGTGGGATGGAGTGCACAAGATGCATTGGACGAGGTGGGGCTGCATGGGGCTCCCTCCGAATCCTTGAGGGACAGCCAGACTGCAAATGTCCAGGTTGCCCACACCCGTAACATCTCCTCTCTGTGATACCCCCAGGTCGTGGTCGGAACTGTTGGAGCCCAGGATTGTGAGCTATGATTGTCATTGGCCTGTGGCTGGGTGGAGGGGCAGATATAATCGAAGGGGGATGGGGCGCGGTCGAAGGCCGTGGTTCATTGTCCAGAAGCCTCCTCCATTGTGGTCGGATAGTAAGGGCTTCATCGGCCAGGTCTGCAGCTATATCCACGGTGCACGGCGTGCGCTCCCGGACCCATTCCCATACCTCTGTGGGGCACTTGGCAAAAAATTGTTCTACAAGGAATGCCTGTATAACATCTTCCACAGTAAAGGCATTTTCTGCTTCCAGCCATCTCCGACATGCCTGGGACATCTTATGTGCATACATCCTAAACGATCCCCCCGTATTGCATGGGAGGTCTCGGATCTTGGCCCTATATGAGTCTGGGGTGATAGCATGGTAATCCAGGATAGTCTGCTTTACAATGTTATAATCCCGATTCCTCTGTGAGTCAATGGTTCGGTAAGCCTCCGCCAGGCTACCGTTCAGGAGTCCCACTAACAAACGCATCCAGCCAGAAGGGGGCACCTCCATCACAGCACACTGCTGCTCAAAGTCCTTGAAGAACACCTCCACATCTCCGGAAGCCTCATCAAATGGCTTAAACTCTGTCCGGGTGATCCGTACAGGCTCCCGGATCGTTGGGTTTACAGTCCACATTGCGTTAGTCCCTCTTTCAAGCTCCATTGCTTGTTGTCTCCGCTGTGCCCAGCGGGCAGCCTTCTCCTTGTACTCCTGAGAGACACCTGGGTCCAGAACTGCCATCCCTTCTTCGTACCACACCACCTACTGGCTTTTTGGGGTGGGGGTCCTCGTCTCCAGTGCTCGTCCTTCAGACATATGGGAGTAGGTGATCTGGCTAGCACCCACCAGTAGATCGATTAAGGCCTCTTTAGTCAGTCCCTGGTAGTTCAGGCCCAGGTCTCTGGCTCTCTTCTGTAAACTGGATACAGTCCAATTATTGTACTCACTCTGTGGGTGGTTCTCCATTAGGTTACGCTCTGTTGATCCCGCTGCTTGCCACCGGTTGTCACGGGGTCCTTCTCCGGTATCACACAATCAACAGAGCAAAAGAATAGTGAACAATTCCAAGACCTTTATTTAGGCAAAACATGAAAGGTCCATATAAACGATCCATCACACAAAGGATTAAATATTCCAGAACACGAATACAGTTCAGTTACAGAATAAAAGTCCAACAATCCAGCACAGAGGATAACAGTCCATATTCCCTTCTTTCTCTCTGATATGTTCTTCACATCATGGTTCCACATCAGACTGATCTCTGTGTCTCACCTCGCTGATATTTACAAGTCTCCCCACTCATTCACAGGCCAGGAGGGGGAAGGTCTCAGGGGCTCATTGTTTCAACAAGCTAGGTCAACATGTCATTAGCATACTAGCAAACAACATTATTCACTGACCCTGTGGAGAGACAACAATACAGAACTGTAGGGAAAATATTAGATGGCAAATAACAACTCATCCTACAAGATACAGTAACACCATGATAATCAGTAAAATAGAAATATACACAAAAATGATACCCACATAACATATGACACCATCACAACAGGTCTCATGTATTGCAGTGCTGGTGCATTTGCAGTGCATGAGACCAGTGATCAGAATAATAAAAGTTAATGTTACATAAAGGGACTAAGTAAAAAAGTAAGAAAGAACGAAGATGATTGAAAAAATATTAAAGAACAAAAAAAAACACAAAACAAAGAACAAAAAATATTACACCAATAAATACACATATTTATGTAGAAACAAAAATAGACAAAAAAGTACACATATTTGGTATCTTCTCGTACAGAATAACATAACCTAAAAAACTGACACACTAGTTAACTCTTACAGTAAGCACTGTAAAAATAAAAAAAATGCGGCTATAGTTTTCCTCATACTGCCGGACTAAACGCGATCAAAAAGATGACCGTAAATAAAAACGAGCCACCATACAGCTCCATCGTTTAAAAAAATAAAAATGTTATAGCTTTCAGAATAAAGAGTTGAAAAAAACAACATTTTTTCTACATAATTGTTTTATTGTGTAGAATTGACAAATCATTAAAAAATTATATAAATGTAGTATCGCTGTAAACATACTGACCCGAAGAATAAAGGTGCCTGATCCCTTTTACCATACGGTGAATGGCATAAAAAGGCACCCAAAAAAACAATCCCAGAGTTGCCGTTTTTTGTTGATTCTACCTCCCAAAAATTGAAATAGATAGCTATCAAAAAAATGTTGTGCCCGAAAATGATACTAGTAAAACGTCAACTCGACCCACAAAAAACAAGCCCTAACATGACTCTGTTGGCAGATATATATATAAAAATTACAACTCTCAACTATTACAACTCTCAAACTATGTGATGTGCTCTCTTTATTACTGCTAGCAGAGACAGCTTTGCCTTTCCAGCATCAGAAGAGCACAAGAACACTGAAGCTGGCCATGTCTAGTTATCTGATGAGGTTTAAAGGGAATCTGTCAGCAGGATCAATCCTCCTAAGCCATCTACATTTACTTGCTGATCATAGAAAGATGAATTAAATGATACCTTGATATCTACAATCTGATGTCTTATTCCAGATAGATTCATGTTTTTTCATGTGTAAAATAGCTATTCAGGACTATGGGCCTCACACTGATCTCCCTGAGAATCTGCCTCCAGAGCTCCTGTGATGTATGTGCCCCAGTCACTCCTGGGATGTATATGCCCCAGTTCCTACTGTGATGCATATGTCCTTAGCACCTCTTGTGATGTATGTGTGTCCAGCCCCTCCTGTAATATATCTATCCCAGCACCCAGTGATGTATATGTCCCCAGCCCCTCTTGTAACGTATGTGTTCCAGCCACTCTTGTATTGTATATGCCCCAGATTCTCCTGTAATGTAAAATGCCCCAGCCCCTGCGTCACCTGTAATGTATATGCCCCAGCATCTCCTATGATATACAGTGGGTACAGAAAGTATGATTTTTAACAAGCTTCAAAATTATTTCACCAGACAAATGTGTGTTCACCTGGTGATTGTAAAGACAGGATGATAATTGGGAAATTAAAACTACTCAGGAAATAAATGTTTCTCTGCCAGAGTAAGTAAATGTGCTCAAATTTCTACTACAGTGGTAATTTCATATTGGGTTCTATGGTATATTCTAATCTATGGTCAAAAATACCCAAGCATCTCAAACAGCCCGATTACAATCATACATTTTTCTTCTTGGCAACATGATTTTTATGAAGGTAAAAATAACATAAATATGAATATTCATCATTATAATCACAATTGGACTTTAGGTCTGTTTTTTTTAACATATGAGAGAAATCTACAAAACACTGTAATGAGTATAAATATGCATTACTCATTTTGTGATACACTGTTACAAAAGAGGCATTTATGTATGTGTGTTTTCCAAATATGTAATATTTAATTGTATAATGTTTTTCAGGCTGCCCCAGGCACTATATGTGAATACAAGCTAAATTGGTACATGCCTCTCCCCAGGTGCTCTTATCATTGCAGTTCTGTACTGAACACATTATTTTAATGAGAGAGACTATCACTTTATACGGATTTTTCTAAAGATGTTGAAAATGTAAAAGAAATTGTAAAGCTAATTCAATGCAATGGACTGTTATGGACTGAATGATTTCTATGCTGTACAACGGCTGTTTGGATGGTATATGGTAGGGATGAGCAAACATGCTTGTCGATCCTCGGTCATCACACTGCTCGGATGTGCTCGTTACTTGGAGAGCAATGGGCAGTGCTCAATGTAAAACTCAAATCCCTGCCCTTATCTTTGGCACCTGTTATGCAGCTGATAAGCATGCAGGGATTGCCTGTGAATCACTGTAATGCCGTAGCCATTTTGGTTGCATTACTGTGATTTTTGGCACCAGATATCATCAGGAATTGTAAAAGGACAAGCGCCTGGCTCGGCACTATTGTCGGGGTCGTAATACGACAATTACCCTTCCTTCACCAGTCATTCCAAATTAATATGTGTGCAGGGCATCTGGTACCGGATAAGAATAAATCAGACAGGTAGCTGGTTCAAACTTAGTTAATGCCCCGTGCATCCACACATGTCTGCGGCGATGGCACCAACTGGCTTTATTCTAAAATGCACAATACTATATTGAGTGTTAGGGGAAGGCGTGCATTAGGCGGGGTTTAAGCTAGCATCCAGTCTTCCTGATTTGTTCTGACGTCTTCTGGTGAATCCTCCTTTTCTTCACATTCCTGAGTTTCGTTTCTGAGGAAATGGCTTAACCCTTCGGACACTAAAACCTGAAACGAAACTAAACTCTGGCGGCCATCTTTAAATACAGTTATATCTGCAAGCATAGGAAAAACTTATTGTTTCACAGTATAAAAATATAGCAGTACAAAAAGAGTATAAAGATTTATATAAAAGTACAAAAGGATATATAAGAAATATGTTTTCACCTTGACACTATGACACCATTACACAGCTCTGTGACACTTTGTATTGGAAGGAGAGAGTGATTGTAAAGGCCTGTGTGCCCAGTATAACGAATTGTAGGATGCGGCCAGGACTGTAGTCGTGGTCACGGACACTAGGATAATTGTGTCTTGGCCTTGCCCCACATAAAAGTTTTGCCCATTATTTGCCATACCTGCAGCACGGTGGCGCAGTGGTTAGCACTGCAGCCTTGCAGCGCTGGAGTACTAGGTTCAAACCCCACCAAGGACAACATCTGCAAACATCTCTCCGTGTTTGCGTGGGTTTCCTGCGGGTACTCCGGTTTCCTCCCACATTCCAAAGACATACTGATAGGGAATTTAGAATGTGAGCCCCAATGGGGACAGCGATGATAATGTGTGCAAACTGTAAAGCGCTGCAGAATATGTTAGTGCTATATAAAAGTAAAAATTATTATTATTATATTATACCTGTATCTCCAAGCTCGGTTCCCTTTTGGCACTTCTCAGGCGACGGAGACTCCTCTCCAAGGCGACTCCCATTAACAGAGACACAGTCCTTAGTAACTTGAAGGGTTTCTTTACTTAAACCTTCACACAGCATTTCCACAGTTGACACATCTTTGGTCACACATCCTTCTATACAGGGTTCCTCGTCTTTCCCTACTTCACTGTTGCTTCCACCTGGCATGTACTCGGACCGGATCGTCTTAGACTGCTTCCCAGCTCCCTCCTGTCTCAGCCTTTCTTAGATGACAATTCCCTCTGCCTGCTTCGCACCAGACTAGACTCGAGATCATCAGTCACCTGGTACAGTTGACACTGGCCAAGCATCCGACAGGCATGTCCTGCTCTCTGTGAAGCTACAGCATTCTTCCCTTCCTCACATACTGGTTATGGATGCTCCTCAGCCCATCTAGCTTCAGATCTGAGAGAGCCCACCCAGGCTATGAGCTGCCACATCTTTCTGTACTCTGATGTGTTCCAACACTATAGCTGAGGACTATCCCTTGTGGAACGTTGCGTGTCTTCCGAGCCATCCCAGGCTCATTGCCCATGTGGACACTTTGGGCGCCCAGATCCCATCTGATCTGACTTCCTAGAAACATCTGTCTGATTCCCCAGCAGCCCCTCCTACATTTAACCCTCTATAACCATCCTATCAACTACACCTACAATCCCCACTAGTATGCCCCATCTAGTGGCCCACAATAGAACTACACTTACCCTAAACTGTACATGAATACAATACACAATATTACATAACAAGGAATGGTAACACATACACAAATGTGGCAGTACCGTAAATGTGAGCGTTAATACATATTGCTACATATGTAGCAGTACCACCAGATATTGATAAAAGACATAACAACACATTTATGAAAAATGGGCTAGAAGGGAGCAAGGCGGTAATTCAATCTCACCCCCTTACAGAATCACAGGCAGTGGTGCTAAAGCTGAGCCATCGTACTAACAGCTCTGCCGTTTGTATCACATACAATTTGCATTTTACCTAGGGAGAGACAGAGAGTTGCAGGATCAGGGAAAATGACATAATCCAGTCTAAAACAGGGATTAGACCTGTGCAGTCCATTGGCAAATATGTAGCTGCAGCATCTTTGTGGGGGCTGAAAAAACTGAATATGTTTTGATTCATCAAGTATTATGTGCTTTGAGGTCTTTTTTTGTGTTATATAACACACCCAAAAATTGTTGAAACTTTTTTCCGGGCTACATTTCTCAGCTATATTCTGTACTGTTGAGTACATTTATGTGATGTCTAAAATTGAGAAAAAGCTTTTTAAAAAATGTTGTAGGCTTCCATTTCTCAATCATACAGTGTTATATGGTCTGTGAATATTTATGTGATCTCTAAAACAGATAATAAGCTTTTAAAAATTTTGTATGCTTCCTTTTCTCAGCCCTACAGTATTATGTGATCTGTGAACATTTCTGTGATCTCTAAAACTGATAAAAAGCTTTTAAAAATTGCGTAGACCTCCATTTCTCATTCCTACAGTGTTATATGGTCTGTGAACATTTCTGTGATCTCTACAACTGAACACACTCAGCAATAGTGTACAAGTGAAATCACTATAATAATTAAAGCAGGTCACAAATGGCCAACTTCATCACTCTTAATAAAAGTACAGCGTGTTTAGAATGGTCACTTAACTTTATTCATTTAGAAGTTTCTACAAGTCTTTGTCCAATAAGCAAACTGAAGCATAAGCTTCATGTGGAATATTTTGACTTCTTTGGAGTAGTCGCTGCAGATTGTTCTACTGATCATTATGAAGATTACCCCTTAGAACTGACCCAAAGCAGACTTTAGGAGAGAAGGCTGAAGTGGACTGGAAATGATCCTGAGATAACAAGATCCCACTTTGTTATTGATGTGTGACTTTGCATAAGTGACTTAGGGTACTGTCACACAGTACCATTTTGATCACTACGACGGTACGATTCGTGACGTTCTAGCGATATCGTTACGATATCGCAGTGTCTGACACGCAGCAGCGATCAGGGATCCTGCTGAGAATCGTACGTCGTAGCAGATCGTATGGAATTTTCTTTCGTCGCTTGATCACCCGCTGACATCGCTGGATCGTTGTGTGTGACAGCGATCCAGCGATGTGTTCGCTTGTAACCAGGGTAAACATCGGGTAACTAAGCGCAGGGCCGCGCTTAGTAACCCGATGTTTACCCTGGTTACCAGCGTAAACGTAAAAAAAACAAACAGTGCATACTTACATTCCGGTGTCTGTCCTCCGGCGTCTCAGCTTCTCTCCACTGTGTGAGCGTCTGCCAGCCGGAAAGCGAGCACAGCGGTGACGTCTGACGTCACCGCTCTGCTTTCCGGCTATGGCGCTTACACAGTGGAGAGAAGCAGAATGCCGGAGGACAGACACTGGAATGTAAGTATGCACTGTTTGTTTTTTTTACGTTTACGCTGGTAACCAGGGTAAACATCGGGTTACTAAGCGCGGCCCTGCGCTTAGTTACCCGATGTTTACCCTGGTTACCGGGGACTTCGGCATCGCTCCAGCGCCGTGATTGCAAAGTGTGACCGCAGTCTACGACGCTGGAGCGATAATCATACGACGCTGCGACGTCACGGATCGTGCCGTCGTAGCGATTAAAATGGTACTGTGTGACAGTACCCTTATACATTAGCCCAGCTCTAGTTAGAGATAATTTATTTCAAACAAACTACACTTCAAGTGGTTTAAAGTATCTCCAGCTATTTCTTTGAGACAACTACCATCAAGTACATGAAAACTCATTTATTATTGAAAACCCGCTTTTCGCATTTATAGCTTCTCCCAGGATAAATCAATGTATATTCATTTAACAGAAAGGAATTTACATTAATAGCTCATAATGTTCATGTGGGCTGTCGTGTGATTGTGTCTACTTTGGTGCATTATTATCTTTTTCCAAATAAGAACTGGGATATGACTATATTAATTACATAAACAAGACCGACAGACTTTGAGCATGGGTTGAGTTATACAAAGAAAATCCCAATATTTTGAATAAAATTGATTTTTATTGAAAATAGATTCAAATGTAACTACAATATAAAATTAGAATGACAAGCTAGCTCTAAAAATTGGACATATAGTAAGCCTGAAAAATGATAGCAGTAGTGACAATAATACGAAATAAATACTATATTATATAATGACAAAACAATTAACAGTTAATTCCAAAGTGCAGAAGATAAGATAATGAAAGATGTGCAAAAAATATCATAAAAGTAAGCAGCTAGCAGAACTGTACATTTAGTTGATGAGGAGATGAGGACACTGCATGCGCAGCTACAGTACATCCTGAACGCCATAATCATCCCTTAGATAGGTATTCCATCTTGCCTCTATTGGATTTGTCTAACTATAAATAACTGTTTCTCCCTCCCACAAGCTCTTGAAGAAGCAGGGCGAAACCTAACTGTTGTATTGGCATTAAATAATATAATGTACATTTATTTATTATTACTGTGACTGCTGCTATACTTTTTCTTTTTTTGGCCTACTGTGCATCTCATTTTCTAGAGCTACCTTGACATTCTAATTTTATATTGTACTTGCATTTTAATCTATTTACAAAAAAAAACCAATATTTCATACAAAATATTCTTTGTATCACTCACTTAATGTGGTTTGATACTCTTGTATCTGGTATCTGATCAAACTCCTTTATGACCTATGACGTACAGGTACTTCATAGGTTACCTCCCCCTGTTTGATGCAGGCTCCTGCGATGAGCCTGCAACTTTTCTGGCACATGTCAGCTGATTTCTTCTGCAGCCACATTTTCCTGTGTTTAGTGTAGTGGTCACATTTGTGTATGTTTGGCCATTATCACACGTTCATTATTTGTTCAGTATTTTACATCAATACTTGTAAGCCAAACTAGGAGTGGATGATAAATACAGAAGTGGTGAGGTGTTTCTAGTTTACTTTTCCTCTGATTGTTCCATTCCTGGTTTTGGCTTATACATACTGACCAAATACTGAAGCTGCTCATCCACAGCAATGGTGCACTGAGCACCCTAATTAGTATGTAGGAATAAACAGTGTTTTTTGCACAATGACAGATTTGCACCATAAGTCTGGAGTCACACCAGCGTATGGCATCTGGTATGAGAACATCAGATACGATATACTAATGACCCTCGACTCCTGCTCTGCTGCGATCGTGATCCGAGTTTCATGCTACTGTGCTCCAATCCTCTCGTGTGACAGGATCGGAGCATTGTTGCGGAGTAGACCGAGAAAGTAATCTATCCATATCCTCTGCTGCCGGTGTCAGCATATATCACACTGCACTCGGGTGATATCTAAGTGCAGAGCGATGTTTCGCTTGCACCCATAGACTTGAATGGGTGTGAGTGAGACGAGTCTTCCAGCCAATCGCAGGATATGAATTGGCATGAGAAAATAATCGCAGATCTGAGCTGTTCCATAGTATAACACTGAGCTGAGTGCTATGTGATGCTTTATGGAATAGCACTCGGCCATGTTATATAGTATGATTTGTGAGGGTTATGACCCCTTATATTATTATTTATTATTATAGCACCATTTATTCCATGGTGCTTTACATGTGAGGAGGGGTATATGTAATAAAAACAAGTCCAGTAATCTTAAACGATACAAGTCATGACTGGTACAGGAGGAGAGAGGACCCTGCCCGCGAGGGCTCACAATCTACAAGGGATGGGTGAGAATACAGTAGGCAAGGGTAGAGCTGGGCGTGCAGAGGTTTGGTCGATCGGTGGTTACTGCAGGTTGTAGGCTTGTCGGAAGAGGTAGGTCTTCAGGTTCTTTTTGAAGGTTTCCATGGTAGACGAGAGTCTGATATGTGGGGGTAGAGAGTTCCAGAGTAGGGGTGATGTGCGTGAGAAGTCTTGTATGCGATTGTGGGAAGAGGAGATAAGAGGGGAGTATAGAAGGAGATCTTGTGAGGATCGAAGGTTGCATGCAGGAAAGTAGCGGGAGACAAGGTAACAGATGTATTGAGGACACAGGTTCTAGATGGCTTTGTATTATTTATATTATTATTACTATTATAATTATTATTTATATAGCACCATTGATTCCATGGTGCTGTACATGAGAAGGGGTTACAAACAAATTACAGATATCACTTACAGAAAGCAAACTAACAATTACATGGTATGTATTGTATGTCATGGTTAGTATTTTGAACTGGAGTACTTGGGTAATGGGGAGCCAGTGCAGGGATTGACAGAGGGGAGAGGCCGGGGAATAGCGGGGGGACAGGTGGATTAGTTGGGCAGCAGAGTTTAGAATAGATTGGAGGGGTGCGAGAATGTTAGAGGGGAGGCCACAGAGCAGGAGGTTACAGTACTCAAGGCAGGAGATGATGAGGGCATGGATTAAGGTTTTTGCAGATTCTTGGTTTATGTACGGATCCTGGAAAATATGAGTTGAAGTTGTCAGGAAGTGGAAAGGGCTTGGATATGTGGTTTGAAGGAGAGATCAGTGTCAAGGATTACCCCGAGGCAGCGAGCTTGTGGGACTGGGGAGAGTGAGTAGCCATTTACTTTAATGGATAGGTCTGTTAGGGGAGTTGAGTGAGATGGGGGAAAGATGATGAATTCTGTTTTGTCCATGATATGTTTTAGAAATCTAGTGGAGAAGAAGGATGAAATAGCAGACAGACATTGTGGGATTGTGGTTAGTAGGGAGGTGACATCTAGTCCAGAGATGTAGATTTGTGTCATCAGCATAGAGGTGATACTGAAAGCCGTGAGATTCTATGAGTTGTCCGAGACCGAAGGTGTAGATGGAGAAGAGCAGAGGTCCTAGGACTGAACCTTGCGGGACTCCGACAGATAGGGGGTGAGGTGAGGAGCTGGTGTACGAGTGGAAGACGCTGAATGTCCGGTCTGTTAGGTATGACGAGATCCAAGATAGGGCCAAGTCAGTAATGCCAAGAGATGAGAGGGTCTGTAATAATATTGAATGGATCACTGTGTCAAAGGCAGAGGACAGGTCTAGGAGGAGGAGGACAGAGTAGTGTAGCTTGGCTTTGACGGTTAATAGTTCATTGGTTACTTTGGTTAGGGCAATTTCAGTGGAGTGATGCTGCCGGAAGCCAGATTGTAAGCAAAGAGGTAGCAAGAAGACTGTGCTTAATTTAATTTTGCTTTGAGGATGAGAGACTTTCTTTACTTAGTGTAGAGCACCATTTTTCATAATTTCATCATTGTAATTCTTCTTATTTCGTCTGTGTAGCAGGAGGGAGCGAAAAGTTGCCCAGGGATAATAAACCTCTATTTTAGTTTGCTAGTATTTACCAAAAATAGTTTAAAAGTTGATCATTCGATGGATTATCCAGGTATAAAAAATTAAATGAACGTTGGTCAAACTCATTGCTCTTGTGAGCCCTGTGACCTCTTTATTGCTTACATTGGATGTTACACTGGATTATACTTACACACGCTGTACTTTTTTCAGAGGCTATGCTTGGTATTGCCGATTGGTCCAATTGAAGTGAGTAAACAACATGGTCTCTTCACACAGTTGATCAGAGTGGGTGTCTAGAGTTGTAACTCCACTAATTTAATATTATAGTTAACGGCAGAGGCGGATCTACGTTTTCCAGCACCCCAGAAAAAAATTCAGTTTGGAACCCATCTTTTCCATACTGGGCCCCCTCTTCCCACTGTTCCCTCACACTCTGTCTGCCTATGCAGTCCAGTCTCTATACTGAAACCCTTCCTCACACTCCTCCACTCTGCATACTGTTAATTTCATACTCATTCATACATGAGTTCTCACACTATCACCTTACGCTTTCCTCACTCAATACTACCTTCCAGACTCTTCAGTCTCTATATTATGCCCCTCACAATTTTGTACCCCATACTATCCCTTCACACATTTCTCCCATATACTGTCCTCTCATGCTCTCCACTACTGACTCCTCACACATTTCTCCCCCTCCTATTACCTCATACATTCCCTCCACCCTTCTAGTACTATCTCCTCACACATTTCTCCACACCCTCCTCATATTGTCTCCACACATATCTCCCACCATTTCTCCCCTCCCTCCCCATTGTGTCTCCTCACACATTCCTGCCCACTCACCATACAGTCTCCTAACACATCCCCTGCTCCTAATATTGTGTTCCCATACTGCCTCCTCAAAGCTCTCAACCCCAATACTGTCCCCTCTCAAGACTCTATACCTTGTTTCTTCAACTCCATTAGAATTCTTACCATACAGCCTTTCACTGCCTATTCTGTGTAGAAGAGTAACTGTCTATTCACACATTCACCCCCTCCTCCCATACTATCGTCTCTTCACACATTTACCTATAACCCCATACTGTTGTCTTCTTACACATTTATACCTTCCCTACCATATTATTGTCTCCCCACATATTTATCCTCTCCCTTGTCATATCCTCACACATTTACCCCCCAACATATTGTCCTCTGCTCATACATTTATCCCTCATACTGTCACCGCCATACACATTTACCTCTCCTTCACACTGTCCCCTCCTCACGCATTTACTCACCCACCATACTGTTGGCTCCTCGCTCATTTACTCACTACCCCCACATTGCTGTCTCCTAATATTTTCCCTAGTAGAACTCTTGTGTCTTCAGTCTCACCCGCATTGTATAATGAACCAGATTCAATTAAGCACAAGATTTTAACTATAATACCCTGTCATGCCCCATGTGTTGCTCCTGCCCCTCATTTGAAATCTTGACGGGACCAGTCAAACCCACTATAGCGTAACTTGCCACTGCAAGAATCCTATTTACCTATTACCTCCCGTACCTCTGCAATTTACAAACCCCTGTTGAATCCTCTGAATAGAAGAAGAAATGCATAGAGAAGGACACTATTCATTTTGAGGTGCATTTAGACAGTACCATATTTGGATACTGCACTTGTCAGGGCAGGAGCAACACATGGGGCATGACAGGGTATAATAGTTAAAATTCCTGGAACGACTGGCTCTGATCACTTCTGCGCTTAATTGAATCTGGTTCATCATACAACGGTGGTGAGACCGATCCATTTTTATCTATGAGCACTGAGTACAGTAAAGCACTTACACTTTATATGTTTGTTTTTGTGGTCTTTCTGTATACAATTGATTGGGATATTTTATACTTATGATTAAAAGTTAAGTTTTCTATATATGTTTCTCCCTGCTGGTTAAACTGATTATATTTGGAGCATTGATATAGCTTTGCCCATCCTCCTCAACCCCTGCTGTACAACCACCTACTATATACATAAGCTAAATTTAATGAAAGAATAAATAAAAAGGATGGGCTCATATACTATACAGGGTGGAGCTGACAAGGTGAGGAGTAGGGGTAATGGCCCTAATAATAGCCTAATGGTTGCCTTACCTTGCCGCGGAGGTTGGCACCTTAAGTGTCGAAGTGGTGCCTTTGCTCAACAATGGCTTACCCTCACTGTCCCTAGTAAACCCTGTAAAGAAAACAAGAAAACACTACCATAAAACAAAAAATATATGTATAAGGGACCCAAATACACCAGAACATCAGTGACACAATAGTAGTCTAAATATAAGACCTGATCATAATCATCACTTAAAACGTCTATTTCGATATAGATGGGGAGATATAGAGGATATTGTATGTCAGAAGCAAGCCAAAATTGATGACCAATATGTTTTAAAAAAAAATACAAAATAGAAAAAAAAAATGCAAAAAAAATTAAACCCCAAGTATAGGTGCTTCTCTCAAAATTAGAATATCATAGAATATCATCAAAAAGTTAAACTCATATAGAGTCATTACAGAGTGATCTATTTAAAGTGTTTCTGTTAATATTAATGATTATGGTTTACAGCCAATGTAAACCACAAAGTCATTATCATAGTAAATTAGAATACTTTATAACACCAGCTTGAAAAATTATTTTAAAATCCAAAATGTTGGCCTACTGAAAAGTACAGTATATACCGATGTCACCCTTACCCTGAAGTGCCAATAGTCAGGGCTTAAATTGTTCTCATGCCTGACACATGTGAGAACAATTGGAAGCTGAGAGCCAGCATGTTACATTTTCTCTAAGGCTAGGGTCACATTGCGTTATGTGACCGCGTTTAACGGACTATGTTACACCGCAGCATAACGCGGTGTTAACGTAGTCCGTTAACGCCGCCATAGCCTGTAATGGTGAACGCGTTGCTAGCGCCCGCCCACATTGGGCGTGCGCTAGCGATGTGCCGTCATTTGAGTGACGGACCTCGGACGCTGCTTGCAGTGTCCGCGGCGCGCCCGAGGTCCGTTCCTCGCTAGTGCAGATCGGGGATCTGCGCTAGCGGGGACGCCGAACGCGGACCCTAGAGAAGCATTGCGTTAGCGCAATCCGCTAGCGCTATGCGCTTAACGGATTGCCCTAACGCAATGTGACCCTAGCCTAAGCCGGTTGTCAGCAAAATACATCCGCCTGGGAGACACCTTAGACTGCTTTATCAGGTGGCTTAAGGGTGCCACCCTGCGAGATGAGCCCAGAGTAAATCCCCACCTGCCCCCTTCTAGATATTCCCCTGGTTTGCTGCATAGAAACAGCCAAGTGGAATTGAGTAATGTTTAGTCCCAGATTTTATTGATTGGTTTATAGCTAGAGAGCTAATATAATAATTACATTATGTAATTAACCTCTATATTTTAAAAATATTTTTACTGTCATGTTCAGGATTCCAAAGGGAGTAGTATAAAAAAGAACTGTTCTCTGGTTATGACCAGTATGCCAAATGAATACCTTTAGCTCATCTGACATCTCAGCTGTATATTCATGAATGGAAAGTTGGCAAGGTTATTTGGCAGACATTTTGGCTCTTTATTTCCATTTGGAAAGTAAATAAATTGTTCAGGAAACAGCAGTGATTTGAGTGTGGTCATAATTAAGTGACAGCCTGCAGATGGTGACAGGTCTTTATCAATTCAGGCTCATTCTTTCTATTTTTTGGACTCGTTATTTTTTATGGATATATGTAATGTCAAACAAAATAGCATAATTATTACCATTCTGATCGGAGAGTCTATATATACTAGCTGAAGAGCCCAGCGTTGCCCGGGCATAGTGACTAACTGTGGTTAGTTATAACAAATTATAATGATTATATTGCACATAAAAACATTTCACATCATATACTGTATTCAACACTACAGATTTGCAACATAAATTAACTGATTAAGTATTGATAGTATTTTATTAAAGTTTTTAAACACAATATTAACCCCTTAACAACTGCCGATATGACTTTTAACAGCGGCAGTTAGGCTACGTTCACATTAGCGTTAAGCTAATGTGCGTCGGGTTTGCGTCGGCGACGCAGCGGCGACGCATGCGTCATGCGCCCCCTATACTTAACATGGGGGACGCATGCGTTTTTTTTTGTTGCGTTGTGCCACACATGCGTCTTTTTTGCCGCAAGCGTCGGACCAAGAAAACGCAACAAGTTGCATTTTTCTTGCGTCCGATTTTCGGCAAAAACCGACGCATGCGTCGCAAAACGCAGCGTTTTTGCGTGCGTTTTGCCGCGTTTTTGCGTGCGTTGTGCGTTGCGTCGCCGACGCAGCGGCGCACAACGCTAGTGTGAACTTAGCCTTAAGTGGCCTTATTTCTCTTGCGTCTCATGCTCCTTCTTTTTACACAGCCTTCTCCTGCACCTCACGCTCCTCGTTTTAATCACAGCATTTTTCTGCAGCACAGCTTTTCTCCTTTATTGTCGCCTCCTCCTGCACCTCACACTCCTTTTCCATATACAATTGGAAAAACTTGATCCCAAGAGAAATTGCACTAATTGCAATAAAGCGTATTGTATACACAGCTTACTTTTTCTGCAGCACCACACTTTTCTCCTTTAGACCTCGTTCACACGTTATTTGGTCAGTATTTTTAACTCAGTATTTGTAAGCTAAAACTTGGTGTAAAACAATCAGAGGAAAAGTATATTAGAAATACGTCACCACTTCTGTATTTTTCTCCCACTCATGGTTTTGGCTTGAGGTAAAATACTGACCAAATACTGAATGTGTGAATGTGTGAATGTGGCCTTATACACAGCCTCCACTTGCAGCACCTCACTCTTCTCTATACACAGCCTCATACTGCAGCAACACATCACTTCTCTCATTTTCTCATCACGCCTCTCATTTTCCCCTCACTCTTCTCATTTTCCCCCTCACAACTCTCATGTTCCCCTCACTCCTCTCATTTTCCCCTCTCACACCTGTCATTTTGATCTCACACCTGTCATTTTCCACTCACACGTCTTCATTTTCACCTCACACCTCTCATTTTCACCTCACACCTCTCATTTTCCCCTCACTTTACTATTTTCCCCTCTATCCTCTCATTTTCCCCTCACTCTACTATTTTCCCCTCTATCCTCTCATTTTCCCCTCACTCCTCTCATTTTCACCTCAATTCTCTCTTCCCTTCACACGTGCACAGCATCTTCCTGGTGTAATCCATGAGTCTCCTCCCTTTCCCTTGACTTCATGCCTCACAGGAGCAACTCCATTCTAGACATGACAGATTTGGCCTGTGCCTGCCGCGCACTGATACTCTGAAGGCCCGGTACTAATATAGTGTGATTTCTAGATTATAAGGCAGGATGGCAACTGGTGCTGGTACAGATAGTATGGCTTCTGGACTAAAAGACAGGAAAGACAATATGGACAGGACGGGATTGGATTACTAGACAAATTCTGGTACTGAGAAGCAGTACAGGTTGCAAAAACTAGGACCTGGCAAAGGACTTAGCAGCTTGAGTACAAACTAAACTCTAAAGTTGCTAAGGCACCTCCCTACTGGGGAAGGTGCCTTTAATACTTAGCGCTTTCCAGCTATTGGCCTGGGGCACAACTGCAGTGCATGAGCTGCCCTTTTAAGAAGTGGGGAGTGAGGGTGCATGCCCTGAGCATGCTGTCAGCAGTCCTGCACAGAGTGCGCAGGTCATGGGACACAGGAGGTGCTGTGGGAACTGGATCAGCTGGCTGGCCATGGCAGGGAGTATGTCGTCGTCCCTGCCAGTGGAAGTGCATGGATGCCGCCATAACAGTGTGTATTGGAACAACACAAAAACAACAGAAAAAAAAGACAAGTTGAACATAATTTCACACAAGAACCCACCAAAATAGACTGACCAAAATTGTTGGCACCCTCAACTTAATATTTGGTTGCTCACCCTTTGAAATAATACACACAGATGAAATAAACATGTGTATATAAAAAAGGTGTAACTGCAATTTCTTGGAGAAATGCTTTTTTTTTTTTTGTATCAATTTCAAAGAACACAACACATTTGGCCACGACTGTACCTCTGTTTGACTCATGTTTCTGGAATATAAGTCATAATAGCCATACATTTTGTAGATAAGTATATAAAGTATTGCAAATGTCATATATTGATTGACACTTGAACTCATAATAAAAGTATCCTCCCATTATGTTTCAGGCTTAACAGGCACCTAATAGCTAAGCATTAAGTCAGTTTATACACAGCACTTTTGACATTTTCAAAATAATATAAATCCATGCAGCAGATGCCCAGCCAGTTGGAAATTGCTGTAAATTTGCCTGTGCAAGAATCTGTGGCCAACTGCTACAGGAAGCATAATGTAATTCTAATGAACGGCACGTTTGAAATTCTACACAGCAAAGTGTTTATTTGGGATGTGAATATTTAACCGATTGACTCTTATATCAATAATACATTACTAATTATTCCATCTATGCACCAAGTGCAGTGTTTTTTTCTTTTTGTTTTTGATAGTATCACAGTTGAAAATTATGAAAAAGAATAAAGGTGTTTATTTATAGTTACTGTTAATCTCATATCTATTCATATTTACATAGGTCAGAACTGGGGATGAGCGAACCCAAAAAGGAAGGTTCGGGGACTGTACCGTACACCTGTCTGTTACCGAATCCTAAACACAGACATTTTACTGAATGGTTGCCTGTTCAGGCTCACCATTCTAATGTAGCGCAGAGCAGTCAATAAACATGCTTTTAGACTGTGGGCACTGTGGAACCATCGCAGTCATGGGACAAGACGATGTTTTTTCAGTTGAACTTTCTTTCACTTTAGCACCTCACCCACATACACGTTAAACTCCAAGCCTATTCCCCCTTCCACAACAACCACGTTTTTTCCCGCTCATGTTGTAAGTAGCCTTCCCCTCTTGTAACTTACTGTTTCACAAGCTTAGGTCCACAGCTGTCAGTCACCTGTCAATAAATAACAATCACTATTTATTTTCTTAGATAGTGTGCCTGAACCACACTGTTATACCTAACGATTTTAAGTGGAAATCTGGCCCTCGATTTGCCACTGAATCACAATTTTATCACAAACAATGTGGAGTAGCTAATTGGGCCTTGTGGCTGCACCCCAATATTAGGCCTAACAATTATTATGAGGAAATCTGGCATTCTCATTAGCCACCGAAACACAGTTTTATACCAAACGATTTGGAGTAGCTAATTGGGCGTCGTGGCTGCACCCCAATATTAGGCCTAACAATTTTTAAGTGGAAATCTGACCTTCTGATTTGCCAATTAAACACAGTTTTATCACAAATGATTTGGAGTAGAAAATGTGCTGCAGCCTTTCAACAAGCATTATTAGACTGGCGAACCCAAACAGGAAACTGGACATACAGTACAATGTTTGTGACTGGTATCGGACACTAGGTGTCTGGTATGAACCCTGAACTTTCTGGCTCGGATTTACTCACCCATTCTCACTACTCCTCAGCTTCTCCCCTCTACAAATCCCATTGTCTCACAATTAAACAATATATCCACTTCAAGCTACTAACAAAGACCTACAAAGCCGTCTATAATCTGTCTCTGTCTCCCCAGTGGGGAACAAAAGTATTTAGTCAGCCATTAATTGTGCAAGTTCTCCCACTTAAAAAGATGAGAGGCCTGTAATTTACATCATAGGTAGACCACAACTATGAGAGTCAAAATGAGAAAACAAATCCAGAAAAACACCTTGTCTGATTTGGCAAGATTTATTTTGCAAATTACGGTGGAAAATAAGTATTGGTGGCTGACTAAATACTTTTTTCCCCACTGTATCTCTGACCTAATTTTCCTCTTCCTCCTGTGCCACCACCTGATTAATCATCGCCTGAAGTGTTTTTTCAAGGAAGCATAGAAGTGGCATAGTAAAGCTGATGATGGCGTCATCAGCGCTGGCAATGGTTGTGGAGTACTCGAAGCAGTGCAACACGGCACACATGTTACACATAGATATGACTGATTGCACTTTATAATCTATTGTGACCTTGGCCTTTTTTTTGTTGATGTACATTATATAAAATTGTATGGTTCAAATTTATGCACCGAGTAAATAGAGATGTTTTTTATTGATATTGGTGCGTTCGCAGCCCGGGGTCCACCGTGCAGGAGTACCTGCTAGCAAACGGCGGCACTATATGGCGGTATGGACTAACTCAGTTAATTCACCGAGTAGCCATGAAAGCAAAGCACTCTGCCCTGTTAGACTTCACAGAGGCACAGGCTAACTGCCCAAAGAGAGAGCAGTCAGTGGTCACGCATGCACACAAAACTCCTCGCCGGAGGTGCCAGCATTCTAGGGGCTTATTTCAGCCAGGTCCCTGAATACATACAAACACAAACTCCTCACCAGAGGTGCCAGCATTCTAGGGGCTTATTTCAGCCAGGTCCCTGAATACATACAAACACAAACTCCTCACCAGAGGTGCCAGCATTCTAGGGACTTATTTCAGCCGGGTCCCTGAACACACTCTCACGTGACCACACTGGCGCAAAACACATAACAAAGAACAATACTAGCGCATGGCCGTGCGGCCATGCGAACCTTAAATAGTTGCAGCATGTACAGGACCTTCCTAGAAGGACCAATGAGAGGCTGCCACAGAGCGTGAGCACCTACAGGACCTTCCTGAAGGACCAATGGCCTTAGCTGCAGTATCTGATCATGTGACCCTCAATCTCCACTGAGAGATGCTACTCTGGGCATGCTCAGAACGAGAAAAGCAGGACTTAGTCCCAGAAGCGTCTCCACTGAGCAGGCTCCACTGCGGCAGGAGAAGAATGGGGGACCGCAGCGGAGATGGCCTGAGATTCCCCCTGTGCAGAGGCGGGAACTCGACCCCTAACATTACCCCCACTCCTAGGGCCTCGCTACGTTCGAAGGCAGCAATGAGCTGCGGAGCCTGAAAGTGCTCAGCAGGCTCTCAGGACCGTAACCCTTCCAGTCCACCAAATAAATTTTTTTGCCATGAACCACCTTGCACCCCAAAATAGCGTTCACCTCGTAATCATCCATAGATGAACCCAATGTCCCGGCAGATGACTCAGAAAACCGGGACATGTATACGGGCTTAAGGAGGGACACATGAAAGGTGTCGGTGATACCTAGGCATGGAGGAAGAGCTAGACGGTAGCCCACAGGATTAACCTGTTTGAGGACCTTGAAGGGACCCAAGTAGCGAGGAGCAAACTTAGTGGACTCAATACACAGCCTGATGTTACGAGCGGAGAGCCACACTAAGTCGCCAGGAGCAAAGGTCGGGACAGGGCGCCGATGTGCATCGGCGGAGGACCTCATTCTCTCCTTGGAGGCCCGGATGGCATCCTGAGTGCGGTCCCAAAAGTCTCATGCCTCCACTGCCCAGTCTGCCACCCTGGAGTCAGCAGAGGACACGGGCATAGGCACAGGAACACACGGATGCTGGCCGTAATTAAGGAGGAAAGAGTCTGACCGGTGGAGTCGGCTACAGCGTTGTTAAGGGCAAACTTTGCCCACGGTAACAAGGATGCCCAGTCATCCTGCCTGGCAGAAACAAAATGTCGTAAATAAGTGACCAGAGTCTGATTGGCTCTCTCAACCAACCAATTCGTCTCGGGATGATAAGCTGAGGAGAGATTTAACTCAATACTGAGTAGACGACAAAGCTCCCTCCAGAATCGAGATGCAAACTGGGGACCCCGGTCACTGACAATCTTGTCCGGCATACTATGTAAGCGAAAGATATGCTTCATGAACAAGGCTGCCAGAGCCCGTGCAAAAGGTAGCCGTGGAAGAGGCACCAAATGAACCATTTTGTAAAAATGGTCGGTGATCACCCAGATAATGGTACAACTACGAGACTTGGGTAAGCCCACTACAAAGCCCATCCCGACCATCTCCCAGGGCTTTTCCACCACCGGCAGAGGGTAAAGCAACCCAGCTGGCCATTGCCGAGGGGACTTGTTCTTGGTGCAAGAGACACATGCCCGAACATAGTCTGCAACATCACGAGCCATATGTGGCCACCAGTATGTCCTCGCCAGTAACTCAGATGTCCTTTTGGAACCAAAATGTCCACCCACCCTGGACAAGTGTGCCCAAGAGAGAACTTCCGGTTGCAAACTGGATGATACAAAAGTCTTGCCCGGAGGCACAGACTTTAGTGAAACCAGGGCCACAGTTCTCAGGCTCTCGGTGGGGACAATAAGCCGAGGCTACTCTTCCTCCTCCACAGATGACACAACGGAGCGATAGAGAGCATCGTCATGAATGTTCTTCTCCCCAGAAAGAAAATGGAGGGTGAAATGAAACTGGGAGAAGAACAAGGACCATCTGGCCTGGTGGGAATTTAACCGCTGGTCTATCTGCAGGTACACCAAATTTTTTATGATCTGTGAAGACTTGGAAGGGAAAACGAGCTCCTTCCAAGAGATATCTCCACTCCGAGAACGCCAACTTCATGGCTAGCAACTCCCTGTCCCCGATGGAATAATTCCTCTCTGCTGGTGAGAAGGTCTTAGAAAAATAGAAGCAAGGACACTTCCAACCTTGAGCATCCTTTTGGAAGAGGACTGCTCCAGCATCAACAGATGAGGCATCCACCTCCATGACAAATGGCTTATCTACATCGGGCGATGTAGGATGGGAGCGCTAGCGAAGTGTGACTTTATGGAGTTAAAGGCCTTGGAGACCTCCTCAGACCACAATTTGGGATTTGCCCCCTTCTTGGTGAGGGCAACCAAGGGAGCTACCAAAGTTGAGAAGTGCGGAATGAACTGGCGATAATAATTAATGAACCCCATAAAGCGCTGCACCGCTTTAAGAGAATGGGGTTCCTGCCAGTCCATCACAGCCTGTAGTTTGGCAGGATCCATAGCCAATCCCTGGGCGGAGATGATATAGCCTAGAAAAGGTAAGGACTCCTGCTCAAACATACACTTCTCCAACTTGGCATAGAGGGAGTTTGCCCATAGGAGGTCGAAGACTTTGCAAACATCTCTCCGGTGGGAGTCAATATCTGGAGAGTAGATGAGAATATCATCCAGATAGACTGCGACCGAGGTGGTGAGCATATCCCGGAAGATGTCATTCACAAAGTCTTGGAAAACGGCTGGGGCATTACAGAGCCCGAAAGGCATCACCAGATATTCATAGTGCCCATCCCTGGTGTTAAAAGCCGTCTTCCATTCGTCCCCCTCACGGATGCGAATCAGGTTGTAAGCACCCCACAGATCTAGTTTAGTAAACACCCTTGCTCCCCGAAGCCTATCGAAGAGCTCAGATATCAAGGGCAAAGGATACTTATTCTTAACGGTGATGGCATTAAGACCCCTGTAGTCTATACATGGACGCAGTTCCCCATTCTTCTTCTGCACGAAGAAGAACCCAGCCCCAGCAGGTGACACTGACTTCCTGATGAACCCTCTTGCCAGATTCTCTTGAATGTACTGAGACATTGCCTCCGTCTCCGGGAGAGATAACGGATAAACTCGACCCCGGGGAGGCTCAGCACTAGGCAAGAGATCAATAGGACAGTCATAGGGGCGATGGGGCGGAAGGGTCTCCGCCGCCTTTTTGGAGAACACGTCTGCATAAGACCAATATTGCTTGGGGAGAGAGGATAGGTCTGCGAGTACCTCTGTAGTCGCAACCTGAACGCACTCCCTCTGACACCTACCCACACAAGATTTAATCTCCTGATGTGATGGCGACATGGACAGAGTAAGAGGGATGGTCTGGTGTGTTATCTGTGAGGGCAGTGTCAACCCATTCACCACTCGTACCGTTACTGGTTGAGTTGGGATAACCAGGGGTATTGCGTGACGTTGGGCGAAGGCAGAAGACATAAAATTGCCCTCTGCCCCAGAATCCATGCAGAGCTCTACCGAGTGGGAGGATGAGCCTATAATAATTGTCCCCTTAAAGGACAATTTGGAGGCAAACGTCGCCGTGTCTAGTGTACCTTCACCTACTACCACTAGACGCTGACGTTTCCTCGACCGCTGGGGACATCTGGTGGCAAGATGTCCTGACTGCTGGCAAACATGACAGACCTTGAGTGCACAAGCGGTCCGGGACTTAGATCCCGCTCGTGACACTTCCATGGCCTCATGTGACTCAGGAACCAGGACCGGAGATTCCAGAGGTTTGGCGAAGGTGGGAGCCAGTCGAAACCTCTGCCTACACTGGACTCGCTCTAACCTCCGCTCATTAAAACGGAGGTCAATTAGAGTAGAGACAGTTATTAACTCCTCCAGTGTGGCAGGAATCTCCCTAGTGGCCAGAACGTCCTTAACGTGATCAGCCAGGCCCCTCCAAAATATGGGGATAAGGGCTTTATCCGACCACTCCAGCTCAGAAGCTAAAGTACGAAAGTGGACGGCAAAATGGCTGACCAAGGACTCACCCTGAGTTAATGCCAGCAGTTGGAGCGCCGTGTCATGGGTGACTTGAGGCCCTAAAAAGACCTGTTTCAGAGTGCTCAGGAACAGCGGAGCACTCTGCACCACATGATCGCCACACTCCCACAGCGGCGTAGCCCATTCCAACGCCCTGTCCGACAAGAGAGACAGAATAAATCCCACCTTAGCCCGCTCAGTGGGAAAACGTGCAGCCAGGAGCTCGAGGTGAATAGAGCACTGACTCACGAATCCCCTACAAGATTTGCTATCTCCAGAAAATTTTTCTGGCAGCGGGAGGCGAGATAATGTCGGAACAGGGGTGGCAGTGGACAAGGTTGCTGCAGCCACGCTAGCAGTCTGTACAGCAACTGCGGTAACATCCACAGCTGAGGTTGAGCTCTAAAGAGCCGCCAACCTACCCTCCAGCTGCTGGATATACCGCAAGGATTGCTGAATGTCCGCCATTTACTAGCCAGACCCTGGCGCCAGTATTCTGTTAAGGCTAGCGGAATTCACTGAGTAAATAGAGATGTTTTTTATTGATATTGGTGCGTTCGCAGCCCAGGGTCCGCCGTGCAGGAGTACCTGCTGTTAGCAAACGGCGGCACTATATGGCAGTATGGACTAACTCAGTTAATTCACCGAGTAGCCGTGAAAGCAAAGCACTGTGCCCTGTTAGACTTCACAGAGGCACAGGCTAACTGCCCAAAGAGAGAGCAGTCAGTGGTCACGCATGCACACCTCGCCGGAGGTGCCAGCATTCTAGGGGCTTATTTCAGCCAGGTCCCTGAATACATACAAACACATACTCCTCGCCGGAGGTGCCAGCATTCTAGGGACTTATTTCAGCTGTGTCTCTGAACACACTCTCACGTGACCACACTGGCGCAAAGTACATAACAAAGAACAATACTAGCGCATGGCCGTGCGGCCATGCAAACCTTAAATAGTTGCAGCATGTACAGGACCTTCCTAGAAGGACCAATGAGAGGCTGCCACAGAGCGTGAGCACCTACAGGACCTTCCTGAAGGACCAATGGCCTTAGCTGCAGTATCTGATCATGTGACCCTCGATCTCCACTGAGAGATCCTACTCTGGGCATGCTCAGAACGAGAAAAGCAGGACTTAGTCCTAGAAGCATCTGCTCGCTGCTGCCCAGCACTGACTTCAATGGCAGAAGCAGGAAAGGCAGCAGTAACTCTTTGTACATAGTCAGACTGAGCGTGATGCTGGGACTGACGTCTCCGCTGAGCAGGCTCCACTGTGGCAGAAGAAGAATGGGGGACCGCAGCGGTCCGATATTGGCCCGATATTCCCCCTGTGCAGAGGTGGGAACTTGACCCCTAACATAACCATTGGTAAAATCCTATTTCAAGGGTAAAAAACACTATTATATACAGTGCCTTGTGAAAGCATTCGGCTCCCTGGAATTTTTCAACCTTTACCCACATATCATGCTTCAAACATAAAGATACCAAATGTAAATTTTTGGTGAAGAATCATCAACAAGTGGAACACAATTGTGAAGCTGAACAAAATTTATTGGTTATTTAAAATTTTTGTGGAAAATCAAAAACTGAAAAGTGGGGCGTGCAATATTATTCGGCCCCTTTAACTTAATAC
This sequence comes from Ranitomeya variabilis, assembly GCF_051348905.1. NCBI lineage: Eukaryota > Metazoa > Chordata > Amphibia > Anura > Dendrobatidae > Ranitomeya > Ranitomeya variabilis. The sequence continues at coordinate 433,554,022 of NC_135234.1, forward strand.
TTTGTTGCGCCACCTCTTGGTCGATTACAGCTGCAAGTCGCTTGGGGTATGTCTCTATCAGTTTTGTTCATTGAGAGACTGAAATTCTTGCCCATTCTTCCTTGGCAAACAGCTCGAGTTCCGTGAGGTTTGATGGAGATCGTTTGTGAACAGCAGTTTTCAGCTTTTTCCACAGATTCTTCATTGGATTGAGGTCTGGACTTTGACTTGGCCATTCTAAAACCTGGATAAGTTTATTTGTGAACCATTCCATTGTAGATTTTGCTTTGTGTTTGGGATCATTGTCTTGTTGGAAGACAAATCTCCGTCCCAGTCTCAGATCTTTTGCAGACTCCAACAGGTTTTCTTCAAGAATGGTCCTGTATTTGGCTCCATCCTTCTTCCCATCAATTTTAACCATCTTCTCTGCTGAGGAAAAGCAGACCCACACCATGATGCTGCCACCACCATGTTTGACAGTGGGGATGGTGTGTACAGGGTTATGAGCTGTGTTGCCTTTACGCCAAACATATCGTTTAGCATTGTTGCCAAAAAGTTCGATTTTGGTTTCATCTGACCAGCGCACCTTCTTCCACATTTTTGGTATGTCTCCCAAGTGGCTTGTTGCAAACTTTAATCCACACTTTTTATGGATATCTTTGAGAAATGGCTTTCTTCTTGCCACTCTTCCATAAAGACCAGATTTGTGCAGTGTACGACTGATTGTTGTCCTATGGACAGACTGTCCCACCTCAGCTGTAGTTCTCTGCAATTCATCCAGAGTGATCATGGGCCTCTTGGCTGCATCTCTGATCAGTCTTCTCCTTGTTTGAGATGAAAGTTTAGAGGGACAGCCGGGTCTTGGTAGATTTGCAGTGGTATACTCCTTCCATTTCAATATGATCACTTGCACAGTGCTCCTTGGGATGTTTAAAGTTTTGGAAATCATTTCATATCCAAATCCGGCTTTAAACTTCACCACAATAGTATCACAGACCTGCCTGTTATATTCCCTGGTCTTCATTCTGCTCTCTCTGTTTCAAACAGAACCCTGAGACTATCACAGAGCGGGTGCATTTATATGGATACTTGATTACACACAGGTGGATTATATTTATCATCATTAGGCATTTAGGACAACATTGGATCATTCAGAGATCCACAATGAACTTCTTGAGTGAGTTTGCTGCACTAAAAGTAAAGGGGCCGAATAATATTGCACCCCCTACTTTTCAGTTCTTGATTTTCCACAAAAATTTAAAATAACCAATAATTTTCGTTCAACTTCACAATTGTGTTCCACTTGTTGTTGATTCTTCTCTAAAAACTTACATTTGGCATCTTTATGTTTGAAGCGTGATATGTGGGAAAAGGTTGAAAAGTTCCAGGGAGCAGAATACTTTCACAAGGCACTGTATTTTCTAAAGTGGTATTTATGGTAATTTAACTAAATACTGATAATAGATCCCCACATTACCTAACGGGCCATGTGTTAATTTTAAATGTCATAATTTAATATAGTCTGGGTGTTGAGCTTTTGCAATGCCTGTATTTGTGTTCTACCAAAGTGAAAAAAATGGGAGGAAATGGTAGATTCTCTTTTGCGCCGCTTAACAGATAGAAAATCCAAAAATAGGTAATTCAATGAAAGAGTTGCTTCATTCAATGCGTTTTGGAGCAACAAGGCTCCTTCATCAGGATTCCACATGGAATGTACACTCACTGGCCACTTTATTAGGTACACCTGTCCAATTTCTTGTTAACACTTAATTTCTAATCAGCCAATCACATGGCGGCAACTCAGTGCATTTAGGCATGTAGACATGGTCAAGACAATCTCCTGCAGTTCAAACCGAGCATCAGTATGGGGAAGAAAGGTGATTTGAGTGCCTTTGAACGTGCCATGGTTGTTGGTGCCAGAAGGGCTGGTCTGAGTATTTCAGAAACTGCTGATCTACTGGGATTTTCACGCACAACCATCTCTAGGGTTTACAGAGAATGGTCCGAAAAAGAAAAAAAATCCAGTGAGCGGCAGTTCTGTGGGCGGAAATGCCTTGTTGATGCCAGAGGTCAGAGGAGAATGGGCAGACTGGTTCGAGCTGATAGAAAGGCAACAGTGACTCAAATCGCCACCCGTTACAACCAAGGTAGGCCTAAGAGCATTTCTGAACGCACAGTGCGTCGAACTTTGAGGCAGATGGGCTACAGCAGCAGAAGACCACACCGGGTACCACTCCTTTCAGCTAAGAACAGGAAACTGAGGCTACAATTTGCACAAGCTCATCGAAATTGGACAGTAGAAGATTGGAAAAACGTTGCTTGGTCTGATGAGTCTCGATTTCTGCTGCGACATTCGGATGGTAGGGTCAGAATTTGGCGTAAACAACATGAAAGCATGGATCCATCCTGCCTTGTATGGAGCATCTTTGGGATGTGCAGCCGACAAATCTGCGGCAACTGTGTGATGCCATCATGTCAATATGGACCAAAATCTCTGAGGAATGCTTCCAGCACCTTGTTGAATCTATGCCATGAAGAATTGAGGCAGTTCTGAAGGCAAAAGGGGTCCAACCCGTTACTAGCATGGTGTACCTAATAATGTGGCCGGTGAGTGTACATAAATACATGTTTGGCAGTTCTTAAATATATCCAAGATTCAAAAAAACAGCGCCAATGTTGTCACATGATATGTCAAAGTTCATAGTAAAAAAACAGTAAAAAGACACACAATATGTTTCAAATTTCATAATTAAAGCATGATTTTCTAATACACTCTTTATTGCTTTTTTATTTTTTAGGAACAAACTTTTTACTGTATTTGTGTTCTGGCATTGAATATTAAGTTATGCTTACCTCTGAATGTATTTGTATGCTCCATATGGGTCAACTGTGTGTTTAACATTTAGACCATACATGCATAATAATTGGAAACAGTATATTCAACTAGTTTTTTGTGCATGCCAGCTTAGGGAAGTCCAGGATACCAATAGAGAGATTTTCAATGCTTATTGCAAAGAACAAACGCACATAACAACAACATTTTGGCACACATATTTTTTTCATACTGTGACATACATGCTGTTTGAATTGTATATACAGTTCACACATACACACAAACACATATATACTTTATCTATCTGCTAGACATCTTTTGAAATTAAAATTTTGCCACCTTTAATTTATTTTTTTTAAAAATTGGATTTGCTGTAAAATGATTTACCCCAATGTAAAATAACCCAAAGCCTCAAATTGCCCTGAAAAGACACTCAGAGGTCTCATACACTGTATTTACACTCTTTCAAGCTCTATAGTTAGGGGCCATTTGTACATTTCCTTGTTATGGTGGTCCATTGTTGTAGATCTGATGTAAATCAGCTATAAAATGCTATAGAACATAATTTTTAGCAAAGGCCAAGAAGGGACAGGCCAATGGCCTGCCAGGGAAATCCAAACCAATTCTGCCCTGGTGCCTGCTGGGGAATTCACATCAATCAATACCCATAAGATATTTATAAAATAAAAAATGAGAATGATGAGAAAAAAAATAGTAGTCACTGAAGCCAATTTTTTAATTTTAAGTCTATGTAGGTGCCTACCAGGAAAATTCACACCATGCAAGGCACAAAAACTCCTAATATTCACCAAAATGATGATAATGGTAAGGAAAATAGTAGCCATGAATGCCATAGAATTTTTTTTTTTTGGGGGGGGGGGATTTTTCAATTTTTGCATTCTAAGCTGTGCAGGAATCCACCTGGGAATATAACACCAACCAATTCCCCAAAACTCCTAATTTTCACAAAAATGAGGTTGATGGTAAGAAAACAATAGTCATGGAAGCTATCAAATCCACTTTTCTTAATTTCTTAAATTTGCCTTTTGTGCCCAGTGCTACACAAGTGACCAATCCTGTGTGGAGAGTTTACAGCAGACAAGGCACAAAATACTTTACCGTCATTCTCATTTTTAGTCAAAATTAAAGACAATAGTAGCCATGGAGCCATGGTCTTTTGTGTATAGCAGAGCCAGTGCAGTGGGATAGGTTTGGAAGTTGATCTTCTTTGATCTCTTAGTGTATCTGTGTCGACATTTTTCCAGCATAGTTAAGTGGGGAATGACATTGTTGATGCTATAGTTGTCCTTACTAACAAATTTTGTAGGCTCGCTGAAGGGTGGTAATAAGGGACACGCGTTTCTCATCAACTACCAATGGGGGATCACAAGTTAACCCAAGCTCCAGTTTCTTTGCTGCATGATATAGTCAATCATTTCACTGCCTTACCTTGCTTATTCAGATGTATCATTTTATTCAAGGAGGTAAAATGTCAAATTGAGGAAAAAACTTGAAAAAATCCAGCTCCAGGAGAAAGAAATATGTTTAGTTAAAATCCAAATTATATTTTGAATAACATGATAAAAATCCCAATAACAAGTGGCTGAAAAGAGGATCACATAACAGCCCTCACTGAACGCGTTTCAAACACTATTTTAACTAAACATATTTCTTTCTCCTGGAGCTGGATTTTTTCAAGTTTTTTCCTGCATTTACTACGTCATTGGCTGGACGTTTATCCTTGCTCGGATGTCTTCACAACATTTGGATTCATGTGGGTGAGCTGAATATTTTTCTTTTTGTATATCACAATCAAATTGAGGACAAGAGCTATGCAGGGAGCATCCATTTTCCGAAATTATCACTTACTAAGTTGCACTGTTGTAGTTTATAGGGAGTCATGCAGTGTGACATTTGATATAATAATCTGGTCCTGTGCTGTTGAGGACAAGAAGGTGTACGTGGAGGAAGTGCATAAGTCCTGACTCCTGACTGGTGTAGATGTCAGCAGTGACTGCCTGGCCTGCTTGCAATAATGTATCTCTGTCATTAAAAACAGTAACTCAATGAGCCATCAAATGTCCCTGTCTGCAATTATTGCTCTCGACGATGGCGTGCACAACGACAACTCAAAAGAGTGTTTGCCAAAGCTGGGTACTCTGTCTTCAAGAAATAATGGCTGCTAGTAGAGATGATCGGATATTTAAAAATTCAAATTTGCCAGCTTCAACAAATTTTCCCTAAAATGTTTTTCTCATCAAATTAATTCACCAAAGATCACAAAACCTCCAATTGTCTACAAAAGATATGGGCTACACTCAGATGTCACCTAGGACTGTTTGAATCCCTTTCAAGCGCAAACCTTTTAACACAAAGACAGCCTTAGAAATGTGATCACAATAAAACAGTCTGAAGGTAATTGGTGATAGCTAACAGCCTTTTTAATAACACACAGCACAGACAGAATTTTCATGTTTTATAACAATAAAAAAAGGTCCAAAAATGTTGGTATTTTGTCATCAGGCACACTGCTATGTCACTGTCTGTAAGGAAATGAGAATGACTTCAATAATATGCATGGGGCCAATTAAGTATTCACCTGCCTAGGCTTGTGTTTCATGCCAAGCCTGATTGACCACACATTTTGTAAAGTATGCATACAAGTCCACACTTAATGACAGCCATCTGTCCTGGTGTCTGTTTGTACTATCGACATTGCATTGATCTTCCTGTGGTTAACATGGTGTCCAGACAACAGGAAGCAGAAAATCAGAGTTCTATTCTTTGAGTTATAACTCTTTCCATCCATCTGACATAGTGTAGATAAATGACACTGCTGAATGAAGGACCTGTATTGGAAAAATGTTGTAGAATCAGCAATAGATACTCCATCACCAAAAAAATGAAATATTACTAATGCAAATTAAATTCTGTTGAGTCTGAAATCCATCAAGTTTTTTATTCCTTCTCAAGATAACTGTTTAATAATGTCATCCCTTGAGAAGCATGTATCTGACAATATTGAGCAGGATCTATCTGTCTCCTAAACTGCCTAATATTTGTTTCAGAGTGAATAAAGGGGGTATAAGTTAAGACATCAAGTAGAAGAAAAAAGTTATGGTACTTAAGTTGAAATTTCTCATTTTATTGAATTTCGCGAACAGACGGGATAAAAACAGGGAGGACACAGCACCAGTTTACGGGAGTTTGCATCTTAAGACACTTACTCAAGGCTTACAGCTGAGATAGGCGTCATTGTATACATTTCTCCCTCTTGTATATCACTCAACTTTGATGGAAACATTATAAACTTTTCAAAACATAAATAAGCAAATAAGCAAAAAAGAGATCAAACTGAAAAAAACAAGCATCAGGGAAAAATACAGAATGCTGTAGTCCATAAATGAAAACTAAAATATCCCTGATGCAAAGAGCATGAAAAGATTAACCCACTTTTTTTGGAGCTTATTCATATAAAAAGGTAAGATGGCACTAGAAAAAAACTGTAATAATTAATAATATAATACTAATTATACATATCTCAATAAATGTTTAATTTAATATACTAATAATTCAATGGAAATAAATATAATCATAATAATACTACAACCATGAATAGAGAATGTGGGGAGGATCCTCACAATAAAGTACCTCCATATATCACATAAGCTAAAAGGTAATAAGCCAATATACACTGGGTACGGAAAGTATTCAGATCCCTTTCCATTTTTCACTCTTTCTTTCATTGCAGCCATTTGGCAAATTAAAAAAAGTTCATTTTTTTCTCATTAATGTACACTCTGCATCCCATCTTGACTGAAAAAAACATAAATGTAGAAATTTTTGCAAATTTATTAAAAAAGAAAAACTGAAATATCAAATGGTCATAAGTTTTCAGACCCTTTGCTCAGTATAGAAAAGAAGCAGTGGCGGATTATAAGAGGGTCAACCTGGGCGGTAGCCCAGGGCCCAGTGGTGTGGGGGGGCCCTGGGCTACCGCACAGATTGCCTGCCGGCCGCTGCCATCAGGGCATTACTGCATGTGCCCCTGTCAGACTGGCGTATCATTTATGGGCCCGGACCCGGTTGGCAGAGAGAGGGGGCCCGCATCGGGCCCCGTCTCATCTGCTCACCGGGCCCCTACCGGTGCTGCGGCGGTTTCCTATTGATGTGTGGGCGCACGCCCGCACGTCAATAGTTAATAACAGCCGCCAGCCAATTGGAGGCTGGCAGCTGAAGTCGGCCGCAGGCACAGCGCACACGTCGCCGGCGTCTGACGTCATTGTCAGTCGCCGGTGAGTCCATGCTGCTGAAGGGAGCTCGCCACCTCGAGCGCTGGTCAGGTGAGGAGTACTCGTTTTTTTTGGGTTTTTTTTTTTGCGAATGGCAATCTGGGGGGCCCGGGGCAATATGCTGGAGACACTGGGGGCAGATTGCTGGACACACTGGGGCAGATGATTGCTGGACACACTGGGGCAGATGATTGCTGGACACACTGGGGCAATGCTGGAGACACTGGGGCAATGCTGGAGACACTGGGGGCAATGCTGGAGACACTGGGGGCAATGCTGGAAACACTGGGGGCAATGCTGGAGGACATACTGGGGCAGATGATTGCTGGAGACACTGGGGCAGATTGCTGGACACTGGGGGCAATGCTGGAGACACTGGGGCAATGCTGGAGACACTGGGGCAGATTGCTGGACACACTGGGGGCAATGCTGGAGGACACACTGGGGCAGATGATTGCTGGACATACTGAGGCAATGCTGGAGACACTGGGGGCAATGCTGGAGACACTGGGGCAGATTGCTGGACACACTGGGGGCAATGCTGGAGGACACAATGGGGCAGATGATTGCTGGAGACACTGGGGGCAATGCTGGAGACACTGGGGGCAATGCTGGAGGACACACTGGGGCAGATGATTGCTGGAGACACTGGGGGCAATGCTGGACACACTGGGGGCAATGCTGGAGGACACACTGGGGCAGATGATTGCTGGAGACACTGGAGGCAATCCTGGACACACTGGGGGCAATGCTGGAGGACACACTGGGGCAGATGATTGCTGGAGACACTGGGGCAATGCTGGAGACACTGGGGCAGATTGCTGGACACTGGGGGCAATGCTGGAGACACTGGGGCAGATTGCTGGACATACTGGGGCAATGCTAGAGACACTGGGGCAATGCTGGACACACTGGGGCAATGCTGGAGGACACACTGGGGCAGATGATTACTGGACACACTGGGGGCAATGCTGGAGACAATAAGGCACATTGCTGGACACACTGGGGGCAATGCTTGAGGACACACTGGGGCAGATGATTGCTGGAGACACTGGGGGCAATGCTGGAGACACTGGGGCAGATTGCTGGACACACTGGGGCAGATGATTGCTGGAGACACTGGGGCAATGCTGGAGACACTGGGGCAGATTGCTGGACACTGGGGGCAATGCTGGAGACACTGGGGCAATGCTGGAGACACTGGGGCAGATTGCTGGAGACACTGGGGAAATGCTGGAGACACTGGGGCAATGCTGGAGACACTGGGGCAGATTTCTGGACACTGGGGGCAATGCTGGAGGACACACTGGGGCAGATGATTGCTGGAGACACTGGGGCAATGCTGGAGACACTGGGGCAATGCTGGAGACACTGGGGCAGATTGCTGGACACACTGGGGGTAGTATGTTGGACACACTGGGGGTAATATGCTGGACACACTGGGGGTAATATGCTGGACACACTGGGGCAGATTGCTGGACACACTGGGGGCAATGCTGGACACTCTGGAGCAATATGCTGGACATACTGGGGCAGATTGTTGAACACACTGTCTGGGGGCAATGCTGGACATAGGGGCTAATTAAGGGATATTATTACTGCAGTGATGTATTTATTTTATTTTTTCAGTATACTGTTTTAAATGGGGGGGCGGTCCTGTTACTGTGCAGAGTGACACTATGTCGCCTTTTTTTCTTCATGTGGTGTAATGTAGAAGTTGGGAAAAATTAAGTAATGTGTTCTGCAAGCGGAGCTCGAGATAACTGTGTTATTTCCTGCAGAAACGAGTCCTGGCTGGAAGAAATGATGGCTGTCTGTGCTGGATGAAAGATGAAGGACTTCACCTAGAGACGTCACTGGTGAGTCAGTGTTACCTATACACTGACACTATACACTGTATACTATATACAGAGGTCCTGTGTACAATGTCACCAGTGATCACTGTATTACCTCTACACAGACACTGCATACTAAGTACAGATCACCTGTGAATACTGGCACTTATGGTGATAGTATCGTGTTGTTTTTTATTACTGATCAGTATTGTAGTATTCATTCACTATGTGGTGGTAATATGTGGTCTGGAAATGGTGTTGCGGTGTTTGTTCCTTGTATGTGCTATTTGGTCACCAAGTGGTGGTAATATGTGGTCTTGACATGGTGCGGTGGTATTTGTTCCTTGTATGTGATATTATTCAATCACTGTGGTTGTAATTTGTGGTCTGGTCATGGTGCGGTGGTATTTGTTCCTTGTATGTGATATTGGTCATTTTAAAAATTGAAAAATAAATCCAAATATACCTAAATTGTATTGGATATTTTAACAAATATTTAATAGGTTACAGTAGAGTAGGGCCCGGCCATTTTTGTGGAATAATCTGGTTCAGGTATCACATGATGACCGTCACATGACCCCCGTCAGATGACCCCCGTCACATGACCGGAGGGGGGCCCACAGTGTCTGAACAGCCCGGGGCCCTGGCTACCCTTAATCCACCCCTGAATAGAAGCACACTTTTTTTTTTTTTTTGAGCAATACATTTTTAATGAAAGTTTACATTTTACAAATAAGGTGATAGCAAATCACAATACAGAGCTGTATTTGCAATATGCATAATAAGAGAGCATGTAAACGGTTGACAAACAGACAAACTAACAACATGGTAGGGAGGGGAGGAGGGAAGCCTGAGGAGGGGGGTATGTTGTGTCCAATTATCGTTAATGATTCAATCAGAATCAGGGGGATCTGGGTTGGTTAGATTAAATACAGGTGTGGAAAAGGGGGTGTGGTTGGCATACTCCGCCCAAGGAGCCATATTTTCTCAAATTTACCGACTTTATCTGTAAGTATGGCAGATAATTTTTTGTTGATCATATACCAAGAAAGGCGTGTTTTAACCGCAGCTAAATCTAAATTTGTTTTTTTCCATGCCAAAGCTATGGTTTGTTTGGCTGCCAGGAATATGAATGCAATGAGGGTTTGATTGTGTTTAGGGATGTTGGGGATGCGTTTGTTTAGTAAGGCCTCCCAAGGTTTTTTTAAGGTTTATATTTGTTATAGAGGAAACCAAGTGGTAGATTCTGATCCAAAATCTACGTACAATCAGGCATAGCCACCATGTATGGAACATATCTCCTGCGGAATTGCACCCTCTAAAGCAATTTTGAGATCTCGGCTTCAGGAAAATGGCCACCGTGATCTCCATTTGCGCACGCACGGCCTCCCGCGGCCATTTTCCTGAAGCCCTGGGACGCAGAGTATTGAATCTGCGCACCCGCGGCCTCAGCAAGATGGCCGCCGCCACCGGAAAAATCCTTAACTCACCCTGCTCTGCTGCTCTCCATCAATACCGGGCCACGGATTCACCTCAAATATGGACGGGACCCTGCTCACGCCATACAGCTCACCGCGCCACATCATCCCCGCACCTCTGTCGCCGCCACAATGCCGGTAAGCCTGCCGCCACCAGGAAAACCGTGACTCACCCAGCTCTGCTGCTCTCCTTCACTACTGCTGTGGCGTCACCTCAAATGTGGATGGGACCCTGGCCGCCGCCACCTGAGGAAGTGACCGCACATCTGCCGCCGCCACAGCAACCTCCCCATGGACACCAGGCCATGGCGTCGCCCACCTAAGCAGGATGGGACCCTGCTCAGGTGCACGCCGTTCCGCCCACTGCACCTCAGCATCACCTCACCTCTGCCACCACCATGCCTCCTGTGACCCTGCTCTGCCACTGCCTGCCCTCAGGTAAGAGATCTTAAATTTGGACAATAAGACGGACCCCCATCTTATAAAAAATCTTTTTTTCTGCAATTTTCACCCCAAATTTGGGGTGCGTCTTATAGTACGGTGCGTCTTATAGTCCGAAAAATACGGTAGTACCTGGAGCATGTGGATTTTGACGGCATTTTTGTTCGAAGGGAGTAAAGGAGTAAGGAGGGGTACAATTTTTTAGTAACGAGTTGACAAAGTTTTTAAGTTGTAGACAGCGAAATACCTCTCCAGGGGGGAAATTATATTTTTCACTCAGGACCGACAATGGAATAATCCCGTCGACGTAAAAAACATGGTGGACTCTGGTTATCCCTGCAGCGACCCATAAATGAAAGTTCCTAAGCACACTTTTGAGCTAGTACAGCCATGAGTTTCTTGGGAATGATGCAACAAGTTTTTCACACCTGGATTTGGGGATCCTCTGCCATTCTTCCTTGCAGATCCTCTACAGTTCCGTCAGGTTGGATGATGAACCTTAGTGACAGCCATTTTCAAGTCTTTCCAGAGATGCTCAATTGGGTTTAGGTCAGGGCTCTGGCTGGGTCAGTCAAGAATGATCACATAGTTGTTCTAAAGCCACTCTTTTGTTATTTTAGCTGTGTGCTTAGGGTCATTGTCTTGTTGGAAGGTGAACCTTCGGCCAAGTCTGAGGTCAAGAGCACTCTGGAAGAGGTTTTCACCTAGGATATCTCTGTACATTCATGTTTCCTTCAATGACAACCTGTCGTCCTGTCCCTGCAGCTGAAAAACACCCCCTTGCATAATGCTTCCACCACCATGTTTCACTGTTGGGATTGTATTGGGCAGGTGATGAGTAGTGCCTGGTTTTCTCCACACATACCACTTAGAATTATCACCAAAAAAGTTTAACTTCATCTCATCAGACCAGAGAATTTTATTTCTCATGGTCTGGGAGTCGTTCATGTGTTTCTTTTTAGCAAACTCTATGCGGGCTTTCATATGTATTGCACTGAGGACAGGCTTCCGTCAGGCCACTCTGTCATAAAGGCCTGACTGCTGGAGGGTTGCAGTGATAGTTGACTTTGTGGAACTTCCTCCCATCTACCTACTGCATCTCTGGAGCTCAGCCACAGTGATCTTGGGGTTCTTCTTTACCTCTCTCACCAAGGCTCTTCTCCCACGATTGCTCAGTTTGGCTGGATTGCCAGGTCTAGGAAGACATCTGGTGGTCACAAACTTCTTCCATTTAAGGATTATGGAGGCCACTGTGCTCTTAGGAACCTTGAGTACTGCAGAAATTCTTTTGTAACCTTGGCCAGATCTGTGCCTTGTCACAATTCTGTATCTGAGCTCTTTGGCCAGTTCCTTTGACCTCATGATTCTCATTTGGTCTGACATGCACTGTGAGCTGTGAGGTCCTATATAGACAGGTGTGTGCCTTTCCAAATCAAGTCCAAATCAAATGAGATTAATTAAACACAGCTGGACTCCAATGAATGAGTAGAACCATCTCAAGGCAGATCACAAGGAAATGGATAGCATGTGACTTAAATATGTGTCTGAGCAAAGGGACTAAATACTTATGACCATGTGATATTTTGTTTTTTCATTTTTATTAAATTTGCCAAAATTTCTATATTTCTGTTTTTTTCAGTCAAGATGGGGTGCAGAGTGTACATTAACGAGAAAAAAATTAACTTTTTTGAATTTACCAAATGACTGTGATATAGAAGGGTTAATGTTTTGCCTTTTATTGCCTTTTGCCATTAATTGCTAGAATTGCTAGAATTTATTCTTATGACGCTGTAGCCTGGTAGTCTCTTCTTATATGTTTTCAATGGTCAGCAAACAGAATGTTCTGGGTACGTGGGCAATAAAGGTCAGCATGACCCAGGGTAATGGGGAGGGCTACATGAATTACATTGAGAGTTACAATGAAACAAAGAGTGAAAAATGTAAAGGGGTCTGAATACTTTCCGTACCCACTGTATAATAGATAGCTTGAGACACCTTGCCAACAAAATGAAGAGGGAGGGCTAAAGTGTGTAATAGCACCTCAATTCACGATTCACCAGCACTAGGCTTTCTCAGGAGTACAGATGAGTGAACCTTTCAAGGCTTGGTTCAGTTCGGCGAATGCCACGATGTTCACTGAACAAATTGATTTTAATGGGAGACAAAGCCAGACGCATACACAACACCTTCAGTGGGGCCAAAAAGCTGACAAAAGAGCTCAAATTAGGGGCAAATACAAGAAAAAACTGTCATCATTTGACCTAGAGTACAAATAGTATAATCGCGCAGGATGGACACATGGGACAGGGCTTGAACCAGCATTTCTAGCTGAAACATTGATCAGTAGCAGGTGTATGAGTGACAGGTGTAGGCCCGATGCTTTGCAAGCCCTACCAAAATCAGGCAGCACACCTGAAGGAGACCCAACTTAGAGTCCAAACATTTCCAAAAATTAGGGGCAGACACTAGGAAAAGTGGCATCAATTGATAAAATTGATGAAATTTGATAATAGCACAGCAGCAGCCATGGTCCACGCATGAGGTATCAGGATCTGGGCCATAATTTACAGCTTTGAATTTAAGATTAAATTAACATGAGATGAGTGAGGTACTAGTGCAAGCCTGCTTTGCTGGGAGCCCTGATACCTCATGCAACAGCTCAAACTGGATTTTTTCTCAGAAACATTCAGGTGCCCAAACATCAGTTTCATAGACTACTATTGGTAGAAGATTTTATGGATAGTAACACAGGTAGTTGACTGATTAATTCACTCACAGTTTAAATTTGATAATAGCACAGCAGCAGTCAGCCATGGGCCATTTACGAAGTATCAGGGTCTGGGCTAGCATTTAGAGCTTTTAATTTAAGTTTAAATTAAGACGAGGTGGGTGAAAGACAAGTGTAAAACTGCTGTACTGGGGGCCCTGATACGTCATGCAACATGCGCAACAGCTCAAACTGCTTTTCTGCTAAGCCAAACTCAGGTGGAATAAGTGCCAGCTTTGTAGACTACTATTGTTATAAGCATTAGTCACACAGGTAGTTGACTGAAAGGACGTGCAGGCCTGCTGGTCTGGAAGCCCTATTGCTACAGGTAGCACACATGATGGAGACCTAACTTGATGGCTCCACATTTAAAAAAAATATTCCTCCCACAAAACTTCCATCCCTAATACAGCATAAAAAGATAGTGAGCACTCATTCATTTCTGCCTCTGTCATGAGACTTGTTCCCTCTTTGCATGTCCCCGTATATCAAGGATTATATTGTTTCTTTTTGTGGCACTCAAAGGATGCCGCCTAAAGTGGCAGTGGTTACCACAAGGTTATCTCCAGAGTTCATTTGTGCAGAAGTTTCAGAATCTTCAGAAGAGGTACAGTTCATGGTCCAATATTTTTTGGAGGTTTTGCTTGCCACTTTATATCTCTTTCCACTTGAAGGTCTATGTAATTTCTGCTTTGATTTTAGGTTCCATTAAAAGACTGCTCAACTAAAAATCCATTCTGTCCTTAAAGAATGTATTCCTTTTTGTTTCCTTTAATTCATTTTGTATTGGGATCAACTTTGTTTCCAATTTGCATTTAAAAGACAAAAAATTAGGTTCTGTTTTGCATCCATGTAATTCACTGCTTTATCCAAATTGCTCTTCACCTTCTTATACTCTTTCCGGGTGCATTCCAAAACAATGTCCAATAAATATAATGGATGATCAATGTGGGCTTTCTTCCAGACAGCTGTAAATTTGACATGTTCTTGGTAATGTGAAATCTCTTTATAGACTTGTTATCCTCATGGTACTCTTACACAATCAGTATATGATTGCAGTATATTATTAGTCCAAGAAAGCTTAATCTCTTTCTCAGACAATGCTGTGATCTTATATTCCAGTGCTCTCGTGCTTAGCACTAGAGATGAGCGATGTTCGAGTCGAACTGTTCGCCAATTTCAAATTCGAGCTGTTTTGGGCGGTGTTCGAGTCGTTCAACGAACAATTTGCTTAAAATTCGGCTGTTCGAGTTTCTGTTCGATAACTTTTTGTTCACCAAAAGTCTAACTTAATTTGCACATTAAAACTGATTATCATTGTTAATAGACTGTTTCAGTGTATAGTGGGCGGGGGATAGATCTGTGCTGAAATAATGCCGATCTCCATTTTTTTTTCTTTCCCGCATTTACAGTGGGGCGGTGCAGTCTCTCAGCCTATCAGCAGTGCACACACACACAGCAATGTGCATGTGATGCACACAAGCAAGGGCATGTGTCATTGGCTGTGTATGTCACATGTCCTTGCCCTATAAGAACCAGCCATTTGCCCCGTCGCCACCATTTCCTCACTGCTGCAGCTTAGTGTTAGATGGCACCGCTGCTGCTGTGGATGCTATACAGACTAAGAGTGTTTTTTGGAGCGAATTTTCAGAGAGATAGGTTTAGGGAGTCGGTAGGAGTCGGGACTAGTTGTAATATCAGCCCTTTTCAGGGTAGGTTACAGCAGTTCCTAGCACTTTTTGCCAGGCAGGTCTGTGCCAGTGCTGTGCAAGTGTTTGTCACAGCATTTGGTGTAATCTAGCTCAGCCAATCCTTTAGGGCTAGTAGCATTGTCTGATAGTCATCTGAGTAGCCCGCCTGTGAAGCTAGCTACACTGCCTGTGTATCTAAATTTCTACTGCATCTAACCCAGTAAATAGTTTTGTGCCTAGGAGCAGTGTCTGCACGCCTGTGTATCTAAATTTTTACTGCATCTAGCCCAGGAAATCCTTTTGGGCCTAGTAGAATTTGGTGCTACTCAGCAGCGTACCCCACCCATGAAGCAAGCTACACCGCCTGTTGATCTAATTACTAATTTTTAACTGCATCTAGCCCAGGAAATCGTTTTGTACCTAGTAGCATTTTGTGCTACTGAGCAGAGTACCCCACCCATGAAGCAAGCTACACCGCCTGTTGACCTAAGTACTATTTTTTAACGGCATGTAGCCCGGGAAATCCTTTTGGGCCTAGTAGCAATTTCTGCTACTCAGCAGAGTACCCCACCCATGAAGCAAGCCACACCTCCTTCTTCCTTTCTCAATCTAACCCCTCGGCTCTGGGGTGTCCACTGTCCCTCCAGCTCTCTCCTCTCTCCTTCTCACAGGTGGACTACCGCGTGTATTCACACTGTGGCAAATCTTTTGGGCCCAGGCATAAGAAGTCGTCGAGGTAATGGATAATATGTGCCGCCTTACAAACGTCCATGATGACACATTCGATGAAGCAACTAAATGCCTCAAATAGTGAGCAGGATATGGAGCACCCCATGAGCAAACAGCGATCTATGTAGTATGCTCCTTCACAGAAGCAGCCCAATGGGAGGACACTATTCGGAGGCACAGGTAGTAACCGGAGCGCCCCCTCAATGTCTGTTTTGGCTATTAGGGTGCCCCTTCCCAACTTCTTGATCCGCCTGATTGCCTCGTCAAAGGAGGTACAGTACATAGTACTGTACTTGGTTCCGCGTCGATGTTGTCGTTTACTGACCTGGATATGACAAATGGTGGATTAGTCTGAATGTATTGGGTTCCTTTTTTGGCACAACTCCCAATGGGGGTACCAGTGCGTCTTCTAAGGAAAGTGTTCTGAATGGACCCGCCGCCATTCTACCTAAAGATATTTCTTTTCTAATTTTCTTGCCACGGCGTCTGGGTGTTGGTAGGGCGATTTTAGATTTTGACTCCAGCCTTTCTTGATTTTAGAAGGGCAAGACATGCCTATATCTGTGTCTCCTCCTACTTTTACTCCTCCACCTCTTTTCTTTTCGCATGACTATATTTAGTTGTGTGTTGTGAATTCTGTTCTTGGGCTCCCTCCGGTGGTTATAAGTGGTAGCGCTGCTGTCTGTCCTTCACAGCAGTTATCAGGTGTGTCCACTCTGGACTGGGCTATTTAGTCTGGCCTCACCCTTTAGTCAGTGCCAGTTGTCCATTGTTTCTGGAGGATTCACATCCCTTCATGGTTTCTCCTGCTTCCTGGTCTTTTCACCAAGATAAGTTCTGCCTGTTTTGCAGCCCACATTTTGTGGGTCTCATTGTTCAGTGCATTTCATGTTTTTTCTTGTCCAGCTTAATCTGTGTAAGGATTTATGCAGTCAAGCTGGAATCTCTGGAGAGGCAGATATACCCTCCATGTCTTTAGTTAGATGTGGAGTTTTTTGTATTCTCTGTGGTGGATATTTCCTAGTATTTTAATACTGACCGCATAGTTCTCTGTCCTATCTTTCCTATTTAGCTAGATTGGCCTCCTTTGCTAAATCCTGTTTTCAGCCTGTGTATGTTTTTTCCTCTCCTCTCACAGTCAATATTTGTGGGGGGCTGCCTATCCTTTGGGAATTTTCTCTGAGGCGAGATAGTTTTCCCTTTTCTATCTATAGGGTTAATTAGTCCTCCGGCTGTGTCGAGGTGTCTAGGATCAGTAGGTACATCCCACGGCTACTTCTAGTTGCGGTGTTAAGTTCAGGGTCCGCTGTCAGTACAGATACCACCTTCTCCAGAGTACGTCCAATGCTACTCCTAGGCCACCAGATCATAACAGTACAACTGGCCAACAATGAGTTAACCGCATCTCAGAAGAAGGGAAAGAAAGTGCTGAGCCATTTTTTTTTTTCTGTACTCTGTTGTGTTTTTTTTTTCCCTCTTTACCTCTGGGTGGTTCAGGAGTTTGGCGCTGACATGGATGTTCAGAGACTTGCTTCTCGTGTGGATCAACTTGCTGCTAGAGTACAGGGTATTTCCGATTATATCGTTCAGACTCCGGTTTTAGAGCCTAGAATTCCAACTCCTGATCTGTTTTTTGGGGACAGGTCTAAATTTCTGAGCTTTAAAAATAACTGTAAACTGTTTTTTGCTCTGAAGCCCCGTTCCTCTGGTGATCCCATCCAGCAGGTTAAAATTGTCATATCTCTGCTGCGTGGTGACCCCCAGGATTGGGCATTTGTCCTGGAACCTGGGAATCCGGCGTTGCTTAATGTAGACACCTTTTTTCAGGCGCTTGGGTTATTGTATGATGAACCTAACTCTGTAGACCATGCTGAGAAAACCTTGTTGGCTCTGTGTCTGGGTCAAGAAGCGGCAGAATCATATTGCCAGAAATTTAGAAAATGGTCTGTGTTGACTAAATGGAATGAGGATGCTTTGGCGGCAATTTTCAGAAAGGGTCTTTCTGAATCCGTTAAAGATGTTATGGTGGGGTTCCCCACGCCTGCTGGTTTGAGTGATCCTATGTCTCTGGCCATTCAAATTGATCGGCGCTTGCGTGAGCACAGAGTTGTGCACACTATGGCGTTGTCTTCCGAGCGGAGTCCTGAGCCTATGCAATGTGATAGGATTGTGTCTAGAGCTGAACGACAAGGATTCAGACGTCAGAATAGGTTGTGTTTTTACTGCGGCGATTCTGCTCATGTTATTTCTGATTGCCCTAAGCGTTTCAAGAGAATCGCTAGTTCTGTTACCATCAGTACTGTACAACCTAAATTTCTGTTATCTGTGACCCTGATCTGCTCATTATCGTCATTTTCTGTCATGACATTTGTGGATTCAGGCGCCGCTTTAAATTTAATGGAATTAGAATTTGCCAGATGTTGTGGGTTTCCCTTACAGCCTTTGCAGAGTCCTATCCCTTTGAGGGGCATTGATGCTACACCATTGGCTAAAAATAAACCTCAGTTTTGGACACAGTTAACCATGTGCATGGCGCCAGCCCATCAGGAAGATTGTCGTTTTCTGGTGTTGCATAATCTGCATGATGCTATTGTGCTGGGGTTTCCATGGTTACAGGTGCATAATCCGGTGTTGGATTGGAAATCTATGTCTGTGACTAGTTGGGGTTGTCAGGGGGTTCATTATGACGTTTCTTTGATGTCAATTTCCTCCTCCCCCTCTTCTGAAGTTCCTGAGTTTTTGTCAGATTTCCAGGATGTTTTTGATGAGCCCAAGTCCAGTTCCCTTCCGCCGCATAGGGACTGTGATTGAGCTATTGACTTGATTCCAGGCTGTAAGTTCCCTAAGGGCTGACTTTTCAACCTGTCTGTGCCAGAAAATGTTATGTTAAGGAGTCTTTGGAGAAGGGGCATATTCGGCCATCTTCTTCTCCATTGGGAGCAGGTTTCTTTTTTGTTGCCAAGAAGGATGGCTCCTTGAGACCCTGTATTGATTATCACCTCTTGAATAAGATCACGGTCAAATTCCAATACCCTTTGCCTTTGCTCTCTGATTTGTTTGCCAGGATTAAGGGTGCTAGTTGGTTTACTAAGATTGACCTTCGAGGGGCATATAATCTTGTTCATATTAAGCAGGGCGACGAATGGAAAACTGCGTTCAATACGCCCGGGGGCCATTTTGAATATCTGGTGAAGCCATTCTGACTCTCTAATGCTCCATCTGTGTTTCAGTCCTTCATGCATGATATATTTCGGAATTATCTTGATAAATTCATGATTGTATATTTGGATGATATTTTGATTTTTTCGGATGATTGGGAGTCTCATGTGAAACAAGTCAGGATGGTATTTCAGATCCTTCGTGATAATGCCTTGTTTGTGAAGGGGTATAAGTGCCTCTTTGGAGTACAGAAGGTTTCTTTTTTGGGCTTCATTTTTTCTCCCTCATCTATAGAAATGGATCAGGTTAAGGTTCAGGCCATTCAGGATTGGATCCAGCCCACATCCGTGAAGAGCCTTCAGAAATTTTTGGGCTTTGCTAATTTTTATCGCCGTTTCATTGCCAACTTCTCCAGTGTGGTTAAACCCCTGACCGATTTGACGAAGAAAGGCGCTGATGTGACGAATTGGTACTCTGCGGCCGTTTCTGCCTTTCAGGAGCTTAAACACCGATTTACTTCTGCCCCTGTGTTGCGTCAGCCGGATGTTTCTCTTCCTTTTCAGGTTGAGGTTGACGCTTCTGAGATTGGGGCAGGGGCCGTTTTGTCTCAGAGGAATTCTGATGGTTCCTTGATGAAACCGTGTGCCTTCTTCTCTCGAAAGTTTTCGCCTGCGGAACGCAATTATGATGTCGGTAATCGTGAGTTGTTGGCTATGAAGTGGGCATTTGAGGAGTGGCGACATTGGCTTGAGGGGGCTAAGCACCGTATTGTGGTCTTGACCGATCATAAGAATATGATTTACCTCGAGTCTGCCAAACGGCTGAATCCTAGACAGGCCCGATGGTCCCTGTTTTTCTCCCGTTTTGATTTTGTTGTCTCGTATCTTCCGGGTTCTAAGAATGTTAAGGCTGATGCCCTCTCTAGGAGTTTTAGCCTGATTCCCCTGGGGTCCTTGAGCCGGTCGGCATTCTGAAGGAGGGGGTGATTCTTTCTGCCATCTCCCCTGATTTACGACGGGTTCTTCAGGAACTTCAGGCTGATAAACCTGACCGCTGTCCAGTGGGGAAACTGTTTGTTCCTGATAGATGGACTAGCAAAGTGATTTCTGAGGTTCACTGTTCTGTGTTGGCTGGCCATCCTGGGATTTTTGGTACCAGAGATTTGGTTGGTAGGTCATTTTGGTGGCCTTCTTTGTCACGGGATGTGCGTTCCTTTGTGCAGTCCTGTGGGACTTGTGCGCGGGCCAAACCTTGCTGCTCACGCGCCAGTGGGTTGCTTTTACCTTTGCCGGTCCCTGAGAGGCCTTGGACGCATATTTCTATGGATTTTATTTTGGATCTTCCGGTTTCCCAGAGGATGTCGGTTATCTGGGTGGTTTGTGACCGGTTTTCTAAGATGGTTCATTTGGTACCTTTGCCTAAATTGCCTTCCTCTTCTGAGTTGGTTCCGTTGTTTTTTCAGCATGTGGTTCGTTTGCATGGCATTCCGGAGAATATTGTGTCCGATAGAGGTTCCCAGTTTGTTTCCAGGTTTTGGCGGGCCTTTTGTGCTAGGCTGGGCATTGATTTGTCTTTTTCTTCCGCATTTCATCCTCAGACAAATGGCCAAACCGAGCGAACTAACCAGACTTTGGAAACTTATTTGAGATGCTTTGTGTCTGCTGATCAGGATGATTGGGTGGCTTTCTTGCCATTGGCCGAGTTTGCCCTTAATAATCGGGCTAGTTCTGCTACCTTGGTTTCACTTTTTTTTTGTAATTCTGGGTTTCATCCTCGTTTTTCTTCAGGGCAGGTTGAGCCTTCTGATTGTCCTGGGGTGGACTCTGTGGTTGACAGGTTGCAGCAAATTTGGGCTCATGTTGTGGACAATTTGGTCTTGTCTCAGGAGGAGGCTCAACATTTTGCTAACCGTTGGCGGCGTGTGGGTTCCCGGCTTCGGGTTGGGGATTTGGTCTGGTTGTCTTCCCGTCATGTTCCTATGAAGGTTTCTTCCCCTAAGTTCAAGCCTCGGTTTATTGGTCCTTATAGGATTTCTGAGATTATCAATCCAGTGTCTTTTCACCAGGCCACCAGATCATAATAGTTGTGACTTTTCCATGTGTTTGTTGTGTCTTCTGAGCAGTTTGTCAGCATTTGGACACCTTTTAAGGTGTTTTCTATGTGTTTTCTATGTGTTTTGCATGTGTTTGCCTGCCATTGGTTTCAATGGGTTCGACGGTGTTCGTCAAATGTTCGACGAACATTCGTCGAACACGTCCCATTTCGACGAACCGAACCGAACTCGAACACTAGGAGGGTGGCTCAACACTACTTAGCACTTTAACATCTTCTCCATTGTCACATTGATGAAAAAAATTACTAATGTCATCCAACCCACATCAGCGCTGCAATGCATTGATTAAATTATTAGTGGTAATTCCCATATTTTTATCATCCATACTGACACCTTCTCTTTTCAATAGGCATACCCTGAACAAAAACTGAAAAAAAAGCAAAATGTAGTTCAAACAAAGAAAGATACAACAGAAAAGAAACGCTATCAGAGTATTTTATGTTCTCAGTCCTGGGTTCTACAGGGGTACTTCACAAGACCCAAAAAGTCATTAAATATTTATACAAAAACTGAGAATTTGATAATGGAAAATTAAATTAGTAGAATACTATGAATTTTGTTTACTTTGTACAGTTACAACAATTTCCCCTTTGTGTCCTGCTCCTCATCAAGGACCCAACTCTGCACAAGATCCTACTAGGCCTCTAGTTGATGCCCTAAAACCTCTGTTTTACACAAAATTGATGGGGAAGTCATCATTGACTTGGTTGACAGTTGTTTCTGAGTGGAAATGTCTTGTGCTCCTTGCCCTCCCCCCTCTTGTTTACCAGCTTTAGATTTTCACTGACTCAGAGTGCCAATGCCACATTGGTGGCAACAGCCAGTACCCCTACCATAAACTAACAGTGCCACTACTACCATAACCATCAACACAGCTAAGGCATTTGAGTCCGGTCCTAGAATTTCTCTGCTCCCATCTTATCCATGTTCAAATGCTGATTGTTCATCAAATCTAATACATCAATTTGAAGAAGTTGTTGTTCCAGATTTGTTTGACTTCAGCAAAAGTAACAACAATCAGACATTTGTGGGAGAAACCATACTTTACTTGAGATATACAATAACTGTAGAAATCATCAACGAAGAGGAAAATACGAGACTTATCCTAAGATGGTTGCTATACTATTGACTGACTGTTTAAAAAAAAAAAAACAGCATCAGCATTAGAGTTGAGCGAATTTGATGGGTCTGCTTATTATTCAGCAAGCTATATCGCTTACCGAATAAGCTACAGAGGGAACCCAGATACATGGGGCTCGCCAGCTGATCAGCTGTCCGGCGCTGCAGCTGCATGCAGAGCTCTCTGAATCCCTTCTTCGTCTTACAGACATAAGTTCCTTACAGAATGCAGATGCGGCTGCTACTTTATATAACATCACAATAGCTGCAGCTCTCAAATTGGTCACCCCCTCTCATATACCAAAGCTTGCACAATCAACAGGCAATCCTGGCACACCAGCCTAACTAAAAAACTGAGGTAGGCATCCAGGGTTGCTGAGTGGAGATGGAAAAAGTTTCTTTCCAAAGAGAACTTCATCTCATTCAAACAGTCTCTCACTACTTTCAAGTGCACACTCACTTCAGCAAAAGCATAGTTCTCATCTCTCATATGTATTCTCCCTGTCTCACAACCCTAAATAGCTATGCAACACTTTCAATTCTCTCCTCAGTCTTCCCACACCGCTCCCTTTCCTCACATCTCAGATGAAAACTTTGCCTCATTCTTCAAGCATAGCAAAGCTTTTGCCTAAAATTCCCACAGCCCCTCCTCATAAATAATCAACTCTCCTCCTCCAAATCCAAATTCTCCACCATTACAGAAGATCAATTTTCCTCTTTACTGTCCAAATCACATCTCACCGGACATTCAGAGTTTTCCACTCACACACTACCTCCTCATCTCACTCCCTATCTGTCAGTGTCCCCAAGATTCAGTTCTAAGACCTCTGCTCTTCTTCAAGTACACCTTTGGCCTAGGACAGCTCATAGAGTCCACAACTTTCAGTATCACCTCTATGCTGATGACACACAGATCTACCTCTCTAGACCCGCTATCACCTCTCTACTAACCAGAATCCCACATTGTCTGCTGTTAGGGCTAGCAGAACGCACCGAGTAAATATAAATGTTTTATTGAAACAGATGCGTTCGCAGCCCGGGGTCCACCGTGCAGGAGAACCTGCTGCTAGGAAACGGCGGCACTATATGGCGGTATGAACCAGCTCTGTTAGCTTCACAGAGCAGCCGAGAAAGCAAAGCACTGTGCCCTGTTAGACTTTCACAGAGGCACAGGCTAACTACCCAAATGAGAGCAGTCAGTGGTCATGCATGCATACAAAACTCCTCGCCGGAGGTGCCAGCATTCTAGGGGCTTATTTCAGCCGGGTCCCTGAATACATTCAAACACATGACCACACTGGCGCAAAGCACATAACTTGAAAAGACACTAGTGCATGGCCGTGCGGCCATGCGAGCCTTAAATAGTTGCAGCACGTACAGGACATTCCCAGAAGGACCAATGAGAGGCTGCTACAGAGCCTGCGCACCTACAGGACCTTCCTAGAGGGACGAATAGAATTGACAGCAGTATCTGAACATGTGACCCTCGATTTCCACTGAGAGATCTTACTCTGGGCATGCTCAGAATGAGGAAAGCAGGACTTAGTCCCAGAAGCGGCTGCTCGCCGCTGCCCAACACTGGCCTCAATGGCAGAAGCAGGAAAGGCAGCAGCAACTCTGTGCACAGTCAACCTGAGCGAGACGCTGGGACCGACGTCTCCGCTGAGCAGGCTCCACTGCAGCAGGAGAAGAATGGGAGACCGCAGCAGAGATGGCCCGAGATTCCCCCTGTGCAGAGGCGGGAACTCGACCCCTAACAGTCTGCTATTTCATCTTTCTTCTCTGCTAGATTTCTAAAACGTAACATGAATGAAACAGGATTTATCATCTTTCAACCATCTCACTCAACCCCTCCAACAGATCTACCTATCAAAGTCAATGGCTGCCCACTCTCCCCAATTCCCAATCTCTCCTTCAAACCACAAATCCAAGCCCTTTCCACTTCTTGCTGACTGCAACTCAAACATATCTCCTGGAGTCACACAGTCCTCAAACAAGAATCTGCAAAAACACTATTTCTTGCACTCATCATCTCCTGTCTCGACTAATGAAACCTCTTGCTTTGTGGCCTACCCACTAACACTCTCGCACCCTTCTAATCTATCCTAAAATTTGCTGCCTGACTAATCCCCCTGTCCTACCCCCCACTATTCTCCGGCCTCTCCTCTCTGTCAATCCCTTCACTGGCAGCCCAATGCCCAGAGACTCCAGTTCAAAACTCTAACCTTGGCATACAAAGCCATCCACAACCTGTCCCCTCCATACATCTGTGACCTAGTCTTCCGGCACTTACTTGCACTCAACCTTGGATCCTCATGAGGTCTCCTTCTCTACTCCCGTCTTATTTTCTCCTCCCATAATCACATACAAGACTTTTCCAGTACATCCCTCTACTTTGGAATTCTCAACCACAACATATCAGACTCTTGCCCACCGTGGAAACCTTAGAAAGGAGCCTGAAAACTTACCTCTTCTGTCAAGCGTACAACCTGCTTTATCCCTCGTTCCACCATACTGCTGCATGACCTTCTCTATCCTCACCTATTGTATCCTCACCCTTCCCTTGTAGATTGTGAGCACTCGCGGGCATGGTCCTCTCACCTCCTGTTCCAGTCGGTGACTCGTTTTGTTCAAGATTATAGTACTATTTTTGTGCATACCCTTTTTCACATGTAAAGCGCCATGGAATAAATGGAGCTATAATAATAAATACTAACAATAATAATAAAGTTATAAATGAAAGACCCTACAGTACAGAAACAAGAACATGTTTCAGATGTAAGAAACAGGGGCATTTAAAGAAAGACTGTACAATATGGAAAGGAGAGAAACAGAAGTTTGCTCTGAAAGGGACTGAACAAAAGTTGAAAAGCACAATCTCTGACCCATGTGCAGATCATTGGAATAATATGTGTAAAGTGACAAATAATCAAAAATTGAAGGACTGGTACATTGATTCAGGAGCTATTAGTGATAAAAGTTTCTTCACAGAACTTGACTTAAGCAACAAGGAAACAATTTTCCTTTAGATGTAAGAAAAATAAATGCAGAAAGAATTGGACATGAAATCCTAGTCTGTCCTGATAAAAATCAGCACAACTGAGCCATAGCAGTAAAGTATGTTTTGTATGTTCCCAGTGTAGAAGGAGGACTGCTATCCTTAAACGCATAACAGCTAAAGGACTCACTGTAACATTCAAGATGATGAATGTATTATTCTGGATAGAAACAAGGTAATAACAAATGCAAAAATGACTGAGCATTTGCATAATCTCAATACAGTTAAGGAACAGATAAAGCTATGTACACATGGACATAATAACTGTATAACCATGTGCCATAGGCGTGTAGGTCATAGGCATTCAGAAAGTATAAAGAAACTACAACAGTTGTGAAATATCTTCCTTAGCACCTGGACTGCTGTGCCTTATGGGAATAGCTGTCACAAAAAACAGATATTACAAAAAAAAACAAGAAAAGAGGCTGAAAACGAGCGTTTCTGATGAGGGAGGAGGGAAAGAAAAACCAACAAAACCCTTACAGACTAGAATCTGTGCAATGTTTTGTTGCATTCACTACTTATCTCTATGGCTAAGCTGTGAACTATGATGTTCTCTAACTATCCAGATTCACCACAAAATGGAGGCTGCATTCCCTGTCTGTGCCTTTATAAAGGCTATGACAGTTTCTCCTGACAGACTGTGCTATTCTATGTGATGTGATAGCTACATGGAAATATACAGAATCCCACCAAGCGGTTTTTGAGCCTTCCTTGGCTGATTCAATCTTCTGTGTAAAATGGAGATGGCCATTTTAGGAGATTTGAATGAAGTGAACCACAAATTGTTTGAATTTACTGGGCTTAATAAATTCCTAAAAATTCTACACTAATCCAAATCACATTCATTCAATTTACTAATCTCAAATGCATGCACAGTCACATGCTTACATATACTGTATGCCCCAAAGGCTTGAGACATAATTAAAATCACATCACCATTTTAATTATAATGAGTTAGATTTTAATGTTAGTACAATAATCTGAAATGTTTGATGTTTCAGCACCTGTTCGTCCCCTTGGTTGACAGAATAAAGAAATATTCTCTACCTATTAAAATGTTTTCCTCCATTCAACCATCAAACTGCATTCAGAGAAGCTGTAATCAAAGACTCTTTCTTTATGCTAGTTTTGTTCTTCATATTTCCCCTTGGTAGAAAAATTTAGGCAGGTGTTTATTAGTGCAAATTAAGCAATCAGTTACTGTATGTTGTACCATCACGACTAACAGAAATGTATAAACCCTAAAGTCATTGCTGATTGATTATCAGACCCAATTAAACACCTGCTCAGGTCTAGTTCGGCAAATCATTAAAATAATTACATTCCAGAAAAAAAATTTAAAGTCCAAAATTTTGTATTTTTTTCTGATCCCTCATATCTCTGTTGACATTGGGAATTTCAATGAGAATGACATTATTTACAAATCTACCATGTAAAAAATGCCCTTTAATGTGTAGACCTGCATTGTACTGACATATTACGGTACTTTTATTTATCCAGCTAGATTTTTCTAAGTCTAGCTATGTGTCAGCTTGAGTTCCATTTCTTCACTGTAAATGTAATAAAAAAAATACAAGATAAACAAAAATAACTTATTGATATTAGATAATACAATTATTATGCTTTGATCACATTGCATTTGGGCCACACATCAGTGGTTTTGTCAGGGATTCTATCAAAAAAAAGGCCAAAAAACATTATTTGGGCAGTAGCCCTGATGGGACCATTGACTTTAATGACACTATGTGCTCTGTCTGGCCTCTGTTTTGGTAGTGTTTACTTTTTTGAGCGTTACATTTTTTAATAATAATAATAATAATAATAATAATAATAATAATAATCTTTATTTATATAGAGCCAACATATTCCGCAGTGCTTTACAGTTAAACAGTTTCAAACACAACAGTCATAAGTAACAGCATTAACAATAATATAATGATTAAAACAAAATAAAACAACCCTGCTCGTGAGAGCTTACAATCTACAATGAGGTGGGGGAGATACAAAGTACAGGTGTGTATTTACAATAATGTATTTACAATGAAGGTCCAGCCATCTTCAGGGGGTGGGGGATAGATGGAAGTAGTGAATGGGCTACACATGCATATTTACGCATAAAATGACTTTGATTAGGGAACGTGATAGGCCGCTCTGAACAAATGTGTTTTGAGGGAGTGCCTAAAACTATGCAAATTGTGGATGGTCCTAATATCTTGGGGTAGAGCATTACAGAGGATTGGCACAATGCAGGAGAAGCCTTGGAGTCGGGAGTGGGAGGTATGGATTAGTGAAGAGGTTGGTCGAAAATCGTTTGCAGAGCGTAGCAATTGGCTGGGTCGATAGACAGAAATGAGGGAGGAGATGTAAGGGGGTGCCGCACTGTGGAGAGCTTTGTGGGTGAGAACAAGTACTTTGAACTGGATTCTATAATGAATGGGCAGCCAGTGTAACAACTGGCGAAGAGCGGACGCGTCCGAGTAACGTTTAGCTAGGTGGATGACCCTGGCTACTGCATTAAGGATGGACTGGAGCAGGATAGTCGAGTATGGGGGATGCCAATTAATAGAGCATTGCAGTAGTGCAGGCTAGAGTAGACGACAGTGAGGGTTTTTGCTGTTTCCATAGTGAGAAAAATTTTAGAGAATTTAGAGATGTTCTTTAGGTGTAAGCAGCAAGAGTGGGCAAGAGATTGTATATGGGAGGGGAAGAAGAGATTGTGTCAAGCATAACACCCACACATCGCGCCTGCTGCCTGGGTGTTATTATGGTGCCACCCACGGAGAGGGAAATGTCAGATTTAGGGAGGTTAGTAGACAGCTGGAGTAGAAGAAGTTTGGTTTTGGAAAGGTTGAGTTTCTGATAGAGAGCAGACATGATGTTGGAGAATGCGGACAGTCAGTCACTGGTGTTCTGTAGTACAGCGGGGGTAAGGTCAGGCGATGATGTATACAGTTGTGTGTCATCGGTGTAAAGATGTTACTGAAAGCCAAATCTGCTGATGGTCTGTTCAGTTGAGGCCGTGTAGAGGGAGAAGAGAAGGGGGCCAAGGACTGAACCCTGGGGTACCCCAACAGTGAGAGGAAGAGGGGATGAAGTGGAGCCAATGAACAATACACTGAAGGGGCAGTCAGAAAGATAGGAAGAGAGCCAGGAGAGAGCAGTGTCCTTAATGCTTAGAGACTGGAGCCTAGAGAGTAGGAGAGGGTGGTCAACAGTGTCGAAAGCTACAGAAAGGTCAAGAAGAATGAGCAGAGAGTGGTGACAGTTACATTTTGCTGTCAGAAGGTCGTTGGTCACTTTGATGAGTGCAGTTTCTGACGAATGTAGGGGGCGGAAGCCGGACTGTGAAGGGTCTAGGAGGGAATGAGTGGATAGGTAATGGGTAAGGTGGGAGTAGATCAGGTGCTCTAAGAGTTTAGAGATGAAGGCGAGATTGAAGACTGGTCTGTAGTTGTTTGTTGTTTTAATAATGAAGTAATGATAGAGTGTTTGAAGGAGGAGGGGAAAATGCCAAAGGAGAGGAACAGATTAAAGATTGTAGTTAGGTGAGTTGTGACGACTGGAGAGAGAGACTGGAAGAGATGTGAGGGAATGGGGTCAGTGGTGCATGTAGTCGGACGAGAAGAAGAGAGGAGCTTGGAGACTTCTTCTGTGATGGGATCGAATGTGGAGAGTGAGCCAGGGGAAATGCAGGGAGGGATGGTAGTCACTGCACTTGGTGGCTGGGAGTGGATTTCCTGACGGATATTATCTATTTTCTCTATAAAGTGGGAGGCCATGTCATCAGCACAAACGTCTGTGATAGGGGCTTGTGCATTTGGCCCGAGGAGGGAGTAAAAGGTGTCAAAAAGTTTCTTGGGGTTGTTGGATAGTGAGTAGATCAGGGTGGTGAAGTAGGTGTGTTTGGCGAAGTGAATGGCAGACTTATAGGTTCTTAACATAAATTTGAGGTGGATTTAATACAACATATTAGCAAGGTGATTTGAAGATGTGCCTCCAATGAATTCAACAGTTTGATTTTTCGATTTTGCTGTTTTTATTTTTAATGGAAACCTGTCGGCATATTTTTAGATATTTATTTCTTTACTTTACCTACATACATAGGAACATCATATTCTACAGTGTCTTATAACCATTATCATGACTGTCTCCATTGGTGGCTCACAATCCAAATTCCCTATCAGTATGTCTTTGGAATGTGGGAGGAAACCCAAACATGGAGAAAACATACAAACTCCTTGCAGATGTTGTGCTTGGTCAAATTTAAACCCAGGACCCCAGCACTGAAAAGCTAACCACTGAGCCACAGTGCTGCTCACATATGGATGAAGTAGTAGTGTGGCCAGGTTGGCATTTATCCCCTAACAAAAATAATACCTTTTTTTTTATAGAGATACCATGTAACAGACATAAAAGCCTGGTGAAGAAACTAAAGAGCAATAGCCCAATAGGGTGATACCTGTGATACAAAGGGTGAACAAATGGGGTGTAAGCTCACCTTGTTTTGTTGCAATTGCAGCAATGAATATGATTAAACAGCTGCTGCAGAATGTGGGTGATAGACCATGAGGATAGTAAAAGGAGATGGTCGACTTTCCTGCGCTGCTGTCAATATCCCACAAAGGATAACGGAGAATCAATAAAATAAAAACAGTTGTTTATTCTGTGGCATGGAGCTACGTGTTTCGGGGTACCCCAACCTCATCCTCAGGAAATAACCACATGAATAAACAAATCCACATCACAGAATAAACAAATGTTTTTACTTTATTGATCCTCTAATCCTTTGTGAGATAAAGCCGACCATCTCCTTCTACTATCCTCCTAAACATGAAAGCCTAGCATAAATCTGTCTGGAGGGGCACTGTGGGTGTGTCAATGCAGTTGAAATAAGCTGTCCTAGTGCAGCGACACCCCCCAATGCACGTCCAGGCTGATCTTCACAAGGCCTCTATGCTGGAATTCTCACCATTGCCATAAAAAATATGTAATTTATTATAGCAGCCATACTACCATACTACTACACCCATATGTAAAAATGTGCTTATAAGTGCCCTTTAAGGTCTCACTCGCACAAGTGTATACATCAGACGAGTGCTATCTGATGTTTTATCGGATAGCACTCTGACTAATGTTTGTGTATGGAGCAATGCTGATGAGCGTTTTTTTTCTCAAGTTGATTTGGCATGAGAACAAAAATGCGGCATGCAGCAAATTGCTCCATAAATAGGATGACTCATTCCGTCTATGTGGTGCATATAAAACATCCCACTACACTGGGATGTTATTCGAGTGCAGTCCAACATCTGCTGGAGAAGATGGAAAAGTTATGTTCTCCAGCTTCTCCTCACCAGAGAAAATCGGATCACACTAAGCTGACACTCTGATCAGAGGTTGTTCTGAGTTTCATGAGCATAATCGAGCCGATTCTTTCCCATGCTCATGTGACCCTGGCCAAAATCTTAATTGTTATATAAAATTTGGTATCTTTTTTTTAAGTTATTTCAATAATTGACAGCTAACATTCACAGTGTTGGAAACATATCGACATCAGGCCAACCCATGCATTGTGTGGGAAACCTTACAGCACATACACAAAACTCAAATTAAGTATTAAAGGGGATATAAAGCTGAAATGATCTGTACTGAGGAGATTTGTGTGATGTGTAGTGTATCATGACCCTATGGGTCTAGGTTTAGAAATTCCTCTGAAGTAATTTTCTGTATTACATGTGTAAATAATACTTTTATCTAATTTCTCACTTACATAGTTACTGAGAATATTGATGTAATCTGTCAGGAAAGTACTATAGAAGGAGGTCAGGTAGATGCTTAGATATCAGAATAGCATCTAAACGTTCTTTTTTTTGATAGTTTGCTTTAATTTATGTTTTAATGATTTGTTCTAGGGAAAAATCTTCAACTCTATGTAGTGTATACAGAGGCATAGCTAGAGTGGGTGTATTGGTAGAGAGACATCAGTCTCCTGGCACCAGAGGGAGCCCAAAAGCTCCTCTGCCATGTAAGAATGCATTTGTATTGCTAATGGCAGTAAAGAGGCCCAGTCATACATTTTGCATTTTGGTCTAGTAGCTTCTAGTTAAGCCTCTGGATATATCATCATTTCAAGTATAGGAAGGTTGTTCTCTAAGGCAAGTTTACTTATGAATAGTGCTTAAAGGGGTATTCCTATCTTTAAGATCTTATCCCAATATGTAGCAGTTGTAATAATAATATTAGCGAATACCTCCAATTAGGAATGTAAAGCTTTTTCTGATTCACTATGTCTCTTTCCTCATGTGTAGGCATTGCAGAACGTTAGGCATCCATGATTAGGCCCAATAACAACTAGCTAACTAAATGTCACTATATCAGTGGTCATAACCTGAGTCGGTGTCACCATTCGGTGCCTCTGGGCAATTAACAGAGCCCTGAG
The DNA here is from genome assembly GCF_051348905.1 of Ranitomeya variabilis. NCBI lineage: Eukaryota > Metazoa > Chordata > Amphibia > Anura > Dendrobatidae > Ranitomeya > Ranitomeya variabilis. The sequence goes on from NC_135234.1 coordinate 433,585,955, forward strand.
CAAGTAGGGGGGACACTGGCACGCTATGGGACCTGTAAGTTGGTGCACGCTGGCCCCGAACCTACCCCCTTGCTTTAAACTGTTTTTGAAATACTTATTTCTCCTTGTTCCCTGCTGGCCACAGGCTCTGCCTCTTCCATATCTTCTTCCTCTGATGTCTCAGGGCAGAGGGCGCGATGACGTCACTACAGCACGCCCTCAGCGCTGAGCAGTGCAGAGAGCCAGAATAGGCTGAAGACACTCAGAGCTGAATAGACCAGAGCTGCAGCCAGTGGGGAACGAGGAGATGTAAGTATTTGTTTATTATTTTTTTGTATGGGGCCCATTCTCTATGGAACATTATATGGGGCTCATTATTCTGTATGGTGCATTATATGGGACCCATTATTCTGTATGGAGCAATATATGAAGTCCATTATTGTGTGTGGAGCAATATATGGGGCCCATTATTCTATATGGAACAAAATATGTGGCTCATTATGCTGTATGGAGCATTATATGGGGCTCATTATACTGTATGGAGCATAAAGTGGAGCCGGTAGTACAGTATCAATAACTATGTGGTGTCCATAATATGGAGGAATATGTGGTGCCCACTATTCTGTATGAAGCAATATATGAGACCCGTTATTCTGTATGGAGCAATATATAGGGTTCATTATATTGTATGGAGGATTATCTGATGCCCATAATATTGTCTGGATGACTATGTGGTGCTCATAATACTGTATGGAGGACTATACTGTCTGGTCTAAAAAGAAAACTTTTGAATCCCTTAGGGCAGGCACTGTGCGCTGTGAGGTTTTCCCAGTTTCTGAGCTACTGTAGAATGTACAATAGATGTCACTCATGTAATGTAAGAAGTGAAATCTTTGGCATTGCACTATTCCTATATTTCTCTGCCGTATCTGTGCATCATGAATTGTGGTATGTGATAAAGGGGCCCACTCAGATTCTTTTACCTGGGGCCCACGAAAACCTGGAGACTGTACTGGTCGTAACCATGGATACCTAAGGTCCTGTAATGCCTGCACATGAGGAAAGAGACAATACAAATCAGAAAATATTATTCTACATTTCTAGTTGGAGGTATTTGCTAATATTATTATTATTATTATTATTACACCTACTATGTATTGGAATAGGATTTTGGAGATGTGAATACCTTTTTACATTTTTGGGAAAAAGTAAATCATCTGCATGAAATCAATTAATTATTTGAGGGTGTCCATTGTAGTTTGGGAAAAAAATGATACCTTAAAGCTTAACATTAAATGGAATCTGTCATCAGGTTTTTGCTATGTAATCTGACAGCAGTATGAAGTTGAGCCAGAGACCCTGATTCCAGCAATGTATCACTTAGTTTACTGGGTGCAGCATTTGTGATAGAGTCACCATTTTCCCTGCTGCAGTTCTATGTGAGCTCAGTTGTTGAGCTGTATATAACCCTGAACACATTACAGCTTTCTGTTTACAATGTATGGTAACTGAAAGCTGCTAATCAGTGCTGGGGGTGGGGTTGGACTACGGTGCACAAGGCCAGTTGCCCTCTAGTAATTATATTCTGCTGATAAAACACTGATTGTATTGAAACAACAAAACCCAGTAAGCGACACATCACTGGAATCAGGGTCTTTGCTCCTTCTGTAAATTATGGTGCTCTAAGATTAGATAGCAAAAACCTGCTGACAGATTCCCTTTAACTACATCTTCTAGGTTATTTGGATTGTACATGGTAATCTATATAAAGCACTATATTTGACAGTTAAGTCATAAATGCCAAGTATTTTGACTTTGAGATGTGGCGTTTCAGAGAAAAACATAATTTAAAAGCTGCCGGACACACGGGAGACTAGTCAGACATGAGGATCCCCGGTGGCTTCTTCACACCCGTTGACCTGGAGTGACAGGTCTCACCCTGCATGCATGTATAGGATGGAGCAGCATGTATGAGCTGTCGGCCTCCCTTCAGCTGCCACACTATGTACATCAGCATTCTAATGTACTGGAGATCTTTCTGGGGTTTTTTATTCCTCAAGCTGATCTTTTGAATGAATAACAACTAAAATCTAATTATATTTTATGTTAAATGCAATAATTGGTCCTGGTTTCCTCTGATTGTGCATATGATCTGCTAATTTATTCATTCTTATCTCATTTGTTTTAATTAAATGTGAGATTTCTCTGAGTTGATTCTTACAGGTAGCATACATTTGCATAGACATATTCATATGATTAGTTAAGAAACATGAATAAGTTATTTTTTATTTTTCCTTTGTTATATATATCTTAGCTGAATTCATTGATAAAGCTAAAAAGAAGCTTCGCTATGGAGTATTTTATACTTTATAAGCTACTCACTAATAAATACCTATTACACCAGGCAATCCATTTATGAGCAGGAATCATTCAGCTAATAGAGTAGACAATGTAATTTGCCTCCTATTCCCTGCAGGCGCAATAAGCAGAATACTATGAATTCAAGAGAATACTACCAGTGAATAGAGCAAGAAAAAAGAAAGTCAAAATGTGGCAGCAGGTTTTGGCAGCCTCGATGTCTAGGATATTGGTTGTAATGTAAGAGACACTTATAGACAAGGCTGAAAGTGTTGGCACCCTTGAACTTGTTCCAGAAAATGAAGTATTTCTCCCAGAAAATTATTGTAATTACACATCTTGTTATACATGTTTATTCCCTTTGTGTGTATTGGAACAACACAAAAAAAACGAAGAGAGAGAAAAGGGGAAATTGGACATAATTTCACACAAAACCCCCAAAATGGGATGGACAAAATTGTTGTCACCCTGAACTAAATATTTGGTTGCACTCCTTTTGGAATAAATAACTGCAATCAATCATTTCTTATAGCAGTAAACAAGCTTCTTAAACCACTTAGTTGGAATTTTGGACCACTCTTCTATTGCAAACTGCTCCACCGGTCTCTCATATTAGGATGCCTTCTCCACAAGTGGATATAGATTGGATATAGATCTGGGACTCATTGCTGGACACTTCAGGACTCTCCCGCCCTTTGCTTCCATCCATTTCTGGGTGCTTCTTGAAGTATGTTTGGGGTTATTGTAATGCTGGAAGACTCATGACCTAGGACGCACACCCAGCTTTCTGATACTAGGCAGTACATTGCGACCCAATAACCTTTGATAATCTTCAGATTCCATGATATCTTTCATGGTGTCAAGGTACCTAGTGCCAGAGGCAGCAAACAACCCCAGAACATCTTTGAACCGCCACCTTGCTTGACTGTAGGTACTGTGTTCTTTTCTTTGTTGGTCTCAATCTGTCCTCAGTAACCAGTAGAATGATGTGCTTTACCAAAAAGCTCTATCTTGTTTTCATCTGTCCACAATATGCTTTCTCAGAAGGATTTTTGCTTAATCATGTACATTTTAGCCAACCTCAGTCTAGCATTTTTATATCTCTTTGTCAACAGAGGAGATTCCTGGGTCTCTTGCCATAGCGTTTCATTGAAATGTTGAAATGGGTGTTATGGGTTGTAAATTTCTTGATTATATTGCACACCATGGACAAATGAACATCAAGAGCTCTGGAGATGATCTGCTAATTTATTCTTTCTTATCTCATTTATTCTAATTACCGTATATACTCGAGTATAAGCTGAGATTTTCAGCCAAAAAAAATGGGCTAAAAGTGCCCCTCTCGGCTTATACCCGAGTCATGGAAGGTGGGGGGTCGGCAGGTGAGGGGGAGCGATGACGATCACATACTCACCTGCTCCTGAAGCGGTCCCTGCATGTCCCATGGTCTCCGGCACCGGCACCTTCTTCCTCTGTTCAGCGGTCACATGGTACCGCTCATTAAAGTAATGAATATGGACTCCACTCCCATAGGGGTGGAGCCGCATATTCATTACTGTAATGAGCGGTACCAGTGACCGCTCAATACAGGAAGAAGCTGCGGGCGCCGGAGACCATCTGTCCGGGAGAAGCTGCCAGGGGCCGCACCGGGAGCACGAGAGTATTAAATATTCACCTGTCCCTCGCTCCAGCGTCGGCACCGCTCCGTCTTCCACATCCTCTGCAGTGACTGTTCAGGTCAGAGGGCGCGATGACGTAATAGTATGCGCTCCGCCCTCTGCCTGAACAGTCAGTGCGGAGAGATGGGACGCTGAGGAGCAGCAGGCAGTGACGTGAGTATGTAATTTTTTTTTATTGCAGCAACAGCAGCACTATATGTGGCACATTGTTATATGGAGCGTCTGTGGGGCCATACTGAACTATATGGAGCATTATATGGGGCATATTTGTATATGGAGCATCTATGGGGCCATAATGAACTGTCTGGAGCATTATATGGGGTATATTTGTATATGGAGCATCTACGGGGCCATAATGAACTGTATGGAGCATTATATGGGGCATATTTGTATATGGAGCATCTATGTGGTCATAATGAACTGTATGGAGCATTATATGGGGCATATTTGTATATGGAGCATCTTATGGGGCCATAATGAACTGCATGGAGCATTATATGGGGCATATATGGGGCCATAATGAACTGTATGGAGCATTATATGGGGCATATTTGTATATGAAGCATCTATGTGGCCATAATGAACTGCATGGAGCATTATATGGGGCACATTTGTATATGGAGCATCTTAAGGGGCCATAATGAACTGTTTGGAGCATTATATGTGGCACATTTGTATATGGAGCATTATATGGGGCATATTTTAATATGGAGCATTTTATGGGGCCCATCATGAACTGTATGGAGCATTATATGGGGCTCCTGATTCAATATGGATATTCAAAAATACTTAACCTACTGATGTCTCAATTAATTTTACTTTTATTGGTGTCTATTTTTATTTTTGACATTTACCGGTACCTGCTGCATTTCCCACCCTAGGCTTATACTCGAGTCATTAAGTTTTCCCAATTTTTTGTGGCAAAATTAGGGAGGTCGGCTTATACTCGGGTCGGCTTATACACGAGTATATACGGTAAATGCGAGATCTCTCTGAGTTGATTCTTACAGGTAGCATATATTTGCATAGACATATTCATATGATTAGTTAAGAAACATGAATGAGTTATTTTTTATTTTTCCTTTGTTATTTATATCTTAGCTGAGTTCATTGATAAAGCTAAAAAGAAGCTTCGCTATGGAGTATTTTGTACTTTATAAGCTACTCACTAATAAATACCTATTACACCAGGCAATCCATTTATGAGCAGGAATCATTCAGCTAATAGAGTAGACAATGTAATTTGCATCCAATTCCCTGCAGGCGCAATAAGCAGAATACTATGAATTCAAGAGAATACTACCAGTGAATAGAGCAAGAAAAAAGAAAGTCAAAATGTGGCAGCAGTGGAGTTTTTCTGGGTCTCCTGCCATAGCTGTTCATTGAAATGGGTGTTCTGGGTTGTAAATTTCCTAATTATATTGCACATCATGAACAAAGGAACATCAAGATCTCTGGAGATGGACTTGTAACCTTGAAATTGTTGATTTTTTTCAACAATTTTGGTTCTCAAGGCCTTAAACATTTCTCCTCTTTCTGTTCTCCTTTCTTACAGACACACAATGCAAAGATTGAGTCAACGTCTCCCCTTTCCATTTGGTTTTAGGTGAGTTTGAACAAGCATAACATGCTTGAAACAAACGTTGTTTACCCACAATTTTGGAAAGGTGACAACAATTTAGTCCTGCCCTTTTTGGGTGTTTTGTGTGAAATTATGTCCAATTTGCCTTTTTTTGTGTGTGTTGTTCCAATATACACAAAGCATATAAACATGTGTATAACAAAAAGTGTAATTGCAATAATTTTCTAGGAGAAATATTTCATTTTCTAGGGCAATTTCAAGGGCATCAACACTTTTGGCCATAACTGTGCATGACAACATATAATTCCTGCCTTGAATGTTTACGATATGATTTAACCATGTCTTAAAGGGGTGTTCCAAAACTAATATTTATTTAATCTTAAATATCTGTCTATTTAATGTAATAATCTAATCTCTTTTCTAATATACCTTGATAAAAATTCCCTATCGTTTCTTCACTACGCTATTTAAAAGCTTTATTTTTGGCTATTTAACTTTGTTATTTTTTTAATCTACTTCCTATTTGATGAATCTTTGCTTGAGAACCATCAGTGAATGCTGGGATACTCAAACAAGATGTTATCATAGGGAAGGAGTCACTGCCTCAGCTTCTGTCTCCACTCTGAAACAAGTCGTCATAAGTAATGTCCATTTCGGGTGCTAGGCTAGACCCTGTTCTGCTGAGCATAATTTTGCTAACAGAATCCCCAACTATCTTTTAAAAAGAGGTTTTGAGCAGAGATGGTATGTTTTAGAAAGAGGATTTTATCTCCTTTTATTACAATAAATGTTAAAATTCAATACAGAGTTCAGTGGGGTGCAACCTGATGTTTTTATATTGGTGTAAATGAGAAGATGACGGCGCAACACCACCTCTGAAGAACACTGTTGTTTTATTTTGTGTAAATTGTATTTTATTGCATGTTTTACCCTCATGAAAGCTGCAGTTCTTGGTAGTCAGGAGTGACAGGCTTGACTGTAGGGCTCGCCCATAGTTGGGGTGGAGTAATGGATACTAGTGTTTTAGCTTCTTGTTTTAGATAGGGAATTGAGGGAGAGCTGGAGAAAGAAAGGACACCCAGAGAGTTCTGTCATCATTGGCTGAGTGTGAAGTAACAGACCAGCAATGGAGCAAGTTATTCAGAAAGCAATCTAAAGTAGAGGCAGTCTTCCTTACAGCAGGGAAGTAGGGGCACCTATGTAGGAAGATTTTAAGCAAGTCTCCATGTTAGGCTACTTTCACACTTCCATCGGTACGGGGCCGTTGCCATGCGTCGGCCCGACATACCGACGGACGTTGTGAAATAAATGAACAATGGGGGCAGCGGATGCAGTTTTTCAATGTATCCGCTGCCCCATTGTAATGTCCGAGGAGGAGGGGGCGGAGTTCCGGCCGGGCATGCGCGGTCGGAAATGGCGGACACGTCGCACAAAAAAGTTACATGGAACTATTTTTGTGCCAACGGTCCGCCAAAACACGACGCATCCGTCGCACGATGGATGCGACGTGTGGCCATACGTCTCAATGCTTCGCTAATGCAAGTCTATGGAGAAAAAACGCATCCTGCAGTGTTATGGACTGGTAATTTAGGAGCGACATGCGACTAGCTCTGGGCAGGTGGTAACTATACAGACCGCAGTCCCTGATCTTAACACAACACTAGCAGTAGCCGTGGAATGTTCCTGTCACTCCCTGGACATCTCGTCACAGCCGGAGAACTAGCTACCCCTAAAGGAAGAAATAGGAAAGCTATCTTGCCTCAGAGAAAATCCCCAAAGGATAGGACAGCCCCCCACAAATATTGGCTGTGAGAGGAGAAGGAAATGACATACGTAGTATGAAACAAGATTTAGCAAAGGAGGCCAATTCTAGCTAGATAGACAGTAAGGAAAGAAACACTGTGCGGTCAGTAATAAAAACTAGAAAAAGTCCACCGCAGAGATATGCAAAAATCTCCACACCTGACTAAAGGTGTGGAGGGCAAATCTGCAGCCCAGAGCTTCCAGCTTAGCTAAATAGATACATACTGATAAGCTGGACAAATGAACAAAACATAAATGTGCTGAACAATAAGTCCACAACAAGTGGACTGCAAAAGGACAAGCAAGGACTTAACTTTGCTGAACGGGTCAGAGAGTCAGGGAAATCCAAGAGCCGTGCCTCCAGGCAAGAACAATTGGCAACTGGCATTGATTGAGGGATAAAGCCAGACTAAAATAGCCGAGCAGAAAGAAGATCAGTGGAAGCAGCTGCTGATACTAAATCCAAGAAGCAGCTATACCACTCAAAACCACAGGAGGGAGCCCAAGAGCAGAATTCACAGAAGTGCTACTTACAACCACCGGAGGGAGCCCAAGAGCAGAATTCACAACACTGCGGGCAACTTTGCAGGATGCGGTTTTTCTCCAAAACGATGCATTGCGACGTAGGCACTTTGACGGAAGTGTGAAAGTAGCCTTATTCAGACCTTGAGGTCCGCAGTGAAGGAGTATGGGATCAGCCAGGCTGGGACACGTCAATAAGGTGTTAGCTAATGAGAGCTTCCTTACACTGTTCACTAGGGATGAGCAAGTATGCTCATTGCTCGGGTTTTTCCAAGCAGCTCGGGTGGTCTCCCAGTATTTGTTAGTGCTGGAGATTTAATTTTCATCACTCAGCTGCATGATTTACAGCAGATAAACACATATAACGTTCCTCACAATGTGTCGCCGTCCAAAACCTCTATGAATGTGCCACTGTACTGTGCAGAAGAAAAAGTCAAGCAATGTTCCTGCCACGCATTGTATATGTGTTTCAACCTCAGTAAACCAAACTTTTTTTGCAAACCTGCCTCTTTTCTTCATCATGAAATTAAAGAGGTCCAGTGCTACACAAACAACTAAACCTTAAGATCTTCGTAACAGAAACGCAACCTCATGCATACACCCAGGGACCCCTATGTAAGGTGTTTAGGAATAGATGTAAGCCGAATTTCCCCCTTATATGGGTACAGAACCCCTTAGTTACCTTCAAAATGCTTCTGATTTCCTGTAGGGCGTACCTTTTGTATATAAAATGGAGTTATGTTGCAGTTCAATATTATGCGATTTACTTGACTCAGTATGCAGGTGCAGTAAACTGTGCTTTGCATTGACGTGACAGTCTTGATTTACCCTTAAACTACAAGCAGCATGAATCAGACACCGCTGTGCTATTGAAGTTGTGTATGGTTTACTTTAAAATACTAGTGTTTCAGATAAAACATACATTGGCATCCAACTGAGACCATGCATCTGGGTTGACTAGTCTGATGTACAGCTCTGGCAAAAATTAAGAGACCACTGCAAAATTTTCATTTTGTCTGATTTTTCTCTTTATAGGTATATTTTTGAGTAAAATGTAAATTTTTCTTTTATTCTATAAACTATTGACAACATGTCTTCGTATTTCCCAGCAATAAATTTTGTATTAATTTTCTGAAAAGGAGAAATGGTTAAAATTACAAAAAAAACAATGCTTTCAGACCTCAAATAATGCAAAGAAAATAAGTTCATAGTCATTTAGAAACAACAATACTAATGTTTTAACTCAGGAAAAGTTCAGAAATCAATATTTTGTGGAATAATCATGATTTTTAATCACAGCTTTCATGCATCTTGGCATGCTCTCCACCAGTCTTTCACACTGCTTCTGGTGCAAAAATGTAAGCAGGTCTTCTTTGTTTGATTGCTTGTGACTATCCATCATCCTCTTGATTACATTCCAGTGGTTTTCAATGGGGTTCAGGTCTGGAGATTACGCTGCCCATGAAAGGGTTTTGATTTGTTGGTCTCTTAATTTTTGCCAGAGTTGTAGGTCCCCTAGTAGCTTCTCCCTATTCTGCTCTGCAGACTGATATACACACATAAGGCAGACATCTATCATCTTAGAAGACCACTGCGCAGGCTTAGGAAGACTTACATGCCAGGGAAATAAAATCAGTTAATAGTCTTGATTAAAATACACTTAGACTTTTTATTGTAATTAACAGTATTTTTGAATTTACCTTTTTTTCAAATAGCTCTTCAAATGAAAATGCAAAATTGTAAAAGTACAGTAGTATTTTATCTTGACACTATTATGTAACAGTGGAGTTCTGTTTAAATATTCTTTCTTTCTCTGGATGCAGGAAGAAGATGCCATTCCATCATGTGACTGCTGGCTTGTTGTACAAAGGGAATAACTACTTAAACCGATCACTTTCTACAGGAAGTGACAGTGAGCAACTTGCTAACATCTCAGTGGAAGAACTAGACGGTAAGATGAAAATTAATTTTGGTTGAAAAGATTATCTGTGTTGTGTCTACTGAGATTTAGGAGATACTGTATGACAGTCATGGAGAACCATTTAGAGACCAAGTGCCCAAACTGAAATCCAAAACCCACTTATTTATCACAAAGTGCCAACACAAAGTGCCAATTTACCCTGAATACTGAGGTTTTAGATTAGAAAAAGAACTCGAACATTAGCGTGCTTTAAAGTGTATACCAAAGAGCTTGTAAGTGCTGCACTCCAAGCCTAAGCTGCTAGCCACCGATTGCAGTGAAGGTCTGTCCTTGAGAATGGAGAGGATTTTTAATTAAATATAAAATGGCAGAGTTGCTTATTTTTACCACCTCTTTGTGATTGTAACTGTTAAACGCGCCCTGACTGGTTGGCGTGAGTGTGGAGGGTGTGGCCCCACTGTGCCACAAACCTGACTACCCTGGAAGGAGCGTGACTAAGCAGTTACCTTGGTGTTCACTGGTGGTGAGGTCAGGCTTGCCAGGTACCACTCCAGGGTGGTGTCTGGCTGTTGCTGCTGATCCCACTAGGGGATGGAGCGCTAGCACAGGTGCAGGCAATGGGCTTGACTGGCAGACAGGCACGGCTGAGACACAGGCAGGTGGGCACGAATGAGACACTAGCAGGTGGGCACAACTGAGATACTGGCAGGCGGGCATGGCTGAGATACTGCCAGGTGACCATGGCTGAGACACTGGCAGGCGGACATGGCTGAGACACTGGCAGGTGAGGTACTGACTTGGTAGGGACAGGAATACGGGCAGGTATATGGAAACAGGTAGGCACCTGTTCAGACTGGAGGGTATATGGGAACAGGTAGGGACCTGACCCACAGGTTGCAAAATGGAAGTACAGCAGGACCGCAAGGTTACAGAGCTGAGAGCAGAGTAGAGATGCTGGTTGCAGTGCAGCGAGCTGAACCGCAGGGAGCGGATGCAAGTCAGAACTGCAAGAGGCGGAGCAAAGACCAGAACTGCAGGAGGAGGAGCAAAGAGCAGAGCAGAAGGAGGCAGAGCAAAGACCAGAGCTGAAGGAGGCGGAGCAAAGAGCAAAGCTGAAGGAGGCAGAGCTAAGAGCAGAACCGCTGGAGGCATAGTCAAGAGCAGAGCACAGGAGGTCGAGTCAAGAGCAGAGCGCAGGAGGTGGAGTCAAGAGCAGAATCACAGGAGGCGAAGCAAAGAGCAGAAGCATAGGAGGCAGAGCTAAGAGCAGAACCACAGGAGGTGGAGCAAAGAGCAGGAATGTAGGAGGCGGAGCTAAGAGCAGAACGAGTGAACACAAAGAAACAGCAGAATAGGAAAGGCTACAGATGGATACTAACGGACACAGGTATAGGACTAGGTTCAGACAGGGTCAGGAGCAGGACAAGGCACAGAAACAAGGACGCAGACCAGGGTAAGAAGCCACACTGGGTGGAGGAAACAAGGGACACAGCTACAAGGCAGGGTACGCAGCCCGTCTGGGTGGCTGACACAAGAGAAATAGCAAGACAGGACCTGGCACGTCAGCAGCAAGACACTAACTGGGGAAGTAAGATGTTGCCAGGCATGCCCCTAGGGGTGTGAATGCTTTAAGTACCTAAGGCCTCTTGGCAATTGGCACGGGACATCATAGGAAGATGCACACAGTCTCTATAAGAGCTAGGGAGCCGGTGCTGCCCACCTATGCACACAGCCAGGAAGTATGCAGAGAGCAGGCAGGAGACAAGAGGCACCCAGCATGGAGGCGAAAGACAGAACTCACAGCGTGGCCCGGGATAGTGAGTAAGTTGGTGTGTAAGGCAGGTGGGGGATGGGTGGCCATGCAGTGATGCCGGCAGGGTTGTTACAGTGCCCCCTTTACGGACCCTCTTCTTCAAGCCCACCACTTCCTCTTCATTGGATACGTCCTCACACCTTGACTCAATGACTAGCAGATCAGCTGAAGAAGACGAAAAAGCTGACTGATTCTGATGCATGGGGCCCAGACACCACTTGCCACTTGATTGTTTCAAAGGAAGAATGTTGCTGGGTCTCCAGACCTGAATGGGTAACAGAGTTCTCTTGGCTCTGAGTGACACATGGGCATACCAGACAGCATGTGAAAGATGAACTTCTTGTATACAATTCTCCAACTTGGATCTGAAATTGTCCCTGAAGGACTAGACTGTTCTTAAATAAGGCTTGGCCATCACCAGACAACGCCCTCACTGGATTCTTGAGCTGTAGGACAGAGATCACACACCGACTCCATATGGCTGGCGGTTTAAACACACCAAAGCTCCCAGAAGGCAGAGACACAGTCATCGACTTTAATGGAGAGGAGGTACTCTCATCAAGGGCAGTATCTGCTACTGGTCCAAGGTTTAAAAGTAAAGGCTTCACAGGGCAGAGACCGTCAGGATGTTCCTTGCAACCGCAGCGATACCGTATTTCATTCTCAGGACTAGATTCAGGCTGCAGCCCACTCTTATCAGACCTCTTTGATCTTGCTCGGGTGGCTGCTTTGGCAGGTTGTGGAACAGGTGAGTCTTGGACGGTCATGGACAGATGGGATGGTTTACCCACAGGTTTCTTTCGTCTGGCCCGTCTCTGTGATCTTGGGGGGGAAGACTTCTCAGAAGACACTGTACTAGGTTTATCGAAGACCTTAAAGAAGGCCACCAGAAAGGCCGGCAGGTCCCTACCTGTTGCCACATACCATCCAGTCTGAACAGGTCCCTACCTGTTTCCATATACCTGCCCGTATACTTGTCCCACCAGAGTACCAGCCATACCCAAATAGTGGGCGATAGGTCCCATAGAGTCCTAAGTGGTTCCACTGAGTTTTCCACCATGTTGCATTGTCTTAGATGTGATGGAACATCTGACTCACTATGTGAATTATAAGGGTTTTCCCACGAGGCACATTTATCCTATATCCACATGAGAAATTATGTTTGAATGCGGGGGGCCTCACTATTGGAACCTTCACTGATTGTTACATCATCAGATCTCTTTATTGCACAACTAGGAATAGGAGGAATATGAGTGGCGTGGCCATTGAGCATGTGCCTGGTATTAAAAAAGGTTCCTGTTCAATTGGGATCAGCAGCCACAGCCAGACACCACCCTGGAGTAGTACTTGGCAGCTACCTGCCACACAATCCTGGCCTCATCATCAGATAAATAAAACAATTAACTTTTGGAATTATAGTGGAATAATATAATATGTTATGTAACAGCAATAAAAAGCATATGGCCCAATGGCTTAATTTAAAAATGTAATAACAAAAAATAAAAAACTTTGAACGAAACAGATAATAAATTATGATGCCAGCAAAAGTGCTCCCAAACACAGTATGATACTTGCACAGTTAATTCCTCCACACACCCAGTATGATGACCCTACTGTACCCCCTCCCTCAGTTTCCCTGAATGGAATGAATCCCCACGCAACTCTGCATACAATATAATGGGCACAAAAAGTCCTCTGTACAGTGCAATGGCTCCACATAGTCCTCCATACAGTATAATGGCTCTATATGGTCCTCCATACAATGTAATGCGCCCCAAGTAGTGCTCCATACATTATAATGGGCCCTAAATAGTTCTGCATAAAGTGTAATGAGCTCCACAAATACTGTATGGAGCACTTACAGGAACCCGCATTGCCTTCCATCTTATTTAGATAATTATCTTAAATTGTCTGTCATCCACTTCCGTTTGGACGTCCTCAAATCCCACAATCCACCATGCCGCACCGGAAGTACGCCGACCGCCATATTGGAATACCCAAGTCATGGGTATTCCAATATGGCACCCACTGGTGGTACCAGGCCCTTGCACAGTACCACTAGCGGGTCATCGCCGGACCTGTGTGTGTGTGTCTCATCCCCGGGGTGCGTTGCTGAGCTTTGAGCTGCACGATCAGTGGCAGAGGCAGCAGCTCAGTATCTGCAGCAGGAGCGCTTCATGGCTGTGCTCTGGGGCGGCACTGTGGCCAGAGGCTGCTGACAAAGGGAAGAACAGTGGGACCCAGGGAGGAGGTAATGAGAGAGGGCAACCGGGAGGAGGAAATATGTGAAATCCGCACACACCGTCTCATCTGACCCCAATACACGACCATGTAAAACAGAGCCGCAGCTCGGTGTCCTCCGCCCGCTGTGTGTGCGTGTGCGGTCTGCTACAGACCGTGATAATGGCTAACCACAGCATTGTGTCCAGGTTGGGAAACATGAGACCTGGGACATTCACATACCCAGCGGTGCCGAGCACAGCAGTGAGACAGGGGCGACACCGTGTACAGGCAGCACCACCGTGTCCCGACAGAAACCACCATGTACCGACAGCAGCCACCGTGTACTGACAGCAGCCACTGTGTACTGAACGATGACTACAAGCAGGGCCAGGGATTGGAGAGGTCACCACTGGTGGTGGCTGGGGTTTGAAGGGTGCTGCAGACCGCGGTAATGGCAACCACAGCATTGTGTCCAGGTTGGGAAACATGAGACCTGGGACATTTACATACCCAGCGGTGCCGAGCACAGCAGTGAGACTGGGGCGGCACCATGTACAGGCAGCAGCCATCATGTACCGACAGCAGCCACCGTGTACTGACAGCAGCCACCGTGTACTGAAGGGTGACTACAAGCAGGGCCAGGGATTGGAGGGGTCACCACTGGTGGTGGCTGGGGTTTGAGGGGTGCTGCAGACCATGGTAATGGCAACCACAGCATTGTGTCCAGGAGTGGGAAACATGAGACTCGGGACTTTCACATTGCCGATGCCCCGCTGCTGGGACTCCCCCGCCGGAAGAACCCCACGCCACAAAGGACCCCTCCCCACCGCTGGGATCCAGGGCACCGCTGGGATCCCAACCACCGCTGGTATCCAGGCCACTGCGGGGATCCCGGCCACCGCTCGGATCCAGACCACCGGGGCACCCTCTCCGCCGGGCAGCACATGTCACCACCCTCCCGATGCGATAGCATTGGGCCTCCATCTAGTACAGTATAATGGCCTTAAATAGGGCTCCATACAGTATAATGGCCTCACATGGTGCTCCATACAGTATAATGGCCCCACATGGTGCTCCATACTGTATAATGGCCTCGCATGGTGCTCCATACAGTATAATGGCCCCACATGGTGCTCCATACTCTATAATGGCCCCACAGTGCTCCATATTGTATAATGGCCCCACAGAGTGTTCCATTCTGTATAATGTGCCTGCATAGCCCCTGAGGAAGTGACACATTATATATACGAAACGCACGTTGGGGTCTGTGCATATCCTGGTGACACTTCTCTTATTGTCATGGGTAAGGGTGCAATACTTAAATTTACGTAACTATGCACAAGCACATTTTTTCCAACAATGTCTGAATAACTGTGTAGGCTCACTCTGTGTGATAGCCATTCAGACACCGTAGACCAGCATTATTAATCAGTTTATTTGCATGCTTATCATCCTTGCCTATCCAGGGTAGGTTGAATAACTATATTGCACTATTTCTTTTATTGATTATGGTAATTGTCATCATGATATTTTGTTATTATTGTCCTTGCCAGCCTTGTTCATGTATTCACACACATGATGCTCCATACTGTACTGCATTATGGCTTCACATGATGCAGCATACAGTATAATGACCCCACATGATGCTCCATACTGAATAATGGCCCCACATGATGTTCCATACAGTATAATGGACCTGCATGATGCTCCATACAGTATAATGGCCCCACATAGTGCTCCATGTGGTATAATGGGCCCCACATGATGCTTCATATTGTGTAATGGCCTCACATTATGCTCCATATGGTATAATGGCCTCAACTTAAAAAAAAACCTACTCACCTATGCCCATTCTAATGCTGATCTGATCTCTTCATATATTACAGTCCTATCTCCTCAGCATCACTGCCACTCTCCTCAGTCTGCGCACAATCCCCCTGATCACTAGCACCGACACCCTCACCCTCCTCAACACGCATGCAGACTGATGGGAAGATATGCGGCCTGACAGAAGAGCTCATGGCCTGATGGGATAGTGCGTGTGTGAAGAAGAGTGGTCGCGGCGCTAGTGATGATTAAGTTGGCGAGTGGGCAATGAAGAGTGTTGGTGGCCCTAGAGCTGAGGAGGGCTCTGCGTGCCCCCTATGGCACTTGTGCCATAGGTTCACCACTAGTGTTGAGCGATACCGTCCGATACTTGAAAGTATCGGTATCGGAAAGTATCGGCCGATACCGGCAAAGTATCGGATCTAATCCGATACCGATACCCGATACCAATACAAGTCAATGGGACTCAAGTATCAGACGGTATCCCTGATGGTTCCCAGGGTCTGAAGGAGAGGAAACTCTCCTTCAGGCCCTGGGATCCATATTAATGTGTAAAAGAAAGAATTAAAATAAAAAATATTGCTATACTCACCTCTCCGACGCAGCCTGGACCTCACCGAGAGAACCGGCAGCGTTCTTTGCTTAAAATGCGCGCGTTTACTTCCTTCCGTGACGTCACGGCTTGTGATTGGTCGCGTGCCGCCCATGTGGCCGCGACGCGACCAATCACAGCAAGCCGTGACGTAATTTTCAGGTCCTCAATGCCTAATTCTAGGCATTCAGGATTTTAAAATTACGTTCCGGCTTGTGATTGGTCGCGTCGCGGTCACATGGGCGACGCGACCAATCACAAGCCGTGACGTCACGGGAGGCAGGAAATGCGCGCATTTTAAAATTACGTCACGGCTTGTGATTGGTTGCGTGCCGCCCATGTGACCGCGACGCGACCAATCACAGCAAGCCGTGACGTAATTTCAGGTCCTGTATGCCTAATTCTGCATTCAGGACCTGAAATTACGTCACGGCTTGCTGTGATTGGTCGCGTCGAGGTCACATGGGCGGCACGCAACCAATCACAAGCCGTGACGTAATTTTAAAATGCGCGCGTTTCCTGCCTCCCGTGACGTCACGGCTTGTGATTGGTCGCGTCGCCCATGTGACCGCGACGCGACCATTCACAAGCCGGAACGTAATTTTAAAATCCTGAATGCCTAGAATTAGGCATTGAGGACTTGAAAATTACATCACGGCTTGCTGTGATTGGTCGCGTCGCGGCCACATGGGCGGCACGCGACCAATCACAAGCCGTGACGTCACGGAAGGAAGTAAACGCGCGCATTTTAAGCAAAGAACGCTGCCGGTTCCCTCGGTGAGGTCCAGGCTGCGTCGGAGAGGTGAGTATAGCAATATTTTTTATTTTAATTCTTTATTTTACACATTAATGTTGTTTCGATACCGATACCCGATACCACAAAAGTATCGGATCTCGGTATCGGAATTCCGATACCCGCAAGTATCAGCCGATACCCGATACTTGCGGTATCGGAATGCTCAACACTATTCACCACCACTTCTTTATGATATCTTCTAGATGGATAGATAGATAGATAGATAGATAGATAGATAGATATGAGATGCAGTAGAGTACAGAAGAAGAAGCTATATCAAAAACTAGAACATCAAACAATGCTAAAACATCTGGAAGTGTATTAGATAAGAAAAACAAATCACATTGCTCTGTTCAGTTTTGCTTGGAGGAGACAGTAGTTAAAAGTTGTCAGCATCAGTGAACTGAACATTGTGGCACACAGATGCTCATATATCTGATAAAGTTATGTGAGGACAAGTACAATATGTATCACAGATAATGCAAAATATTTATTGCTAATATATAAGACTTCTTTTTGTCATTCAGTTCTTTGATATCTTGCGGTTAAACTACATAACTTATATACAGTATATGATAAAATGAAACCTGTTGTCCGACAAATAGGTTTTCCTTGCTAACCAATCATCTCTTTTTATAAGGAAACTAAATTTAACAGAGAATTCCCAAAATCACAATATAGTGATATAATGTACACATAGAATTACTCATTTGTGCAAATATAACCCATTTTTAAATCTGCATCATTTTTCAAATTTCTCCCACTCTCCCCATATGGATGTCCCCCAGGCTCTACTTACTGTTCAGATGGCATTGTAAACTTCTTGTAGTTCTAGAAGGCCTAGTCGATTCTCCACAGTGCAGTCAATGTTTCTTAGCTAACATCCTGCCAGCATAGTAGTGCCATGTCTAGAATGGATCTGCTACTGTAAAGGATGATGCCACAGAAATGGTCAGAGCCTCCTTCATTAAAGTGCAGAACTGACACCAGGAGCCTGTCACGACAAAGCTGTCGGGTGATCCAGGACCAGGGGCTCCTTCCCTGTCCCTAACACCAGGGGGCACCCTAGCTTGTCCTTCTCCCCGGGATACTTCAGATGGTGAAGATGTGGGGCCTCTGCCCTTTCCTTATCTCCTAAGTTAGCTCTCTGTCTGTTCTCCTCCCCTACCCAGAAAAAAGGGGGAGCTACTGTGCACCGTAGTACACCAACCCGATAAGCAAGGCATCACGTACAAGGGTTAACAAGAAAACAGAAAACTCCAGGCATGCAAAATATTCACTCACATGTAACAGAGGAATGCACCAGGGTGTGAAGGTAGGGGAATAAACCAAAACAGAAGGATATTGAATTATCACGCATACAAACCAAGCAACAGTCACTAATAACTCCTTCAACTCTCCTCGTATGTACTCCTCTCCCACTGATAGCCATGCAGGAAATTCTAGCTCTGACGAGGATTAGTAACAGAGCCCAGATTATAAAGAGAAAAGGAGTGGCTATCCGAGCACAGCTGTGAGCACAGGGATTTCCAATATCGCAGTTTAACCCCTGTTCTGCCAGAAGTAATAAACCCATTTAAAATGAAGGAGAAGTGCTTCTTCTCAGCGCCGGAGTAGGAGCTATTAGATGCTGCAGTCTTCTGGCTCCACACTGTCATGGAAACCCCGTGGCAGAGCTGTGATATATACAGAGGGGACAGAAAGGAGAAATATACTGTTGGTTGGGCTGTATATAGAAGGAGCAGAAGGGAACAAAATACTGCAATATGAACTGTATGTATAGAGTACAGAAAAGAGATATATAAAAAAGGATAAGCTGTGTACTGATGGCTATGAGATGAGGTATACAGCAGGATTGGCTGCATATAGAGGCTGAGAGGAGATACATAATGCAGGATGGGCTGTATGTAGAGCGAACATAAAGGAGCAATATACTGCTGGATGGACTATGTTTATAAAGTACAGAAAAGAGATATACAGGTGCTTCTCACAAAATTAGAATAGCATCAAAAAGTTTATTTACTTCAGTTCTTCAATACAAAAAGTGAAACTCATGTTATATAGAGTCATTACAGAATGATCTATTTCAAGTGTTTATTTCTGTTAATGTTGATGATTATGGCTTACAGCCAATGAAAACCCAAAAGTCATTATCTCAGGCGATTAGAATAATTAACAAAAAAAACCTGCCTAGGGTTCCTAATAATTTAAAAAGGTCCTTTAGTCTGTTTCAGTAGGCTGCACAATCATGGGGAAGATTGCTGACTTGACAAATGTCCACAAGGCAGTCTTTGACATACTCCACAAGGATGGTAAGCCACAAAAGATCATTGCTAAAATAGCTGGCTGTTCACACACAAAGTGCTGTATCCAAGCATATTAATGGAAAGTTGAGTGGAAGGAAAAATTGTAGAAAAAGGTGCAGAAGCAACAAGGATAACCGCAGCCTTGAAAGAATAAGAAAAGGCCATTCAAAAATGTGTGGGAGATTCACAAGGAGTGGACTGCTGCTGGAGTCATTGCTTCATGAGCCACCACACACAGATGTATCCAGGACACGTGCTACAAGTGTCACATTCCTTGTGTCTAGCCACTCATGATCAATAGACAACGCCAGAAGCATCTTACCTGGGCCAAGGAGAAAAAGAACTGGGCTGTTACTCAGTGATCCAAGGTGTTGCTTTCAGATGAAAATAAATTTTGCATTTCATTTGGAAATCAAGGTCTCAGAGTCTGGAGGAAGAGTGGAGAGGCACACAATCCAAGCTGCTTGAGGTATAGTGTGAAGTTCCACAATCAGTGATGGTTTGGGGATCCATGTCAACTAGGGTTGAGCGACTTTCATTTTTTTAAGATCGAGTAGGGTTTTGGGAAACCCGATTTTGTCCAGAGTCGAGTCGAGTGCAGTCGGCCGATTATCGCTAAAAGTCGGGGATCGACCGAAACACGAAACCCAATGCAAGTCAATGGGGAAGCATAGTCGGCAGTGAGTGGAGGCCAGGAAAACACCTACAGTGCCCATTTTAATGCCAAAAACATCCATTCTTGTTTCTGAAGCTTGCCAATCTTAATTAACTGTATAATAATAGTTGGGCATAGGGAATTGGGGGAAAGTTGTGGGGGGAGTAGGGCTGGCTCAAGTTTTTCGTGGGCCCAGGAAATGCGGACTACGTCACGGCGGTGTTGCAGGGAAAGGTAAGTATTTAAAAGTTGCAAGTGCTGTGATCCTGAGCAAGCAGGGGGGGGGCCCACTCGTTCGCATTGGCACTGGCACAGGGCCCCTCAAAGTACGGCGGTGTGTTTGCATGGCGGGGGCGCCTCCCACCAGCAGCGACACTTTTGCGTACTCTGAGGGGCCCTGTGCCAGTGACGTCGCCAACGAGTATGCCCCCCCACCTGATGAAGGAACCTGCACTTTCATCTGCACCTTCCTCTTTGTCCCTGTGTCAGGTGGTATAACATGCGGGAAGGGGAACCTTACTTTCAGCAGGGACAGATTCTGGCTGTGTAGAGTACAAGGGGAATGTAGTGGTCTAGGTCAATGTACCAGCAGACTCATTTAGCAGTGGCTGGGCAATGGGCAGGATGAGGAGGAAACAGATATAGGGCCAAAGAATAAAGTAGGCTACATGCAGTTCAAAATTGGTAACAGGACTAAACAGGCGGCATTGCTTTGTTCAGTGGAGTAGCAAACCCAAGAGCAGCAGACACTGTTTCAAGGGCCTAACCACACTAGTAGGCCAAATGCAGTTTAATATCTGATAGTATAGGGCGAAAGCCAGAATGTGGAAGCTCAGCTTTGTTCAGTTGAGGACAACACCAGGGAGGGGCAGACACCTTTAGTAGGCCGGAAAAGCCTATTGCATTTTTTAAAATGGTAATTTGGAGCAGAAGGTTGAAGCTCAGCTTTATTTAGTTGAGGGCAACACCAGGCAGGGGCACACAGACAGACACCTTTAGTAGGCCGGAAAAGCCTATTGCATTTTTCAAAATGGTAATTTGGAGCAGAAGGTTGAAGCTCAGCTTTATTTAGTTGAGGGCAACACCAGGGAGGGGCAGAAGCCGTTAGTAGGCCCTAACCACCATTTTTTTTTTTAAAACCACATAATGAGAGCCGGAAGGTTGAAGCTCAGCTTTATTTAGTTGAGGACAACACCAGGGAGGGGCACACAGACAGACACCTTTAGTAGGCCTGAAAAGCCTATTGCATTTTTCAAAATGGTAATTTGGAGCAGAAGGTTGAAGCTCAGCTTTATTTAGTTGAGGGCAACACCAGGGAGGGGCAGAAGCCGTTAGTAGGCCCTAACCACCATTTTTTTTTTTTTAAAACCACTTAATGAGAGCCGGAAGGTTGAAGCTCAGCTTTATTTAGTTGAGGACAACACCAGGCAGGGGCACACAGACAGACACCTTTAGTAGGCCTGAAAAGCCTATTGCATTTTTCAAAATGGTAATTTGGAGCAGAAGGTTGAAGCTCAGCTTTATTTAGTTGAGGGCAACACCAGGGAGGGGCAGAAGCCGTTAGTAGGCCCTAACCACCATTTTTTTTTTTAAAACCACATAATGAGAGCCGGAAGGTTGAAGCTCAGCTTTATTTAGTTGAGGACAACACCAGGGAGGGGCAGAAGCCGTTAGTAGGCCCTAACCACCATTTTTTTTTTTTAAAACCACATAATGAGAGCCGGAAGGTTGAAGCTCAGCTTTATTTAGTTGAGGACAACACCAGGGAGGGGCACACAGACAGACACCTTTTGTAGGCCTGAAAAGCCTATTGCATTTTTCAAAATGGTAATTTGGAGCAGAAGGTTGAAGCTCAGCTTTATTTAGTTGAGGGCAACACCAGGGAGGGGCAGAAGCCGTTAGTAGGCCCTAACCACCATTTTTTTTTTTTAAAACCACTTAATGAGAGCCGGAAGGTTGAAGCTCAGCTTTATTTAGTTGAGGACAACACCAGGCAGGGGCACACAGACAGACACCTTTAGTAGGCCTGAAAAGCCTATTGCATTTTTCAAAATGGTAATTTGGAGCAGAAGGTTGAAGCTCAGCTTTATTTAGTTGAGGGCAACACCAGGGAGGGGCAGAAGCCGTTAGTAGGCCCTAACCACCATTTTTTTTTTTAAAACCACATAATGAGAGCCGGAAGGTTGAAGCTCAGCTTTATTTAGTTGAGGACAACACCAGGGAGGGGCACACAGACAGACACCTTTAGTAGGCCTGAAAAGCCTATTGCATTTTTCAAAATGGTAATTTGGAGCAGAAGGTTGAAGCTCAGCTTTATTTAGTTGAGGGCAACACCAGGGAGGGGCAGAAGCCGTTAGTAGGCCCTAACCACCATTTTTTTTTTTTTAAAACCACTTAATGAGAGCCGGAAGGTTGAAGCTCAGCTTTATTTAGTTGAGGACAACACCAGGCAGGGGCACACAGACAGACACCTTTAGTAGGCCTGAAAAGCCTATTGCATTTTTCAAAATGGTAATTTGGAGCAGAAGGTTGAAGCTCAGCTTTATTTAGTTGAGGGCAACACCAGGGAGGGGCAGAAGCCGTTAGTAGGCCCTAACCACCATTTTTTTTTTTTAAAACCACTTAATGAGAGCCGGAAGGTTGAAGCTCAGCTTTATTTAGTTGAGGACAACACCAGGCAGGGGCACACAGACAGACACCTTTAGTAGGCCTGAAAAGCCTATTGCATTTTTCAAAATGGTAATTTGGAGCAGAAGGTTGAAGCTCAGCTTTATTTAGTTGAGGGCAACACCAGGGAGGGGCAGAAGCCGTTAGTAGGCCCTAACCAAAGTTGAAGGCCAAATGCAGTTTAATTTCTGATACTATAGGCCGAAAGCCAGAAGGTGGAAGTTCCGATTTAGACAGTGGAGGACAATTTGAATTAGGGACTGCAGACAGACTTAGTAGGCTGTCCCCTGTGGACCATGCATCCAACACATTAACCCATTGCGCCGTAATGGACACGTAATCTTCCGTGGCCATGCCTACAGGTCCATGCGTCTGTTGTCAGGTGCACCTTTGTACTCACAGATTGCCAGAGTGCATGGACAATGCGGTCTTCTACATGCTGGTGGAGGGTTGGGATGGCTTTTCTCGCAAAAGAAGTGTCGACTGGTTAGCTTGTAGCGTGGTACAGCGTAGTCCATCATGGCCTTATTAATAGTAAATAAAATATATAACTAGGCTCTATGAACTTTTAAATAGGTTCCAGGGGTACACGGGCAGCATTGGTGTGGTCAGTGGAGGAGTATTGCAAGTAGGGGCTGCAGACAGGCTATCAAAGGCCTAAAATAACAAACAGTAGGCAGTCATGGCAGTTTTACATCGGTTACATGGATACACGGGCAGGCAGCTTGGTGGTCAGTGGAGGAGTATTTAAAGTAGGGACCGCAGACAGGCTTCAAAGGCCTAACATAAGAAAATGGGCTGGCTGTAGGCACTTTATAATTGGTTCCAGGGGTACACGGGCAGCAGTGGTCTGGTCAGTGGAGGAGTATTTAAAGTAGGGACCGCAGACAGGCTATCAAAGGCCTAACATAACAAACAATAGGCTCATGGCAGTTTCACAGCGGTTACATGGATACACGGGCAGGCAGCTTGGTGGTGGTGAGTGGAGGAGTATTTAAAGTAGGGACCGCAGACAGGCTTCAAAGGCCTAACATAAGAAAATGGGCTGGCTGTAGGCACTTTATAATTGGTTCCAGGGGTACACGGGCAGCAGTGGTCTGGTCAGTGGAGGAGTATTTAAAGTAGGGACCGCAGACAGGCTTCAAAGGCCTAACATAAGAAAATGGGCTGGCTGTAGGCACTTTATAATTGGTTCCAGGGGTACACGGGCAGCAGTGGTCTGGTCAGTGGAGGAGTATTTAAAGTAGGGACCGCAGACAGGCTATCAAAGGCCTAACATAACAAACAATAGGCTCATGGCAGTTTCACAGCGGTTACATGGATACACGGGCAGGCAGCTTGGTGGTGGTGAGTGGAGGAGTATTTAAAGTAGGGACCGCAGACAGGCTTCAAAGGCCTAACATAAGAAAATGGGCTGGCTGTAGGCACTTTATAATTGGTTCCAGGGGTACACGGGCAGCAGTGGTCTGGTCAGTGGAGGAGTATTTAAAGTAGGGACCGCAGACAGGCTTCAAAGGCCTAACATAAGAAAATGGGCTGGCTGTAGGCACTTTATAATTGGTTCCAGGGGTACACGGGCAGCAGTGGTCTGGTCAGTGGAGGAGTATTTAAAGTAGGGACCGCAGACAGGCTATCAAAGGCCTAACATAACAAACAATAGGCTCATGGCAGTTTCACAGC
This sequence comes from Ranitomeya variabilis, assembly GCF_051348905.1. NCBI lineage: Eukaryota > Metazoa > Chordata > Amphibia > Anura > Dendrobatidae > Ranitomeya > Ranitomeya variabilis. The sequence goes on from NC_135234.1 coordinate 433,610,358, forward strand.
GGTTACATGGATACACGGGCAGGCAGCTTGGTGGTCAGTGGAGGAGTATTTAAAGTAGGGACCGCAGACAGGCTATCAAAGGCCTAAAATAACAAACAATAGGCTCATGGCAGTTTTACAGCGGTTAAATGGATACACGGGCAGGCAGCTTGGTGGTCAGTGGAGGAGTATTGCAAGTAGGGGCCGCAGACAGGCTATCAAAGGCCTAAAATAACAAACAATAGGCTCATGGCAGTTTTACAGCGGTTACATGGATACACGGGCAGGCAGCTTGGTGGTCAGTGGAGGAGTATTGCAAGTAGGGGCCGCAGACAGGCTATCAAAGGCCTAAAATAACAAACAATAGGCTCATGGCAGTTTTACAGCGGTTACATGGATACACGGGCAGGCAGCTTGGTGGTCAGTGGAGGAGTATTGCAAGTAGGGGCCGCAGACAGGCTATCAAAGGCCTAAAATAACAAACAATAGGCTCATGGCAGTTTTACAGCGGTTACATGGATACACGGGCAGGCAGCTTGGTGGTCAGTGGAGGAGTATTTAAAGTAGGGACCGCAGACAGGCTATCAAAGGCCTACAATAACAAACAATAGGCTCATGGCAGTTTTACAGCGGTTACATGGATACACGGGCAGGCAGCTTGGTGGTCAGTGGAGGAGTATTTAAAGTAGGGACCGCAGACAGGCTATCAAAGGCCTAAAATAACAAACAATAGGCTCATGGCAGTTTTACAGCGGTTACATGGATACACGGGCAGGCAGCTTGGTGGTCAGTGGAGGAGTATTTAAAGTAGGGACCGCAGACAGGCTTCAAAGGCCTAACATAAGAAAATGGGCTGGCTGTAGGCACTTTATAATTGGTTCCAGGGGTACACGGGCAGCAGTGGTCTGGTCAGTGGAGGAGTATTTAAAGTAGGGACCGCAGACAGGCTATCAAAGGCCTAACATAACAAACAATAGGCTCATGGCAGTTTCACAGCGGTTACATGGATACACGGGCAGGCAACTTGGTGGTGGTGAGTGGAGGAGTATTTAAAGTAGGGACCGCAGACAGGCTTCAAAGGCCTAACATAAGAAAATGGGCTGGCTGTAGGCACTTTATAATTGGTTCCAGGGGTACACGGGCAGCAGTGGTCTGGTCAGTGGAGGAGTATTTAAAGTAGGGACCGCAGACAGGCTTCAAAGGCCTAACATAAGAAAATGGGCTGGCTGTAGGCACTTTATAATTGGTTCCAGGGGTACACGGGCAGCAGTGGTCTGGTCAGTGGAGGAGTATTTAAAGTAGGGACCGCAGACAGGCTTCAAAGGCCTAACATAAGAAAATGGGCTGGCTGTAGGCACTTTATAATTGGTTCCAGGGGTACACAGGCAGCAGTGGTCTGGTCAGTGGAGGAGTATTTAAAGTAGGGACCGCAGACAGGCTATCAAAGGCCTAACATAACAAACAATAGGCTCATGGCAGTTTCACAGCGGTTACATGGATACACGGGCAGGCAGCTTGGTGGTGGTGAGTGGAGGAGTATTTAAAGTAGGGACCGCAGACAGGCTTCAAAGGCCTAACATAAGAAAATGGGCTGGCTGTAGGCACTTTATAATTGGTTCCAGGGGTACACGGGCAGCAGTGGTCTGGTCAGTGGAGGAGTATTTAAAGTAGGGACCGCAGACAGGCTTCAAAGGCCTAACATAAGAAAATGGGCTGGCTGTAGGCACTTTATAATTGGTTCCAGGGGTACACGGGCAGCAGTGGTCTGGTCAGTGGAGGAGTATTTAAAGTAGGGACCGCAGACAGGCTATCAAAGGCCTAACATAACAAACAATAGGCTCATGGCAGTTTCACAGCGGTTACATGGATACACGGGCAGGCAGCTTGGTGGTGGTGAGTGGAGGAGTATTTAAAGTAGGGACCGCAGACAGGCTTCAAAGGCCTAACATAAGAAAATGGGCTGGCTGTAGGCACTTTATAATTGGTTCCAGGGGTACACGGGCAGCAGTGGTCTGGTCAGTGGAGGAGTATTTAAAGTAGGGACCGCAGACAGGCTTCAAAGGCCTAACATAAGAAAATGGGCTGGCTGTAGGCACTTTATAATTGGTTCCAGGGGTACACGGGCAGCAGTGGTCTGGTCAGTGGAGGAGTATTTAAAGTAGGGACCGCAGACAGGCTTCAAAGGCCTAACATAAGAAAATGGGCTGGCTGTAGGCACTTTATAATTGGTTCCAGGGGTACACGGGCAGCAGTGGTCTGGTCAGTGGAGGAGTATTTAAAGTAGGGACCGCAGACAGGCTATCAAAGGCCTAACATAACAAACAATAGGCTCATGGCAGTTTCACAGCGGTTACATGGATACACGGGTAGGCAGCTTGGTGGTCAGTGGAGGAGTATTGCAAGTAGGGGCCGCAGACAGGCTATCAAAGGCCTAAAATAACAAACAATAGGCTCATGGCAGTTTTACAGCGGTTACATGGATACACGGGCAGGCAGCTTGGTGGTCAGTGGAGGAGTATTTAAAGTAGGGACCGCAGACAGGCTATCAAAGGCCTAAAATAACAAACAATAGGCTCATGGCAGTTTTACAGCGGTTACATGGATACACGGGCAGGCAGCTTGGTGGTCAGTGGAGGAGTATTTAAAGTAGGGACCGCAGACAGGCTATCAAAGGCCTAAAATAACAAACAATAGGCTCATGGCAGTTTTACAGCGGTTACATGGATACACGGGCAGGCAGCTTGGTGGTCAGTGGAGGAGTATTTAAAGTAGGGACCGCAGACAGGCTTCAAAGGCCTAACATAAGAAAATGGGCTGGCTGTAGGCACTTTATAATTGGTTCCAGGGGTACACGGGCAGCAGTGGTCTGGTCAGTGGAGGAGTATTTAAAGTAGGGACCGCAGACAGGCTATCAAAGGCCTAACATAACAAACAATAGGCTCATGGCAGTTTCACAGCGGTTACATGGATACACGGGCAGGCAGCTTGGTGGTGGTGAGTGGAGGAGTATTTAAAGTAGGGACCGCAGACAGGCTTCAAAGGCCTAACATAAGAAAATGGGCTGGCTGTAGGCACTTTATAATTGGTTCCAGGGGTACACGGGCAGCAGTGGTCTGGTCAGTGGAGGAGTATTTAAAGTAGGGACCGCAGACAGGCTTCAAAGGCCTAACATAAGAAAATGGGCTGGCTGTAGGCACTTTATAATTGGTTCCAGGGGTACACGGGCAGCAGTGGTCTGGTCAGTGGAGGAGTATTTAAAGTAGGGACCGCAGACAGGCTTCAAAGGCCTAACATAAGAAAATGGGCTGGCTGTAGGCACTTTATAATTGGTTCCAGGGGTACACGGGCAGCAGTGGTCTGGTCAGTGGAGGAGTATTTAAAGTAGGGACCGCAGACAGGCTATCAAAGGCCTAACATAACAAACAATAGGCTCATGGCAGTTTCACAGCGGTTACATGGATACACGGGCAGGCAGCTTGGTGGTCAGTGGAGGAGTATTTAAAGTAGGGACCGCAGACAGGCTATCAAAGGCCTAACATAACAAACAATAGGCTCATGGCAGTTTCACAGCGGTTACATGGATACACGGGCAGGCAGCTTGGTGGTCAGTGGAGGAGTATTTAAAGTAGGGACCGCAGACAGGCTATCAAAGGCCTAAAATAACAAACAATAGGCTCATGGCAGTTTTACAGCGGTTACATGGATACACGGGCAGGCAGCTTGGTGGTCAGTGGAGGAGTATTGCAAGTAGGGGCCGCAGACAGGCTATCAAAGGCCTAAAATAACAAACAATAGGCTCATGGCAGTTTTACAGCGGTTACATGGATACACAGGCAGCTTGGTGGTGAGTGGAGGAGTAGTGCAAGGAGTGTCTGTCCCAGTACTCCCAAAATATAAATAGATGTTAATGTCTCGCAAAACAACCAAAACAAAAAAAAAAGGTGGCATACTTAGGTACAGGGGTGGGCTCATCTACTGAGTTTCTGACATAGTAATTTGGCAGTAACTATTTAATGGTGCCAATATAGGACACAGACACAGACTACTTTAAGTTGCATCATAGATGTCTACAAATTTGTATTGTCAGTGCCAGACATTGAATGATGTCAGCGAATAGACTAAAGATTGGTGGAGCTGTGCGACATAATTTTGCACGTGGTAGAGCACATTTTGAGCTGGGGTAGGGGGGAACTCTCTTGAGGCCGGCGGGACCGCCCCAGGGCCCCTCATGTTACAACGGTGTGTCTGACGTTGGGTGCGCACCACCACCGCCAGAGACACTACATTGTACTATGAGGGACCCAGTAGCAATGCCGTCAACCAAAAGCGAGCACACCCACCTCTTCAGACAAACAGCAGTCTCACGGGTGCTTGCGCCAAGTCGCGATACCACGGCCCCGTGTGGGGAGTTTTGCCATTTAGGGAGGTGTAAACATGTCGTATGCTGTACAATCAGCTGCAGCAAATTAGACATTAGAAAAGTAATTCACAGGCAAGAGCTTTTCATAGGAAAGCTAGGTGTCGGCCGGGCAAGGTGGGGCAAAAGATTTTGAAATCCAGTTGTGGTTCATTTTAATGAATGTTAGATCGTCAACATTTTGGGTAGCCAGACGAGTCCTTTTTTCGGTTAATATTGAACCTGCAGCACTGAATACTCTTTCTGATAGGACACTTGCTGCCGGGCAAGCAAGCTCCTGCAATGCATATTCTGCCAATTCTGGCCAGGTGTCTAATTTGGAGGCCCAGTAATCAAATGGGAATGACGGTTGAGGGAGAACATCGATAAGGGATGAAAAATAGTTAGTAACCATACTGGACAAATGTTGTCTCCTGTCACTTTCAATTGATGCAGCAGTACCTGTCCTGTCTGCGGTCATAGCAAAATCACTCCACAACCTGGTCAGAAAACCCCTCTGTCCAACGCCACTTCTGATGTGTGCACCCCTAACACTCCTAGTCTGCTGCCCCCTGGAGCTCGTGTGAGAACGATCACGTGCGCTGTGTGCTGGGAATGCCTGAAGCAAACGGTCAACAAGAGTTGATTGTTTGGTTGCTAATATTAGTTCCAAGTTCTCATGTGGCATAATATTTTGCAATTTGCCTTTATAGCGTGGATCAAGGAGGCAGGCCAACCAGTAATCGTCATCGTTCATCATTTTCGTAATGCGTGTGTCCCTTTTTAGGATACGTAAGGCATAATCCGCCATGTGGGCCAAAGTTCCAGTTGTCAAATCTCCGGTTGTGATTGGTTGAGGGGCAGTTGCAGGCAAATCTACGTCACTTGTGTCCCTCAAAAAACCAGAACCCGGCCGTGACACGCAACCAAATTCCTGTGCCCCCGGGAAAGGTTCGGCATTAAAAATATACTCATCCCCATCATCCTCCTCGTCCTCCACCTCCTCTTCGCCCGCTACCTCGTCCTGTACACTGCCCTGACCAGACAATGGCTGACTGTCATCAAGGCTTTCCTCTTCCTCTGGTGCAGACGCCTGCTCCTTTATGTGCGTCAAACTTTGCATCAGCAGACGCATTAGGGGGATGCTCATGCTTATTACGGCGTTGTCTGCACTAACCAGCCGTGTGCATTCCTCAAAGCACTGAAGGACTTGACACATGTCTTGTATCTTAGACCACTGCACACCTGACAACTCCATGTCTGCCATCCTACTGCCTGCCCGTGTATCCTCCCACAAATAAATAACAGCACGCCTCTGTTCGCACAGTCTCTGAAGCATGTGCAGTGTTGAGTTCCACCTTGTTGCAACGTCTATGATTAGGCGATGCTGGGGAAGGTTCAAAGACCGCTGATAGGTCTGCATACGGCTGGCGTGTACAGGCGAACGTCGGATATGTGAGCAAAGTGCACGCACTTTGAGGAGCAGGTCGGAGAACCCAGGATAAGTTTTCAATAAGCACTGCACCACCAGGTTTAAGGTGTGAGCCAGGCAAGGAATGTGTTTCAGTTGGGAAAGGGAGATGGCAGCCATGAAATTCCTTCCGTTATCACTCACTACCTTGCCTGCCTCAAGATCTACTGTGCCCAGCCACGACTGCGTTTCTTGTTGCAAGAACTCGGACAGAACTTCCGCGGTGTGTCTATTGTCGCCCAAGCACTTCATAGCCAATACAGCCTGCTGACGCTTGGCAGTAGCTGGCCCATAATGGGACAACTGGTGTGCAACAGTGTCATCTGCCGATGGAGTGGTTGGCAGACTGCGTTCTGTGGAAGAGCTGTAGCTTCTGCAGGAGGACGAGGAGGAGGAGGAGGAGGGGGTGCGAACGCCTACAGCCAACTGTTTCCTAGACCGTGGGCTAGGCACAACTGTCCCTAAATTGATGTCGCCTGTGGACCCTGCATCCACCACATTCACCCAGTGTGCCGTGATGGACACATAACGTCCCTGGCCATGCCTACTGGTCCATGCATCTGTAGTCAGGTGCACCTTTGTACTCACAGATTGCCTGAGTGCATGGACGATGCGCTGTTTAACATGCTGGTGCAGGGCTGGGATGGCTTTTCTGGAAAAAAAGTGTCGACTGGGTAGCTCGTATCGTGGTTCAGCGTACTCCATCAGGGCTTTGAAAGCTTCGCTTTCAACTAACCGGTAGGGCATCATCTCTAACGAGATTAGTCTAGCTATGTGGGCGTTAAAACCCTGTGTACGCGGATGCGAGGATAAGTACTTCCTTTTTCTAACCAGAGTCTCATGTAGGGTGAGCTGGACTGGAGAGCTGGAGATCGTGGAACTTTCGGGTGTGCCGGTGTACATGGCAGACTGAGAGACGGTTGGAGACGGTATTGTTTCCGCCGGTGCCCTAGATGCAATATTTCCTCCTACAAAACTGGTGATTCCCTGACCCTGACTGCTTTTGGCTGGCAAAGAAACCTGCACAGATACTGCCGGTGGTGCGGAAAATGGTGGCCTTACAGTGACGGAAGGGATGTTGCGTTGCTGACTAGCTTCATTGGCCGAGGGTGCTACAACCTTGAGGGACGTTTGGTAGTTAGTCCAGGCTTGAAAATGCATGGTGGTTAAGTGTCTATGCATGCAACTAGTATTTAGACTTTTCAGATTCTGACCTCTGCTTAAGCTAGTTGAACATTTTTGACAGATGACTTTGCGCTGATCAGTTGGATGTTGTTTAAAAAAATGCCAGACTGCACTCTTCCTAGACTCGGATCCCTTTTCAGGGATTGCAGACTGAGCTTTAACCGGATGGCAACGCTGTGCTCCAACAGGTTTTGGCTTTGACACGCGTTTTGGGCCAGATACGGGCCCGGCAGATGGAACCTGTTGCGATGTTGATGCCTGCTGCGGCCCCTCCTCCACCTCCGCTTCTGAACTACTGCCGCCTGCACCCTGTTCCCCCAATGGCTGCCAATCGGGGTCAATAACTGGGTCATCTATTACCTCCTCTTCGAGCTCGTGTGCAACTTCGTCTGTGTCACTGTGTCGGTCGGTGGTATAGCGTTCGTGGCGGGGCAACATAGTCTCATCAGGGTCTGATTGTGGATCTGTACCCTGAGAGGGCAATGTGGTGGTCTGAGTCAAAGGAGCAGCATAGTACTCTGGCTGTGGCTGTGCATCAGTGCACTCCATGTCAGAATATACTTGTAATGGGCATGGCCTGTTAAATGTTTCACTTTCTAAGCCAGGGACGGTATGTGTAAAGAGCTCCATGGAGTGACCCGTTGTGTCGCCTGCTGCATCCTTTTCTCTTGTTGTAGTTTTTGCTGAGGAGGACAAGGAAGCGACTTGTCCCTGACCGTGAACATCCACAAGCGACGCGCTGCTTTTACATTTACCAGTTTCGGAAGAGGAGGCAAAAGAGCTAGAGGCTGAGTCTGCAATGTAAGCCAAAACTTGCTGTTGCTGCTCCGCCTTTAAAAGCGGTTTTCCTACTCCCAGAAAAGAGAGCGTTCGAGGCCTTGTGTAGCCTGACGACGAAACTGGCTCCACAGCTCCAGACTTAGGTGGAATATTTTTATCCCCACGACCACCTGATGCTCCACTACCACTACCATCATTACCAGCTGACAATGAACGCCCACGACGACCTCTTGCACCAGACTTCCTCATTGTTTTAAAATCTTAACCAAAGTAACTTTATTTGTTGCTGTCAAACAACTTACACGGTGAGCTATAACTTCAGTATGATTTCAATATCCCTTAACAGGTTGGTGAGACCACAAGGAAAATCAGGCACAATGTTACACACTCTGTTTTCTGTGGCACAAAATCACAGAGATGACACACACGCAGGACTGTCACTCAAGCACTAATGTCAATATTAATCTCCCACCTAATTTATTTATTTATTTTTCTCAGGAAGACTTTAGAAACCAAATAATATTAAAAAAAAAAAAAAAAAAAAAAAATAGGCTTGCTATAGCCCACTGAATGAGAGATAGCACACACAGCAGTGGCACACAAGCCCTGACTGAGGCCAATATTTTTCTCCCACTGATTGATGTAGTGTTTTTGTGTTGAGGTAGAATTTAGAACACAAATCACGGAAAAAATAAATAGGCTTTCTATGGCCCACTGAATGAAAGGGAGAGAGGTGGCACACCCAGGAGTCAAGACTGGCACACAAGCTGAAAGGGCAATATTACTCTCCCACTGTTTTTTTAGGTTTTTTTTTTTTTTCAGGGAGACTTTAGAAACCAAATAATAAGAAAAAAAATAAATAAATAAATAGGCTTTCTATAGCCCACTGAATGAGAGATAGCACACACAGCAGTGGCACACAAGCCCTGACTGAGGCCAATATTTTTCTCCCACTGATTGATGTAGTGTTTTTGTGTTGAGGTAGATTTTAGAACACAAATCAAGGAAAAAAAATAAAAAATGCTTTCTATGGCCCACTGAATGAGAGAGAGGTGGCACACCCAGGAGTCAAGACTGGCACACAAGCTGAAAGGGCAATATTACTCTCCCACTGTTTTTTTATGTATTTTTTGTTTTTTCAGGGAGACTTTAGAAACCCAATAATATTTAAAAAAAAAAATAAATAGGCTTTCTATGGCCCACTGAATGAGAGGGAGAGAGGTGGCACACCCAGGAGTCAAGACTGGCACACAAGCTGAAAGGGCAATATTATTCTCCCACTGTTTTTTTAGGTTTTTTTTTTTTTTTTCAGGGAGAATTAGAAACCAAATAATATTAAAAAAAAAAAAATAAATAGGCTTTCTATGGCCCACTGAATGAGAGGGAGAGAGGTGGCACACCCAGGAGTCAAGACTGGCACACAAGCTGAAAGGGCAATATTACTCTCCCACTGTTTTTTTAGGTTTTTTTTTTTTTTTCAGGGAGACTTTAGAAACCAAATAATATTAAAAAAAAAAAAAAAAAAAAAATAGGCTTGCTATAGCCCACTGAATGAGAGATAGCACACACAGCAGTGGCACACAAGCCCTGACTGAGGCCAATATTTTTCTCCCACTGATTGATGTAGTGTTTTTGTGTTGAGGTAGAATTTAGAACACAAATCACGGAAAAAATAAATAGGCTTTCTATGGCCCACTGAATGAAAGGGAGAGAGGTGGCACACCCAGGAGTCAAGACTGGCACACAAGCTGAAAGGGCAATATTACTCTCCCACTGTTTTTTTATGTATTTTTTGTTTTTTCAGGGAGACTTTAGAAACCCAATAATATTTAAAAAAAAAAATAAATAGGCTTTCTATGGCCCACTGAATGAGAGGGAGAGAGGTGGCACACCCAGGAGTCAAGACTGGCACACAAGCTGAAAGGGCAATATTATTCTCCCACTGTTTTTTTAGGTTTTTTTTTTTTTTTCAGGGAGAATTAGAAACCAAATAATATTAAAAAAAAAAAAATAAATAGGCTTTCTATGGCCCACTGAATGAGAGGGAGAGAGGTGGCACACCCAGGAGTCAAGACTGGCACACAAGCTGAAAGGGCAATATTACTCTCCCACTGTTTTTTTAGGTTTTTTTTTTTTTTTTCAGGGAGACTTTAGAAACCAAATAATATTAAAAAAAAAAAAAAAAAAAAAAAAAATAGGCTTGCTATAGCCCACTGAATGAGAGATAGCACACACAGCAGTGGCACACAAGCCCTGACTGAGGCCAATATTTTTCTCCCACTGATTGATGTAGTGTTTTTGTGTTGAGGTAGAATTTAGAACACAAATCACGGAAAAAATAAATAGGCTTTCTATGGCCCACTGAATGAAAGGGAGAGAGGTGGCACACCCAGGAGTCAAGACTGGCACACAAGCTGAAAGGGCAATATTATTCTCCCACTGTTTTTTTAGGTTTTTTTTTTTTTTTTCAGGGAGAATTAGAAACCAAATAATATTAAAAAAAAAAAATAAATAGGCTTTCTATGGCCCACTGAATGAGAGGGAGAGAGGTGGCACACCCAGGAGTCAAGACTGGCACACAAGCTGAAAGGGCAATATTACTCTCCCACTGTTTTTTTATGTATTTTTTGTTTTTTCAGGGAGACTTTAGAAACCCAATAATATTTTAAAAAAAAAATAAATAGGCTTTCTATGGCCCACTGAATGAGAGGGAGAGAGGTGGCACACCCAGGAGTCAAGACTGGCACACAAGCTGAAAGGGCAATATTATTCTCCCACTGTTTTTTTAGGTTTTTTTTTTTTTTTTCAGGGAGAATTAGAAACCAAATAATATTAAAAAAAATAAATAAATAGGCTTTCTATGGCCCACTGAATGAGAGGGAGAGAGGTGGCACACCCAGGAGTCAAGACTGGCACACAAGCTGAAAGGCAATATTACTCTCCCACTGTTTTTTTAGGTTTTTTTTTTTTTTTCAGGGAGACTTTAGAAACCAAATAATATTAAAAAAAAAAAAAAAAAATAGGCTTGCTATAGCCCACTGAATGAGAGATAGCACACACAGCAGTGGCACACAAGCCCTGACTGAGGCCAATATTTTTCTCCCACTGATTGATGTAGTGTTTTTGTGTTGAGGTAGATTTTAGAACACAAATCACGGAAAAAATAAATAGGCTTTCTATGGCCCACTCAGTGAGAGATGGCACACACAGGGATGGCACTGTAGCAGAAATGCCAATCTTAATCTCCCACAAAAAACAAACAAAAAAAAAAAACTGTCCTACAATTACTATCTCCCTGCAGTAATGTAAGCCAGGTATGGCAGGCAGCAATAGGAGTGGACTGATGCACAAATTAAATAAAAAGTGTGGACAAACAAAAAAGATAGCTGTGCAGAAAGGAAGGAACAAGAGGATATGTGCTTTGAAAAAAGCAGTTGGTTTCCACAGTGGCGTACACACAGCAATACAGCTATCACGGAGCCTTCTAGGGCAGCCCAATGAGCTACAGCGCTGAGGGGAAAAAAAAAAAAAAATAGCTTCCACAGTCCCTGCACACCGAAGGTGGTGTTGGACAGTGGAAATCGCTGCAGCACAAGCGGTTTGGTGGTTAGTGGACCCTGCCTAACGCTCTCCCTGCTTCTGACGAAGCGGCAGCAACCTGTCCCTAAGCTCAGATCAGCAGCAGTAAGATGGCGGTCGGCGGGAACGCCCCTTTATAGCCCCTGTGACGCCGCAGACAGCAAGCCAATCACTGCAATGCCCTTCTCTAAGATGGTGGGGACCAGGATCTATGTCATCACGCTGCCCACACTCTGCGTTCACCTTCATTGGCTGAGAAATGGCGCTTTTCGCGTCATTGAAACGCGACTTTGGCGCGAAAGTCGCGTACCGCATGGCCGACAAGCACAGGGGTCGGATCGGGTTTCATGAGACGCCGACTTAGCCAAAAGTCGGCGACTTTTGAAAATGATCGACCCGTTTCGCTCAACCCTAATGTCAACTACTGTAGGTCCCCTGTGTTTTATCAAGACCAAAGTCAGTACAGCCATCTACAAGGAAATTTTAGAGCACTTCATGCTTCCCTCTGCCAACAAGCTTTTTGGAGATGGAAATTTCATTCTCCAGCAGGACTTGGCACCTTTCCACATTAGAAAAGAATGTCCAGCTTCACCGAATCCGTAAAAAAGAGTTTTCTTTATTCACAAACTTTTAAGCATAGAGGATACAGACTTCAGCACAAGACATATGGGTAAGAATCTCAACGTGTTTCTGGAGACTAAACTCCCTTAATCATGACCATTTTACGGATTCGGTGAAGCTGGACATTCGTTTCTATTTTGGACTCTATACGCCTGGACACAGCGGGTCCGTGCTCCCGAAGATTGGTTTATGCATCATGGGTGAGCTGGTTTATATTCCACCTTTCCACATTGCCAAAAGTACCAATACCTGGTTTAAAAACAGCAGTATCACTGTGCTTGATTGGCCAGCAAACTCGCCTGACCTTAACCCCATAGCTGAGACCCAAGAGAACATGATTCGGAACAGTTTTTGCCATCCCCAGTGATGAGATCGTCGTTATTCACGGAATTACGGCAACCGCAAAAAAAAGAAAAAGTCCGATATCCCATTTATTTCTCTCTCCTCTTAAATGATCTAGCACATCAGAGGAAAGAGAAATGGTGTCCCCCGGTACCTCTGGCACCTCCTGGCAGCCGTCAGCAATAGGAGATTAGCTAATTTTGATCACTGTTAGAGCCTGTCACGTTGATCAAAATAAAAATAATTGTAAATTTTATCTCCACCTTAGGTAAAAATAATAAAATAAAAAATATATATTTTTTCCATTTTTCCTTTAGGGTTAGGGTTGGGGTTAGAGCAAGGGTCAGAGTTGGGGCTAGGATTAGGGTTGTGGCTAGGGATATGGTTGGGGTCAGAGCTAGGGTTAGGGTTGGGGATAGGGTTAGGATTGGGACTAGGGTTAGGGTTGTAGTTAGAGCTAGGGTTAGGGTTGGGTCTAGGGTTACAGCTGGGCTATAGTTGGGCTAGGGTTGGGGTTAGGGTAATATTGGGGTTAAGGATATGTTGGGTTTAGGGTTGTGGTTTCCGGGTTAGGGTTGTGGTTAGAGTTATGGTTAGGGTTGGGATTAGGGTTAGGGGTGTGTTGGGGTTGGGGGTAGGGCTATGTAAGGGTTCGAGTTAGAACTGGTGAGTTTCCACTGTTTAGGTACATCGGGGGATCTCCAAACGCGACATGGTGCCCGCCATTGATTCCAGCCAATTTGCGTTCAAAATGTCAAATGTGCTCCCTCCCTTCTGAGCCCTGCCATGTGCCCAAACAGTGGATTTCCACCACATACTGGGTAGTGGAGTACTCAGGATAAATTGCACAACAAATGTTGTGGTCCATTTTTTCCTGATACCCTTATGAAAATAAAAACGTTTGGTTCCAAAGTAAATTTTTTGTGAAAAATGTAAAATGTTCATTTTTTTTTCTTCCACATTGCTTTAGCTCTCATGAAGCACCTGAAGGGTTAATAAACTTCTTGAATGTGGTTTTGCGCACCCTGAGGGGTGCAGTTTTTAGAATGGTGTCAATTTGGGGTATTTTTTGTTATATTGACCCCCAAACTCACTTCAAATGTGAGGTGGTCCCTAAAAAAAATGGTTTTATAAATTTTCTTGGAAAAATTTGAAATCGCTGATCAACTTTTAACCCTTATAACTTCCTAACAAAAAAAAGTATATTTCCAAAATTTGTACTGATGTAAAGTAGACATGTGGGAAATGTTATTTATTAACTATTTTGTGCGAAATGGCTCTCTGATTTAAGGACACAAAAATAAAAATGTGAAAATTGCTAAATTTTCAAAATTTTTTACAAATTTGGTTTTTTTTCATAAATAAACGCAAGTCATATCGAAGAAATTTTTACCACTAGCAAGAAGTACAATATGTCATGAAAAAACAGTCTCAGGATCCGTAATATCCGTTGAAGCGTTTCAGAGCTATAACCTCCAAAATGGTCAGAATTGTAAAAATTGGCTTGGTCATTAAGTACAAAATTGGCTTTGTCTCAAATTTCTAAACATCAATCTCCCTTAACATTTTTCACTGCATACAGTCCACAATTTAACAAAAAAATTGGAACAGTTCTGCAAAGGAACATTTCAAATTTGAGATTCAACGTCTCAGTTATACTTTAGCTTTCATTGAGCTATCACATTGCATATTGGATTCGAAGTATAGTGTTTGCAATGTTCGATTGGAGTGCTACTTCCATTTTTCACTTTGGTTCCATATTTGGGTGGATACATGGCACTGATACTACCAGGTACCGTGCACCCACTCATGATTTGATATAGGGAAAATTGTTCATCTCCTTGCTATTTCTACTCGTCATAATATACAATCATATTGAATATAGTGTTATTCCTTCTGATTTTATACAATGTTGTCCCTTATCGTACAATATCCTCTGTTATCCCTATAATGTCATCTCTTTTTAGACAAAGTGTACTATTTTATTTATACAACAACGGATAGCACTTAGTGTTAACCATATTTATTTAGGGCCTCTGGTGTGGTTTTCAAATGTGCTGATTGGGGTCATATTTACTTTTTTTCATTGCGATTCCATGGGGGAATGTCCTATGTTTATAGGAGAGATGCTAGGAAAACGTTTTGAGTAATGCACTATGCATGTGACTTTTTTGTTTTTTGAAATCACCGTCATTTGCCATCTCCACTTTTCAAGTATAGATGTGTGCCAAATCATTTAATGATACTTGCATACTAGTTTGGCATGGAAATAAAATGTTGTTTTAGCTATATAATGGTTAAATTGCATGCATAGCTTTGCATATCTAACCACTGAGATACATTACATTGCAACTATTGCTTGTCGCAAGGAGGTGTTGGGGTCAATATGTATTTCATCGTTCTATGACTGGATCATAGAGCATCGGACAGCACCACAGCAATTGTGACAGAACAGCTTACGTGTTTATTCTGCCATCTGCAATGTTTCGGTCCTGAGACCTTTATCAAGCTTGATAAAGGTCTCAGGACCGAAACGTTGCAGATGGCAGAATAAACACGTAAGCTGTTCTGTCACAATTGCTGTGGTGCTGTCCGTTTCTTTTTTTACATTTGGACTTACATACTGGGATGGATCCCCTGGTACGGACGGGCACCCTAGTGTCCATAGAGACGTTGTTATTTTAGGGTGCGGCCTGACTTCAATTCTCTGATTTTGGGATCATAGAGCATGTCATGGCCATAATCTGCATGCCTTTTCAACACATCTCACTCACTATGGTCACTGTGCGACATTTCCTCCTCTCAGTTCGGTTCTTGCTGCATTCTTTTGCAATGCTAATAAAGCATGGTGGTTCTATCTGGTCTGTCACTTCAGGAATTTAACCCTACTGTGTCCTGCAGAGATCTGGCTCCCCGTTCTATCTCATGTGAGCAGGTTCTATATAAGGCAGCTCCTCCCACTATCCCTTGCCCGAAAGTTGATACCTACCCCGTTTGTTTCCATGATATGTTTGCATGATATCTAGCATTCTGATTCTTGTTACTGACCTGGCTAATTTTCCATCATGTCTGATCTCTCCGTTCCTGACCCCGGCTATTCATACTGATCCTGTGCTGCTTGCCACTACCTTGGACCATTTGACCATTTGTTGTCTTTGCACTCCTGTACCACGCTAATGACCCTTCGGTCAGCTGCTGCAGATAACGGGACTAGACTGGAGTGGCGCCTGGCAACTACCTGCGGCCAAGCCTACCTCACCATCAGAGGCTCTTGTGAACACCAGGTAGTTGCTTAGTCATACCCCTCCAGGGTAAGCCCGGCCTGTGGTGCAGTGGGTCCACACCCACCAATGTTACAGAGCACTTTAGCAAAAAATATGTTTTTCCATCCAATAAGAAAGTTCTGAAGGGAAAACATGATTTCAGTTTAGTTCTGGGGGTAGATTACAAAATGCAGTTTGCAGCAGCTTGTATTCTGTAAATGTGATAAATGCTGATCTGCTGATCTGCTATGACTCACAAATGCACAAGCATATTTCACAATAACCGCACAGCCAGTTATTAGTGCTCTCTAATGCCTGGGCTGAATTTTACTGCCAGTCTGACACTGATATCTTCCTTGGACTTTCATATAAAGTTGTCAAAATTTATTACACTACAATGGTGGCCCTGGTATAGATTTAGAATTGAATAAATTACCTTAATTGTATTAAATGCATTTTTTCATTTCTGAGAGACTTAAAAAATATCTGGGCTTGCTCTGCTATGCACAGACCATCTTCTTTTCATCTAAATAATGAAAGCCAAACCATTTGATCTTCAAGTTGATCTGATGTGGTTAAGCAAAGATATTTTTAGACTTTCTTTTCATGCACTTTGAATAAATTGCTTGCATGAATTCACATTTGGAAATAATTGAATGTTGCTAAATGTAGTTAATTGTGTCAGCTAATTTTGAGGATGCAGTGTTATGTTGTGTATGCAGAATAATATTATATATGTGTGTTGAATTGAGTGCCTTTTTCTGTCCATTGACCATCAGAATGAAAATAAAATATCCTTAAATAGCATATTGCTAGAGCATATTAACAATGTAATCAGAATTAATAATTTTAGTTTGTTAATTATTTTTCTAGGTTTGAGGAATTTTGAGGAATTTATGTATGTAGAATTTGTTAAAAGTAGCTATAAATGAGAGAGGCAGGATAATGGACTTTTTGTGAAATAGTAGTTACATTGTTTTTTTAATTAAAGGGCTAATACCTACTGAAGTAATGTACTGAACACATAAATACACTGTAAATTACAAATGTTCAGCAAGGTATTTTTATATACAGTAGTGTGAAAAAGTGTTTGTCCCTTCCTGACTTCCTATTCTTTTGCATGTTTGTCACACTTAAATGTTTCAGATGACCAATCAAATTTAATTAGACAAAGATAACACAAGTAAACAGAAAATGCAGTTTTTGAAAGATTATTACTAAAGGTAAAAGAAATCCAAACCTGCAGGGCTCTGTTTATAAAAGTGATTGCCCCCCCTTAAAAAATAAACTAACTGTGGTTTATCACATCTTTGGTAAGCTGAGTTAAAATTATCTAGCCACACACATGCCTGATTACTGCCACTCATATTCTCAATCAAGAAATCACTTAAACTGGACCTCCCTGACAAAGTTAAGTAGAACAAAAGATCCTTAAAAGCTAGACATCTTGCAGAGATCCAAAGAAATTCTTGAACAAATAAGAAGCAAAGTAATTGAGATCTATCAGTCTGGAAAAGGTTAAAAAGCTTTCAGACTACATCAAACCACAGTGAGAGCCATTATCCACAAATGGCAAAAACATGGAACAGTGGGAACCTTCCCAGGAGTGACCAGCTGACCAAAATTACCCCAAGAGCGAAGCGACGACTCATCCAAGAGGTCACAAAAGACCCCACAATAACATCCAAAGAACTGCAGGCCAAACTTGCCTCAGTTAAGGCCAGTGTTCATGACTCCACCAAAAGAAGGAGGCTGGGCAAAAATGGCCTGCATGGCAGAGCTCCAAGACACAAACTACTGCTGAGCAATAAGAACATAAAGGCTCATCTCAGTTTTGCCAAAAAATATCTTGATGATCCCCAAGACTTTTCGGAGAATACTCTGTGGATTGACGAGGCAAAAGTGGAACCTTTTGAAAGCTGTACATCCCATTACAAGTAACACAGTATTTCAAAAGGTGTATGTTCCATTATATCTGGCATAGAAGTGACACAGTAATAGAAATACCAACAGAAAAATATGATGGTGGTAGTGTGACGGTCTGGGGCTGTTTTCAGGACCTGGAAGACTTACTGTGGTAAATGGAACCATGAATTCTTCTGTCTACCAAAAAATCCTGAAGGAGAATGTCTGGCCATCTTTTTGTGACCTCAAGCTGAAGCGCACTTGGGTTATGCAGCAGGACAATGATCCAAAACAAATCAGCAAGTCCACCTCTGAATGGCTTAAGAAAAACAAAATTAAGACTTTGGAGTGGCCTATTCAAAGTCCTGACTTAATCTGATTCAGATGCCGTGGCATGACCTTATAAAGGCGGTTCATGCTCGGAAACCTTCCAATGAAAGGGGTGTGACTAAGTGACTTCCTTCCAATTATAATAATACTGCAAAGGTGACTGGACCAAAATTCCTTCAGAGTGTTGTAAAAGATTTATTGCCAGTTATTGTAAAAACGATTGATTGCAGTTGTTGCTGCTAAGGGTGGCCCAACCAGTTATTAGGTTTATGGGGCAATTACTCTTTGGTACAGGGCCCTGTAGGTTTGGATTTCTTTTTCCCTTCATAATAAAGACCTTCATTTAAAAACTGCATTTTTGTGTTTACTTGTGTTATCTTTGCCTAATATTTAAATTTGTTTGGTGATCTGAAACATTTAAGTGTGACAAACATGCAAAAGAATAGGAAATCAGGAAGGGGGCAAACACTGTTTCACACAGCTGTATGTTCAAGTTGCAATACATTTTTAACTGATTTTTGTAGCATTTATGTTAGTTACAGCCACTTTACTCGAAAACACCTACTTATGGAGTTTCAAGTTCAGAGCTAAATGAGCATCCCTCCTTAAGAAGTCTGTTCCCTCTCTTTTAGGCTAAAGTCACACAACAGTATAAAAAATTGGTCTGATTTTCATCCAGAAAAGTGGGATGAGTGTTTTCTTACTTGTCATCCGTGTGCAATCCGCTTTTTTACTCAGCAGTTATTAATCATTTACAGTGATTCCTGTCTTAGCAGTGGATACTACAGACTCCCACACAGCGCGCTGCCACACAGATCTCCTCTATCCAGATGACTGATGAAGGTCAGATGTTGACCGAAACGTCTCATTTATTTCTGGAAATTCTTCACTCAATAAATAAGTTCTTCAACACACCTATACCAGTGCCAAGTATTTCTACATCACAGCTGATTTGGTTATCCTACTTGTGCACCACCAGATTTCCAGAAGTGCCATGTTTTCCTAATTACATCAATCATTTACAGTCCCGCCCTGATGTACAATAACAAATTGTATTGTGGTACCGTATTAGCCAGAAAAATCGATGTGAATACTTTTCTGCCCAATGATGACAAAAGTATTCTTGGAGTGATACCGTTATTGGCTAACCAGAAAATAGTATGCTTGCAAGCTTTCAGAACACACGCCAAATATAGGCATTCTATATGCAATTTTTTTATGAAAACATTTTTTGGTTGTAGCAAACTTGGTGCAGGAATATTTATTTGTAACTTTACATATTCCCCCGACAATTCTCGCATATTATTTTTTCGGCTGAATGTTCCTTGCATACATTTTGTCTGCAAGTAGAACAGAAACACTCCGATTTTCTTTCCTTCTTTGCTGGACAAATATAGCAGCGCTTTCTTTTTTTTCTCTTTGCTCTGGATGTTCCAGAAAGTATTCCACATCGGATCATTGCCTCCGTAATTTGCCTTGATAAGCAAATCTGTGTATCACATGTAAACCTAGTACAGGCCTAAAAGGCCCCAGGTGCGTGAATATGGGGTAGTCCCAAAAAAAGGTTGTTGTACCGAAATGTCTGTAACATAAAAATATATGAATAACTGGAAATTACTAACAACTATATACCTGAGGATTACCTAGATTTTCAAAATTCTAACTAAAGTACTTTTACAGAAAATAGAAAACAAGTAACCTGGCAGGCCTGCGAGGCCCCAGGTATGTGTTCTAGGGTTAACAAAAAAGTGTGAAACAACTGAAATTGTGTCTTATATTCTAGGTTCTTCAAAGTAGCCACCTTTTGCTTTGATGACTGCTTTGCACACTCTTGGCATTCTCTTGATGAGCTTCAAGAGGTAGTAACTGGGAATTGTCTTCCAACAATTTTTAAGGAGTTCACAGAGATGCTTAGCACTTGTTGGCCCTTTTGCCTTCAATCTGCGGTTCAGCTCACCCCAAACCATCTCGTTTGGGTTCAGGTCTGGTGACTGTGGAGGCCAGGTCATCTGGCGTAGCACCCAGCACCTCTTCTCCCACTCTTAACACACTGATAGCAACACAGCAGAAGAAATGCTAGCACAGGCTTCTTGTATCCGTTGTTAAAGATGCTGCACATCTCGTATCTTCACAGCATAGACAATTGCCTCCAGATGACCCCAAAGAGAAAAGTCTAAGGGGGTCAGATCGGGAGACCTTGGTGGCCATTCAACTGGCCCTCGACAACCAATCCACTTTCCAGGAAACTGTTCATGTAGGAATGTGGAAATGTTCGGACCTGACACCCAAGATGGTGTACCACCACATATATAAAGATTATTATTGTTATTATTATTAAGTCAATGGGAAAGTTCAAAGACTCCCTGAAGATGATTTTGAGTGAATATATTGCCAGAAATGTTGGTTGAAAAACTGCTAGCATTTTCTTATTTGTTGGATGGAGTTAAATGCTGGAGTTATTGGAAGTGCGTTATGCTTGAATTCAATATGTTTACCTGCCTGAAGAAGGCATCATTGCTAAGTGTTATTAACACAGACAAGGTGCCTTAACCTGCCTAAGGGCTTGCTCATGCTAGCGCATAAATCAGTCTCCTGTAATCTGATAAAAAATTGGATAGCCCTCGGACTCATGTTATTCAATGAAGCAGTGCAGATCTGCGTATTTTTTCTCAGTTATACAGGTGCTTCTCACAGTTCTTCAATACAAAAAGTGAAGCTCATATATTATATATAGAGATGGGTGAACCCAAACAGTAAAGTTTGGCACATGCACACCGAAACACGGACTTCACTAGGAAATCTGTGTTACTGTTCGGGTTCAGCTGCCCAAACACTGGGAGTTTGTTGCTCTGTCATGTGCATGAGAGCGCAGCACACACCTCTTCTTATTGGTTCCCACGCTGTCAAAAGACAGCTTGAGTGCTCGCTGTAATCGGAGGTATAAAGTTTACCTCTGGTCACTGGTATCAGCTGATGGGATTACAGCTCCCATCATCCGACCCCTGCTGCCGTTAATAACAGCAAGAGCAGGAGCAGCAGATGGGAGTATTCATTGGCTGGATCCTGCACTGTAAATAAATAATAAAAAAAACATTGTGGGTTCCCCCGTATGTTTGATAACCAGCCAGGCAAAACTCACAGCTGGAGGCTGCAACCCTCAGCTGTCAGCTTCAGGAAGGTTGGTTATCAAGAATAGAGGGGTTCCCACACTTTTTTAATTATTGAAATAAATAATTTCCATAAATGGCATGGGCCTCTGCCTATTTTAGACAACCAGCTATGCTACAGCAGACAGCTGAGGCTGGTATTCTCAGGCTGGTAAGGGGCCATGGCAAGTGAGGTTAATACTTGAGGGGTTGATGTCACCTTTGTATTGTCAGGTGACATCAAGCTCATGGCTTAGTAATGGAGAGGCATCTATAAGACACCTATCCATTACTAATCCTATAGTTGTATGGTAAATAAACACACAGCCAGAATTAAGTCTTTTATTTCAAATAAAACAAAACACACTTTTACTTTTTTATTTAAAAATAACAAACAAAGTTATACTCACCTAACACTTAACTCCACTGAATACCTCATCTCTCTTAATAAAACAAAAATAAAAAACAACAATATTCCTCACCTATCGTTGTTCTGTCCCATGACGCAATCCATGTCTGGGGGATAAATAGTTTTCAACCTGAACAGTGTCAAGATCAGAATCAGGTGGGATGGAACGCTATTTGCTTCCTGGAGGGCTGATTTTCCTATATTAGTTTGCGGACTCCATATACAGAGCCCCTAGGTGGCAGAAGAGCAGAATCCCCCCTCAAGTGATTCCATTTTCAAAATTATACTCCTTTGGGAATTTATCTACAGGTGTAGTGATGAATCATTGAATCATAGAATTATAGAATGGTAGAGTTGGAAGGGACCTCCTGGGTCATCTGGTCCAACCCCCTGCTCAACGCAGGATTCACGAAATCATCCCAGACAGATGTCTGTCCAGCCTCTGTTTGAAAACTTTGAGAACTCGCCACCTCTCGTGGCAGGCCTGTTCCACTCATTGATCACCCTAACTGTCAAAAAGTTTTTTCTAATATCAAATCTGTGTCTCCTCTCATTCAGTTTCATCCCATTGCTTCTAGTCTTTCCTTGTGCAAATGAGAATAAAGATGATCCTTCTACAATGTGACAGCCCTTGATATATGTGTAGACAGCTATTAAGTCTTCTCTCAGTCTTCTTTTATGCAAGCTAAACATTCCCAAATCCTGTAACCGTTCCTCATAGGACATGGTTTGCAGACCGGTCACCATTCTGGTCACGCTTCTCTAAACTTGCTCCAGTTTGTTGATGTCTTTAAAATGTGGTGCCCAAAACTGGACACAGTATTCCAGATGAGGTCAATAATGACTTTGCATGATCTAGACTGTATGCTTCTGTTAACACATCCCAGAATTGCATTTGCATTTTTTGCTGTTGCATCACACTGTTTACTCATGTTCAGTTTATGATTAGTGTTGAGCGATACCGTCCGATACTTGAAAGTATCGGTATCGGAAAGTATCGGCCGATACCGGCAAAGTATCGGATCTAATCTGATACCGATACCCGATACCAATACAAGTCAATGGGACTCAAGTATCGGACGGTATTCCTGATGGTTCCCAGGGTCTGAAGGAGAGGAAACTCTCCTTCAGGCCCTGGGAACCATATTAATGTGTAAAATAAAGAATAAAAATAAAAAATATTGCTATACTCACCTCTCCGACGCAGCCTGGACCTTACCGAGGGAACCGGCAGCGTTGTTTGCTTAAATGCGCGCTTTTACTTCCTTCCGCGACGTCACGGCTTGTGATTGGTCGCGTGCCGCCCATGTGGCCGCGACGCGACCAATCACAGCAAGCCGTGACGTAATTTTCAGGTCCTCAATGCCTAATTCTAGGCATTCAGGAATTTAAAATTACGTTCCGGCTTGTGATTGGTCGCGTCGCGGTCACATGGACGACGCGACCAATCACAAGCCGTGACGTCACGGGAGGCAGGAGACGCGCGCATTTTTAAAATTACGTCACGGCTTGTGATTGATTGCGTGCTGCCCATGTGACCGCGACGCGACCAATCACAGCAAGCCGTGACGTAATTTCAGGTCCTGATGCCTATTTCTGCATTGAGGACCTGAAATTACGTCACGGCTTGCTGTGATTGGTCGCGTCGCGGTCACATGGGCGGCACGCAACCAATCACAAGCCGTGACGTAATTTTAAAAATGCACGCGTCTCCTGCCTCCCGTGACGTCACGGCTTGTGATTGGTCACGTCGCCCATGTGACCGCGACGCGACCAATCACAAGCCGGAACGTAATTTTAAAATCCTGAATGCCTAGAATTAAGCTTCCAGGACCTCAAAATTACGTCACGGCTTGCTGTGATTGGTCGCGTCGCGGCCACATGGGCGGCACGCGACCAATCAGAAGCCGTGACGTCGCGGGAGGCAGGAAACGCGCGCATTTTAAGCAAACAACGCTGCCGGTTCCCTCGGTGAGGTCCAGGCTGCGTCGGAGAGGTGAGTATAGCAATTTTTTTTATTTTAATTCTTTATTTTACACATTAATGTTGTATTTTACACATTAATGTTGTTTCGATACCGATACCCGATACCACAAAAGTATCGGATCTCGGTATCGGAATTCCAATACCCGCAAGTATCGGCCGATACCCGATACTTGCGGTATCGGAATGCTCAACACTATTTATGATCTATTAGAATACCCAAGTCTTTTTCATATGCGCTGTTGCTTTGCCCTATTCCTCCCATTCTGTATATGCTTTTTTCATTTTTATTGCCCAGATGTAGTACTTTGCATTTTTACTTGTTAAAAACCATTCTATAAGTTGCTGCCCACTCCTCCAGTTTATTTATATCTTTTTGAATCCTCTTTTTCTCTTCTCTAGTATTAGCTATCCCTCCTAGCTTTGTGTCATCAGCAAATTTAATCAGTGTACCCTCAATTCCTTTATCTAAATCATTGATAATAATGTTGAACAATACAGGATCCAGGACAGAACCCTGTGGTACCCCACTTGAGACATTCTTCCAACTGGATGTGGCCATTTACGACCACTCTTTGGGTCCGATCACAAAGCCAGTTATGAATCCACCTAACAGTTGCCTTGTCCATTCCATACTTAGTCATTTTTTCAATAAGGATGGTGTGAGATACTTTGTCAAATGCTTTGCTGAAGTCAAGATATACAATATCTACAGTATTTCCTTGATCCACCCAGTCAGTGATTCTGTCATAGAAGGAAATTAAGTAAGTCTGACATGACTTGTTAGTTACAAACCCATGCTGACTCTGGTTAATCACTTCATTCTTATCCAGGTACTTACATACGTGTTGTTTAATAATTTGTTCAAAGATCTTTCCTGGTATGAAAGTCAGACTCACCGGCCTATAGTTCCCTGGGTCCACCTTCTTCCCTTTTTGAAGATAGGAACAACATTTGCTCTTCTCCAGTCTTCTGGGACTTCTCCTGTTCTCCAAGAATTTTGAAAGACTATGGAGAGTGGTTCAAAAATTTCTTCTGCTATCTCCTTCAGTACTCTGGGGTGTAATGATTTTGACTTCATGGGTGTTTTCAGAAGCAAGCAGCAGTCACCAGTACATTGTAGTGTCTAATACATGGTAGAGCCCAACTCATGCTTCTGGAGACGTGCACCTGTAAATTAGGTTTGCTCTCATCACTGCAGAAATGCCAAACATGTGGCTACTAAATGTGGTTTAAGCACACTGGGCATCAGAAGAGGAGAGGGGAATTTGGATTTGGGAGAGAAGAATTTGCTACATTTCTTTTGGAAGCAAAGAAATGGAGTAAGACAGTCCAAAACAGCATTATAATACAATTTATTAGTAAACTATCAATTAAACAAACATAAGTGTATATCTGCTGTGTGCAGAAATATACCAAACAGGGTAGGCAATACAGGAAGGATACGACGGTACAACAGGTGGGGTGTGGTACTGCTGGGTAACATCCCTAACTAGTGCACATAATATAAAACTGACTTCACATGTCACAGGGAAAAAACATCACAAAGCTCCATAAGTAAATAAATGATCCCTGTACCACTGAACATACAAATAAAGTTGTAATTGTTGGTCATGTGCACTTACCCATATAACAAAAGGGAACCCGGCCACACACCACCTGAAGGCCCTGGACGCGCGTTTCGCGGTAGCTTTTTCCCTGTTGAAAAAGCTACCGCGAAACGCGCGTCCAGGGCCTTCAGGTGGTGTGTGGCCGGGTTCCCTTTTGTTATATGGGTAAGTGCACATGACCAACAATTACAACTTTATTTGTATGTTCAGTGGTACAGGGATCATTTATTTACTTATGGCGCTTTGTGATGTTTTTTCCCTGTGACATGTGAAGTCAGTTTTATATTATGTGCACTAGTTAGGGATGTTACCCAGCAGTACCACACCCCACCTGTTGTACCGTCGTATCCTTCCTGTATTGCCTACCCTGTTTGGTATATTTCTGCACACAGCAGATATACACTTATGTTTGTTTAATTGATAGTTTACTAATAAATTGTATTATAATGCTGTTTTGGACTGTCTTACTCCATTTCTTTGTGTCGCAATATTTCTGGAGTTGTCCAGTTGGGTGGATGCCCTTGGGGCATCCGGGGAGAGTTTTATACTCTCAAGTTGAGGTTGTATTGGGGCTTTTTGATTACGGTCATATATTTCTTTTGGAAGGCAAGGAGCCATAGCCCTTTTCCATAGCCTTTGTGCTACCAGTAATATGGAAGCTGACTATATTTCCATTAACAGATAATGGATCTCAGCAGGTACTTACTTTCTTTGTGGATTGTGTTGAAGCTTTTATTGGAAACATTTCACATAACATTTGGGTTCACATTTACTCACCTATATCTCCAAGTAAAGTGATTCAGATGAAAACCACAAGATCCATTGACTATAATGAGGCAGGAGAGTTAATCTGGACTCTGTCTGGCCAATGGCCAACGTTGTCCTTCTTTTCAGAAGTGCACAATACTGTGGCTTTTATGCGCGCCTAAAATGATGGACACCGCGGGATCAAAGACCAGATGGTGGCCATAGTGCATCCATCTGCCTCAATATAGGGAATCTTTTACCGGGATTCTGTCTGAATCAGGCATTTCAGAGATTTACACAGGAATCCTGGTGTAAGCGCTGAATGTAAGCCGAGCCTTAATGATATCTTTGGAGACAGATTGAAAAAATCAGTAGTAGGTTAAGAATTGGTTTTATTTATTTTGTATGCCATTCATCATGCTGTATAAGTGATTACACAACTTTATTCTTTGGGTTGGTGCGATTACAGTGATACCGGGTTAATATTGTTTTTTATTTTTGGCTGCTGTCACACACTGGAAGATACTTTTTATTGCAAAAAAAAACTTTGCATCCCCATATTTTGATAGCTATAATTTTTCCATATTTCAGCAGATAAAGTCATGTGTGGGCTGCTTTTTGTGGGTAGAGTTGACGTTTTTATTGGTATTATTTTTGGTGACATGACATTTTTTGATAGTGGAGGCAGATTAAACAAAAACCAGCAGTTCACCTTTTTTTTTAATGCCGTTCCACATGTGGCAAAATGGATAAGTCAGCTTTATTCTTTGAGTCAGTACGATTATAGCAGTAACACATTTACTGTATATAGTTTTTTTAAGTTTTGGCTCTTTTACACAATAAAAACTATTTTATAGGAAAAAATAATTAATTTTGTATCACTTTATTCTGATAGGAATAATTTTTTTATTTTTCTACTGATGGAGGTGTATGGCAGCTTGTTTTCTGCGGGACAAGATGACGTTTTTAGCTGTTCCATTTTTGTTTAAACTTAACTTTTTTATCGCATTTTATTCCACTTTTTGTTTGGCGGTATAATGATAAAGAATTGTTTTTTGTCTTGTTTTTTATTATTTTTTTACTGTGTTCACTGAACGATACCAAATACAGTACAGACCAAAAGTTTGGACACACCTTCTCATTTAAAGATTTTTCTGTATTTTCATGACTATGAAAATTGTACATTCACACTGAAGGCATCAAAACTATGAATTAGCACATGTGGAATTATATACTTAACAATAAAGTGTGAAACAACTGAAATTATGTCTTATATTCTAGGTTCTTCAAAGTAGCCACCTTTTGCTTTGATGACTGCTTTGCACACTCTTGGCATTCTCTTGATGAGCTTAAAGAGGTAGTCACCGGGAATGGTCTTCCAACAATCTAGAAGGAGTTCCCAGAGATGCTTAGCACTTGTTGGCCCTTTTGCCTTCACTCTGTGGTCCAGCTCACCCCAAACCATCTCGATTGGGTTCAGATCTGGTGACTGTGGAGGCCACGTCATCTGGTGTAGCATCCCATCACTCTCCTTCTTGGTCAAATAGCCCTTACAGAGCCTGAAGGTGTGTTTGGGGTCATTGTCCTGTTGAAAAATAAATGATGGTCCAACTAAACGCAAACCGGATGGAATAGCATGCCACTGCAAGATGCTGTGGTAGCCATGCTGGTTCTGTATGCCTTCAATTTTGAATAAATCCTTAACAGTGTCACCAGTAAAGCACCCCCACACCATCACACCTCCTCCTCCATGCTTCACGGTGGGAACCAGGCATGTAGAGTCTATCCGTTCACCTTTTCTGTGTCCCACAAAGACACGGTGGTTGGAACCAAAGATCTCAAATTTGGACTCATCAGACCAAAGCACAGATATCCACTGGTCTCATGTCCATTCCTTGTGTTCTTTAGCCCAAACAAGTCTCTTCTGCTTGTTGCCTGTCCTTAGCAGTGGTTTCCTAGCAGCTAGGGTTGAGCGAAACGGGTCGGCCATTTTCAGAAGTCGCCGACTTTTGGCAAAGTCGGGTTTCATGAAACCCGACCCCTGTGTGGGGTCGGCCATGAGGTCGGCGATCTTCTGAATCTGGTATCGGAATTCCGATACCGAGTTCCGATATGTTTGCGATATCGGAAATCAGTATCGGAATCCACATTTAAGTGTAAAATAAAGAATTAAAATAAAAAATATTGATATACACACCTGTCCGACGCAGCCTGGACATCGCCGCTGGTAACCGGCATCTTCCGTTCCTAAGAATGGCGCTTGAAAGACCTTTCGATGACGTCACGGCTTGTGATTGGTCGCGGCTGCCCACGTGACCGCTCAGCGACCAATCACGAAGCCGTGACGTAATTTTCAGGTCCTAAATTCCTCATTCTAGGAATTTAGGACATGAGAATTACGTCACGGCTTGTGATTGGTCGCTGAGCGGTCATGTGGGCCGCCGCGACCAATCACAAGCCGTGACGTCATCGAAAGGTCCTTCACGCGCTCATTCTTAAGAAGGAAGGCTGCCGGAAAGAAGCCGAGGGTGAGTATATTCCTATTAAGTATATACTCACCCTCGGACGCGCCCTGCTTCTTTCCGGCAGTTTCCTCTCCTTCAGACCCTGGGAACCATAGTATCCCATTGCACTGCATTGGGTTTCGTGTTTCGGCCGACCCCGACCCCGACTTTTTTATAGGATCGGCCGATTTCACTCGACCCGACTTTTGAGAAAGTCGGGTTTCGTGAAACCCGACCCGATCCTATAAAAATAAAAGTCGCTCAACCCTACTAGCAGCTATTTTACCATGAAGGCCTGCTATAGTTACATAGTTACATAGTTACATATGTCATGATTCCCCAATGGCATGGGAACATCAGAAACACAAAAATAACAGACTAGCTCTCGGGTGATGGAAACTCAAGCTGACCGTGACCTAAATCTACCACACAACTAACAGTAGCCAGGAAGCATTCCTACGGCTGCCTAGATGCCATGCGCCAGCCGGAGAACTAACTACGCCTGGAAGAGGAAGGAACAGACCTGGCTTACCTCTAGAGAAATTCCCCAAAGATGATAGTAGCCCCCACGTATATTAACGGTGAGTTCAGAGGAAAAGACATACACAGTAAGAAGGTAGATTTAGCAAAGCGAGGTCCACTTACTAGATAGAGGAAGGATACAAAAGAGGACTTCACGGTCAGCTGAAAAACCCTTTCAAAAAACCCATCCTGAAATTACTTTAAGACTCCTGTGTCAACTCATGACACAGGAGTGGCAATTTCAGTCCACAAGAGCTTCCAGTAACAGGAAATGACAAAACTGTAAACTGGACAAGAAAAACAAAACAATAAGGACAAGAGTCCACTTAGCTGATCAGCAGACTAGTAGCAGGAACATGCAACTGAATGACTCAGGTTACAATGATGACCGGCAAGGAAGTGACTGGAGAGCAAGGCTAAATAGGGAACTCCCAAAACTGATGGAAGCAGGTGAGCTGAGGCAAAAAAGCACACACAAGTCTCCAGTACCACCAGCCACCACCAGGGGAGCCAAAAAGCGGATCACAACAGTACCCCCCCCTTAAGGAGGGGGCACCGAACCCTCACAAGAACCGCCAGGGCAACCTGGATGAGCCCTATGAAAGGCACAAACCAAATCCGAGGCATGAACATCAGAGGCAGTTACCCAAGAATTATCTTCCTGACCATAGCCCTTCCATTTAACCAGGTACTGGAGTCTCCGCCTGGAAATACGGGAGTCCAAGATCTTCTCTATAACGTACTCCAATTCATCCTCAACCAGCACAGGAGCAGGAGGCCCAGCAGAAGGAACCACCGGCACCTCGTATCTCCGCAACAACGACCGATGGAACACATTATGGATAGCGAAAGATGCCGGAAGGTCCAAACGAAAGGAAACAGGGTTAATAATCTCCAAAATCCTATAGGGACCGATGAACCGAGGCTTAAATTTAGGAGAAGAAACCCTCATTGGGACAAAACGGGAAGACAACCACATCAAGTCGCCAACACGAAGGCGAGGACCAACCCGACGCTGGCGGTTAGCAAACCGCTGAGTCCTCTCCTGGGACAAATTCAAATTGTCCACCACTTGTTCCCAAATCCGATACAACCGATCCACCACAGCATCTACTCCAGGACAATCCGAAGACTCCACCTGACCAGAAGAAAAACGGGGATGAAACCCCGAATTGCAAAAGAAAGGGGAAACCAAAGTGGCAGAACTGGCCCGATTATTAAGAGCAAACTCCGCCAACGGCAAAAAGGCAACCCAATCATCCTGATCCGCAGACACAAAACACCTCAAATACGTCTCCAAAGTTTGATTAGTTCGCTCCGTCTGGCCATTAGTCTGAGGATGGAAGGCAGACGAAAAAGACAAATCAATGCCCAATCTGGCACAGAATGCCCGCCAAAATCTAGAAACGAACTGGGTACCCCTATCAGAAACGATATTTTCAGGAATACCATGCAAGCGAACCACATTTTGAAAAAACAAAGGAACCAACTCAGACGAGGAAGGCAACTTCGGCAATGGCACCAAATGAACCATCTTAGAAAAACGGTCACACACCACCCAGATAACAGACATCCTCTGAGAGACAGGAAGATCAGAAATAAAGTCCATCGAGATGTGCGTCCAAGGCCTCTTCGGAATAGGCAAGGGCAACAACAACCCGCTAGCCCTAGAACAACAAGGCTTGGCCCGAGCACACACATCACAAGACTGCACAAAAACACGCACATCACGAGACAGAGATGGCCACCAGAAGGATCTAGCCACCAAATCCCTGGTACCAAAAATTCCAGGATGACCCGCCAGCGTAGAAGAATGAACCTCCGAGATGACTCTACTGGTCCAATCATCAGGAACAAACAGTCTACCAGGTGGACAGCGATCAGGTCTATCCGCCTGAAACTCTTGCAAAGCACGTCGCAGATCTGGGGAAATAGCGGATAATATCACCCCATCCTTAAGGATACCTGTAGGTTCCGAATCACCAGGGGAATCAGGCTCAAAACTCCTAGAAAGGGCATCCGCCTTCACATTCTTAGAACCTGGTAGATATGAGACCACAAAATTAAACCGAGAGAAAAACAACGACCAGCGCGCCTGTCTAGGATTCAGGCGCCTGGCAGACTCAAGATAAATCAGATTCTTGTGATCAGTCAAAACCACCACCTGATGTCTAGCACCCTCAAGCCAATGACGCCACTCCTCAAATGCCCACTTCATGGCCAAAAGTTCCCGATTACCGACATCATAATTTCTTTCGGCGGCAGAAAATTTTCGAGAAAAGAACGCACAAGGTCTCATCACTGAGCAATCGGAACTTTTCTGCGACAAAACCGCCCCCGCTCCGATCTCGGAAGCATCGACCTCAACCTGAAAGGGGAGAGAGACATCGGGCTGGCGCAACACAGGGGCAGACGAAAAGCGGCGCTTAAGTTCCCGAAAGGCCTCCACAGCGGCAGAGGACCAATTGGCAACATCAGCACCCTTCTTAGTCAAATCCGTAAGAGGCTTAGCAACACCAGAAAAACCAGTTATAAATCGACGATAAAAATTAGCAAAGCCCAAGAACTTCTGAAGACCCTTTAGAGAAGTAGGCTGGTACCAGTCACAAATAGCCCGAACCTTGACAGGGTCCATCTCAACAGAAGAAGGGGAAAAAATGTACCCCAAAAAGGAAATCTTTTGAACCCCCAAAACACACTTAGAACCCTTTACACACAGAGAATTCTCCCGCAAGACCTGAAAAACCCTCCTGACCTGCTGAACATGAGACTCCCAGTCCTCAGAAAAAATCAAAATATCGTCCAAATACACAATCATAAATTTATCCAGATATTCACAGAAAATATCATGCATAAAGGACTGAAAAACTGAAGGCACATTAGAAAGGCCGAAAGGCATTACTAAATACTCAAAGTGGCCCTCAGGCGTATTAAATGCGGTTTTCCACTCATCCCCTTGCTTAATTCGCACCAAATTATACGCCCCACGGAGATCAATCTTGGAGAACCACTTTGCCCCCCTTATGCGAACAAACAAATCAGTAAGCAGCGGCAACGGATACTGATATTTGACAGTAATTTTATTCAGGAGTCGATAATCAATACAAGGCCTCAGCGAGCCATCCTTTTTAGAGACAAAGAAAAACCCAGCTCCTAAAGGTGATGAAGAAGGACGAATATGTCCCTTTTCCAGGGACTCCTTAACATATTCTCGCATGGCAGCATGCTCAGGTACAGATAGGTTAAACAAACGACCCTTTGGAAATTTACTGCCTGGAATCAGATCTATGGCGCAATCACACTCTCTGTGGGGAGGGAGAGAACCAATTTTAGGCTCTTCAAAAATATCCCCAAAATCCGACAAAAATGCAGGAATCTCAGAGGGAATAGATGACGAGATAGGAACCAAAGGTATGTCCCCATGAGCCCCCCGACATCCCCAGCTTAACACAGACATAGTTTTCCAGTCCAGTACTGGGTTATGAGATTGTAACCATGGTAATCCAAGCACTAAAACATCATGTAAATTATACAACACGAGGAAGCGAATCATCTCCTGATGGTCTGGAGTCATACGCATAGTCACTTGCGTCCAGAACTGTGGTCTATTACAAGCCAGAGGTGTAGAATCAATACCCTTCAGAGGTATAGGAACTTCCAGAGGCTCCAAATCAAACCCACAGCGCCTGGCGAAGGACCAATCCATGAGACTCAGAGCGGCGCCAGAGTCCACATAGGCATCCACGGTAATAACTGATAATGAACAAATCAGAGTTACAGACAGAAGAAATTTAGACTGTAAAGTGCCAATAGAAACAGACTTGTCAACCTTCCTAGTACGTTTAGAGCATGCTGATATAACATGCGCGGAATCACCACAGTAGAAGCACAAGCCATTTTTGCGCCTATAATTCTGCCGCTCGCTTCTTGACAGAATTCTGTCACATTGCATTTTCTCTGGCGTCCCTTCAGAAGATACCGCCAAATGGTGCACGGGTTTGCGCTCCCGCAAACGCCGATCGATCTGAATCGCCATTGTCATGGACTCATTCAGACCTGTGGGCGTAGGAAACCCCACCATGACATCCTTAACGGCATCAGAAAGGCCCTCTCTGAAATTTGCCGCTAGGGCACACTCATTCCACTGAGTAAGCACAGACCATTTACGGAATTTTTGGCAGTATATCTCAGCTTCATCTTGCCCTTGAGACAGGGCTATTACAGCTTTTTCAGCTTGAATCTCCAAATTAGGTTCCTCATACAGCAACCCTAAAGCCAGAAAAAACGCATCCACATTGAGCAACGCAGGATCCCCTGGTGTCAATGAAAATGCCCAATTCTGAGGGTCACCTCGCAGCAAAGAAATCACAATCTTAACCTGCTGAACAGGATCTCCAGAGGAGTGAGGTCTGAGAGAAAGGAATAATTTACAATTACATTTGAAATTCAGAAACCGAGATCTATCTCCGGAAAATACCTCTGGTGTAGGAATCTTAGGTTCAGAAATAGGAGTACGTATAACATAATCTTGTAAATTCTGAACCTTCGTAGCAAGATTATTTAAACCTGCAGCCAAACTCTGAGGGTCCATCCTTAAACCGGAAAGATCAGAGCCATTCAAGGATTAGAAGGAGAGAAAGGCAAGGCTGTAAATAGAGCAGAAATACAACTGAGCCAACTAAGTAGCCAACATGAGAGGAAAAAAAAAAAAATCTACAGACTTCTTTTACTCTCCTTTCTTCTGCCAATTACTTTAACAGCGGCCGGTCATACTGTCATGATTCCCCAATGGCATGGGAACATCAGAAACACAAAAATAACAGACTAGCTCTCGGGTGATGGAAACTCAAGCTGACCGTGACCTAAATCTACCACACAACTAACAGTAGCCAGGAAGCATTCCTACGGCTGCCTAGATGCCATGCGCCAGCCGGAGAACTAACTACGCCTGGAAGAGGAAGGAACAGACCTGGCTTACCTCTAGAGAAATTCCCCAAAGATGATAGTAGCCCCCACGTATATTAACGGTGAGTTCAGAGGAAAAGACATACACAGTAAGAAGGTAGATTTAGCAAAGCGAGGTCCACTTACTAGATAGAGGAAGGATACAAAAGAGGACTTCACGGTCAGCTGAAAAACCCTTTCAAAAAACCCATCCTGAAATTACTTTAAGACTCCTGTGTCAACTCATGACACAGGAGTGGCAATTTCAGTCCACAAGAGCTTCCAGTAACAGGAAATGACAAAACTGTAAACTGAACAAGAAAAACAAAACAATAAGGACAAGAGTCCACTTAGCTGATCAGCAGACTAGTAGCAGGAACATGCAACTGAATGACTCAGGTTACAATGATGACCGGCAAGGAAGTGACTGGAGAGCAAGGCTAAATAGGGAACTCCCAAAACTGATGGAAGCAGGTGAGCTGAGGCAAAAAAGCACACACAAGTCTCCAGTACCACCAGCCACCACCAGGGGAGCCAAAAAGCGGATCACAACATACATAGTTTTGCTGCACAAAGTCTCCTCTTAACAGTTGTTGTAGAGATGTGTCTGCTGCTAGAACTCTGTGTGGCATTGACCTGGTCTCTAATCTGAGCTGCTGTTAGCCTGCGATTTCTGAGGCTGGTGACTCAGATAAACTTATCTTCAGAAGCAGAGGTGACTCTTGGTCTTCCTTTCCTGGGGCAGTCCTCATGTGAGCCAGTTTCTTTGTAGCGCTTGATGATTTTTGCCAATGCACTTGGGGACATTTTCAAAGTTTTCCCAATTTTTCGGACTGACTGACCTTCATTTCTTAAAGTAATGATGGCCGCTCATTTTTCTTTACTTAGCTGCTTTTTTCTTGTCATAATACAAATTCTAACAGTCTATTCAGTAGGACTATCAGATGTGTATCCACCAGACTTCTGCACAACATAACTGATGGTCCCAACCCCATTTATAAGGCAAAAAATCCCACTTATTAAACCTGACAGGGCACACCTGTGAGTTGAAAACCATTCCCAGTGACAATCTCTTGAAGCTCATCAAGAGAATGCCAAGAGTGTGCAAAGCTGTCATCAAAGCAAAAGGTGGCTACTTTGAAGAACCTCTTTACTGTATATGAGAAGGTGTGTCCAAACTTTTTGTCTGTACTGTATGTGTACTTTTTTCATGAAAATATTTCCTTATGAGTAAAATATATTTCTATTTTTTTATTTTGTGATTTTTTTTAAAAAATGTAACACTTTTTTTTACTTAGTTCCTCTATAGGACTTTCACTTTGACAGCTCTGAGTAATGCTATGCTTTGTAATCTCTCAGTGCTGCACTGACACAGAAGCTTGATGCACCATGTTCTGAGCATGGTGTAGCAAGTTTGTTATCTCTGTTGATCCGGATGTCATCATGACAACTTCGGGTCCCCATGGCAATGATTGGCCCCTTGCGATGACGTTGCAGGGCACTGATCAGAGCACTGCGGGGGCTCCCTCCCTTTGTGTGGCTTTTAAATGCTGCAATTGATATCGATTGCAGCATTTAGCGGGTTAAACTGGTGGGAGCAGTGCGGGCACTGAGTACTGGCTGTTAGCTGTCTTAGCAGCTGAACACCCGACGGTGATCACTCACCCACAGGAAGCAATTGCCATGATGTACATACTTTATTGGTAGGGAAGTACTGTACTTCCCAACCATGACATATATATGTATATATATATATATATATATATATATATATATATATATACTGCAAATGTCGGGAAGGGTTGTTAATGCGGACTTTTCACCAATCTGAAAACACATAGCAATAGTGGTTGTAGATAGGGTTGAGCGACTTTCATTTTTTTAAGATCGAGTAGGGTTTTGGGAAACCCGATTTTGTCCAGAGTCGAGTCGAGTGCAGTCGGCCGATTATCGCTAAAAGTCGGGGATCGACCGAAACACGAAACCCAATGCAAGTCAATGGGGAAGCATAGTCGGCAGTGAGTGGAGGCCAGGAAAACACATACAGTGCCCATTTTAATGCCAAAAACATCCATTCTTGTTTCTGAAGCTTGCCAATCTTAATTAACTGTATAATAATAGTTGGGCATAGGGAATTGGGGGAAAGTTGTGGGGGGAGTAGGGCTGGCTCAAGTTTTTCGTGGGCCCAGGAAATGCGGACTACGTCACGGCGGTGTTGCAGGGAAAGGTAAGTATTTAAAAGTTGCAAGTGCTGTGATCCTGAGCAAGCAGGGGGGGGGCCCACTCGTTCGCATTGGCACTGGCACAGGGCCCCTCAAAGTACGGCGGTGTGTTTGCATGGCGGGGGCGCCTCCCACCAGCAGCGACACTTTTGCGTACTCTGAGGGGCCCTGTGCCAGTGACGTCGCCAACGAGTATGCCCCCCCACCTGATGAAGGAACCTGCACTTTCATCTGCACCTTCCTCTTTGTCCCTGTGTCAGGTGGTATAACATGCGGGAAGGGGAACCTTACTTTCAGCAGGGACAGATTCTGGCTGTGTAGAGTACAAGGGGAATGTAGTGGTCTAGGTCAATGTACCAGCAGACTCATTTAGCAGTGGCTGGGCAATGGGCAGGATGAGGAGGAAACAGATATAGGGCCAAAGAATAAAGTAGGCTACATGCAGTTCAAAATTGGTAACAGGACTAAACAGGCGGCATTGCTTTGTTCAGTGGAGTAGCAAACCCAAGAGCAGCAGACACTGTTTCAAGGGCCTAACCACACTAGTAGGCCAAATGCAGTTTAATATCTGATAGTATAGGGCGAAAGCCAGAATGTGGAAGCTCAGCTTTGTTCAGTTGAGGACAACACCAGGGAGGGGCAGACACCTTTAGTAGGCCGGAAAAGCCTATTGCATTTTTTAAAATGGTAATTTGGAGCAGAAGGTTGAAGCTCAGCTTTATTTAGTTGAGGGCAACACCAGGCAGGGGCACACAGACAGACACCTTTAGTAGGCCGGAAAAGCCTATTGCATTTTTCAAAATGGTAATTTGGAGCAGAAGGTTGAAGCTCAGCTTTATTTAGTTGAGGGCAACACCAGGGAGGGGCAGAAGCCGTTAGTAGGCCCTAACCACCATTTTTTTTTTTAAAACCACATAATGAGAGCCGGAAGGTTGAAGCTCAGCTTTATTTAGTTGAGGACAACACCAGGGAGGGGCACACAGACAGACACCTTTAGTAGGCCTGAAAAGCCTATTGCATTTTTCAAAATGGTAATTTGGAGCAGAAGGTTGAAGCTCAGCTTTATTTAGTTGAGGGCAACACCAGGGAGGGGCAGAAGCCGTTAGTAGGCCCTAACCACCATTTTTTTTTTTTTAAAACCACTTAATGAGAGCCGGAAGGTTGAAGCTAAGCTTTATTTAGTTGAGGACAACACCAGGCAGGGGCACACAGACAGACACCTTTAGTAGGCCTGAAAAGCCTATTGCATTTTTCAAAATGGTAATTTGGAGCAGAAGGTTGAAGCTCAGCTTTATTTAGTTGAGGGCAACACCAGGGAGGGGCAGAAGCCGTTAGTAGGCCCTAACCACCATTTTTTTTTTTAAAACCACATAATGAGAGCCGGAAGGTTGAAGCTCAGCTTTATTTAGTTGAGGACAACACCAGGGAGGGGCAGAAGCCGTTAGTAGGCCCTAACCACCATTTTTTTTTTTTAAAACCACATAATGAGAGCCGGAAGGTTGAAGCTCAGCTTTATTTAGTTGAGGACAACACCAGGGAGGGGCACACAGACAGACACCTTTTGTAGGCCTGAA